>NC_079362.1:53638196-53974876 GCF_029582105.1 Oenanthe melanoleuca
ACTGATCAGATTAATTAGTTTTTTGGTACTCTTTCTGGCATACCTGATTCTAGGTATGGGGTGCATCTTGGAGCCTTCTTACAACCCATTGTTTCAGTCTAAACAGTGAAAAATTTTCAAATGCTGCTATTTTGCACCATATTTTGTATTTATTTAAAATACAATAGACTCAAAAACTGTTGGAATTCTGCTTAAATCTGTGTTTTCACTGTGGTTCCTGGCTTTAATATTCACAAGATGAGTTTGCCTCTCCAGTTTTCAAGTAGCTTTAGATGGTAATGTTACTCAATAATTTTTTGTGCACACTGTGGTGCTTATGTTATTTGGATTAAAAATTATTTTTAACTCTGCATATAGACAGTACTTCTAGACACAAAGGTGGATACTGGTAGCAGGCCTACGGATCCTCAGCTGGAAGGCTGTAACTTAGATGTTTGTATGCAGCTTAGCCATCACACCATATAAGTGAACAATTGGCACTGTAAGATTTTTCAGTTGGAAGATGCCCATCTCCATCACTGATGTGGGCTCCAAAACAACATTTCAGAGGGAGGCAGAAAATGCAAGAATTGAAAGAGCCAGTGGAAAATGAGAAAGCCTAATAACAACAGGAAGGAAACTATGAAATTCTCTTCACCATTTTTATAATAAAATATAAACAAGCATATTGATTTAAAAACCTTAACATTTCTGTCTTTAGTAAATTGAGACCATTGCACTGTTTTGCATTAAAAGATGTTATCCGTCCAAAAGAGCAAGTATGGTCTTATGCAACTAATATCTGCTAAAACGTACCTGACTGCATTGGAAATGTTGCAGTAGATTGGTATAGCAGAGAATAATGAACCGCTGCACCCCATTGAAATGTAATTACACAGCACTCTTGTTCTTAAACCTATAAGGTGAAAGAAAGATGAATAGTGAAAGTAAAAATCGCTGACCCTTCAAAGTTTAATTTACGTTATGCATTCCCTCGCCCTTCTGATAGGTTTTAGAAAGGTCATAATTTAGGGTATTTTGCAGTTGATAAATGATCTGTATGTTTGTGTTCACACGCACCGATTGATTTGTTATAGCCAAAATATTGTTTCTATAACAACCTGCAGGTCCTTAACTAGGCAAACAGCAGATGAACAGGAATCCAAGTGGGAGATGATGCAAAATCTGATCCTCCTCAGAGGATGAGAAGCAGGAGGTGGAGAAGGGAGGAGGAGGAAGATAAGGAGGAAGAAAGAGAAGAAGGGGAAGGAGTGACTTTATGGGGACAGTGGAAGGTGTGGAAGTGAAGGGGGTGGCAGAAAGTTGCCTGGCTCCGTCCTTGCCCTTCTGTGCCCCTACTGATTTTCCTCCCCTGAGGATCCTCTGTTCTCCAGGGCCTCGTGTCAGCAGACAACGAAGCCTTTGCAACTCAGATTGCTCTCAGCGTGCAAAGGGCTGTTGGGGCAATTTTCCCGCCTTTCCAGCCTTGGATGAGGCTCCTGTTTCCGGGCCCAGTTGATGCATTATGCATCAGGGCTGCCGGCAACTGACAGCCCCTCAGCCAGCGTCTACTTGAAAAGCAATGGTGCTAATCAAAGTCGACACATTTGAATGTCCAGACACACACACAGAGAAATTTACTAATCAAAAAGTGTATTTCCTAGGGCTGTCTCCAGAGAAATCCGCAGGAAGAAATTGGAATAATTTATTAGCTTACAAGTTTTCGTTGACAGTTAGCCCAAGGCTATTTATCTCTGTAATAGAGAACGTCTCCAATGTGGCAAAATTGACCAAATCAAACAGCTTTGATCAGAAAATGAATCTGGCAAGGCTGTCTGTCTGTGGGTCCCAGGGGAAAGGTGGGAAACAAACAAAAAGATTTAACAAGTGGTCAATAGGAGAAAGAGAGAGAGAGAATTTGCAGCCTGGAAAGTCAGAAGCCTGCAAAAATCTTCACATACAAACACTGAAATGAATTACAGGAGAAATAAATTATGTCTCACATCTTAACATTTAACATTGTACTTGTACATAATTGGAGCTATGCAGCCCAATGTGATTCTTGCATTAAGATGATAAAAAATAACTGCAGGAAGGAGAAAATGTTTTAACTTCTTAAAGGAAAACAAAATACAGAAAATTCCACTTCTTCACAAGAACACTGGTACCTTCACTGCAGTTTGCACTTGCTGTCCATTAGTAACACCAGCTTTGTCAGAAAGTCTGAGTCCCACAGACCCAGTATGTTGAAAGCCATCACAAAACCAACACCAAATTTGGTTTCAAGGAATCAGAATGTGTTTCAGCTGTTTCACTGCACAATTTATTTAACATTGATTTAACCATCTTCCTGTTGATGACTAAGACTTTTAAAATCAAAAATAATAAAATGTAAGAAATATTTGGGATAAAATGAAAACAAGCATAGAATTTTGATTTATATAGTAAACTAGACCAGCCTTCTCTTGTAAATAAAATTTTTACCTGTCAAAGATCATCCCATAGCAGAGAGTACAGAGGAAAAGGTTCAGGATAGCAATCAGAAGATTTTACATTGCCACAGTTCTATTTTCATATTACTTAGTACTCTCTGTTTGTAGTAATCGACGTGAAATATCAGATAATAATACCTGTGAGTGCAAAACTTCATTATTTTTTGGAATTAAAATACTCTGTGCTAATTAGATAGAAATGCCTGAGATGGCCATTTCATCATTGTACTATATTCTCAATGCCTCACAGAGAACAGACTAAAGGACTGTAAGCTGGTTTCCTTTTTTTAGGAATTTCAATGTCTCTTACCTGGTAGGAAATGGATTTATTTATTCAGATTCTTGTGCTACTGACTTTAACCAGGAAAAGGCAGAAGTTATGTCTCTCTCTCCTAATAAATGTTTCAGATTATGTGAAAGAAGCAAAATTGCAAGCCATCTTAACTTAATAACAAAGGATCAGCAATTTTATTTTGCTTATATTGGTGAATTGAATAAGTAACCTGCAAAGAGAAGCACTCAAACAAGTTGAGATTGAAAGCACTCCAGAAAGCAACCAGGCAGCCTAGTCAGACACCCAGCAGGAAACTGAAGGCGACAGGTTACCTTCTCACATCTCTTCAGGCCATTTTATGGGACCGTAAGTCCTCACGCCTGATCTATATTGTTATACACACTTAGAGAGATCAGTAGGGAATAGTCTGGGAATTTATTTATTTATCACTGTTTGAGGTGATAAATTTATCAATTTGAGCAGAAGAGAGAGGCTGGCCTCTTGAATGTTGTTCATCAAATTCAATTTTGAATGGTTTTGTATTTTTTACATGAAATCTTCAATACAAGCTGTTTCTGTACTTGGAAAAATGGAAACTCAAGTAACTGATAGTCTGAAGATGATTGGCATACCATATAAGGTTTGTTTTGGTATCACTAGGCTGGACCATGAACCCCTTCATTATTTCTTAGACGCTTGTGAGGCAAGGAGGACTTTTGCCTTATTAAGAAATTGGCAGTATTTTGTATTTACACTGTAGTATGTTCCTATTACAGACTAAAGCAACATGCAAATTGATTGATTATAGTTTCTACATAATAAATAGAAGTGTAATATTTTCATGGCCTGGCAATGTAAGAGGCAGAATGGTCTGAGTAATAAGGACAAAAACCCCATGTTTGCAATCCTTCCTCTTTCACTGACTTACTGTTTACAGTTTACTGTTTTGTAGGACCCAAGAAACATGAATATTTCAGCTGCTGAATTGTCACCATTACACCTGCAGTCAATAGGATCTTTAAACACTTAGTTTCTCCTGTGAGATTTCGTTTTCTATCTCAAGGTGTGGTCCATGAGTTTACAAATATTTAAAAAAGATTTTCTCTTTGCAAGTCTTCATGTGAATATTCCTTTTTGTGAAACAGAACCATACACTTTACTTTTTCTTTATAAGACTATGAGTGCTATACATAAAAAATACGACTCCCTAAGTTTTAGCTTTTGTATTTTTCAGATTCTGTAGTGCCTGAGTGTGGGACTCTGAACTTCATATAAAGTGTTAGCAAGTTCTCTTCACAGGTTAGTTAGACAAAACAATCCTTTTCCAGCCTGAGAACCAAGGACGCCATTGCAGCTTCAGGCCCAAAAAGTGTGAACAACAGCCAATTGAGGAGAGCAAACTGAGAGGATGGGACTTCATAACCTGAAGCTGTAATTGGACAACTGACCCCAATATGTAAATGAACCAAAACTTATAAAAGTGTTAAAACTTGTGACTTGGAGTCCATCTTGTGTCCATCTTGGGTGGAGCCACAGTCAAGCTCTTGTATTGCCCGAAGTGTATCTTTTGAAGGCCTTTTAGAAAATATCTGCGTTATTCCTTTAACACTGTCTAGCCTCTGTTCCAGGTAACCTCTTTAGGCATCAATGGTATTGGCCTTCACTCAGCCCCACCTAGAAAAGAAGAGTTTTTCCACCGGCTTTTGTAGAGTTTAAATCAAGTGCTAAGCTTTATTTTAGAGGCTGCGTTCAAGATGGTGGAGATATTCTCCACATACACATATACATGGTAGGATGGATCCTGATAAAAGACACAGATGAGGCTTATTTGGTGAATTGCAGATATCTGCCCCTGCTTTGGAGAAGCAGGCACATTTTAGGTTTTGAGTCACGGTAAAGCAGCAGTCTAAAAGAAGTTAGATGAATTGTAAAACAATCTGTGTTAAGCAAAGGTATGTGTAATCAAGTTAAGCAAGTCCAGCTTGACCCAATGGGATCAATGCTGATGATGACTGTATTTGCTTCCATACTTCCAGTGAATAGCTAATGTAAGACTGGTTAGAATGGGATCACATCTTGAATGGGATCACATCTTTCATGGTCTAGTAGACAGGGTCCTGAAAGGTTGTTTTCTACTGTTTTCTACTACAATGTATTCAAAACTCTCTGAGGCAGCCCTGAAAGTCACCCTAGAGACAGTCTTGGGCTGATCTGCTGCACAGGAATGGAGGCTGAAGGGTTATTGCTCTGTAAAGCTTGCTGATCTGTGGAAGTGGGAAGGAAGCTGCACATCTCCTCTCCCCGGGTTCCAGTGATGGGATGAGTGGAAATGTTCAAAACTGAACCAGGGGAGGTTCAGACTGGACATTAGGAAGCATTTCTTTACCAGTAGGTGGTCAAATACTGGGATGGGGTTCTTAGAGAGGTGATGATACCCCAAGCCTATTGCTGTTCAAGAGGCATTTAGACAATGCCATTAGTAACATGATTTAACTTCCTCTCAGCCCTGAAGTGGCCAGGCAACTAGACTAGATGATTGATGCAGGTCCCTTCAAACAGAAGAATTCTGTTCTCTATTCTATTCTATTCTATTCTATTCTATTCTATTCTATTCTATTCTATTCTATTCTATTCTATTCTATTCTATTCTATTCTATTCTATTCTATTCTATTCTATTCTATTCTATTCTATTCCTTATAGATACCTAAAACCATAGAGCAGCAAGACTCTTGTAAGACTTTCAGTTTAGTTTCTGAGTGCAATTTAAGATGCTAAAGGTAATCTCTGAAACCCTGGATGATATGATGGTCTACTTGAAGAATGATGTGATCCTCAAACCTTCAGATAACAAGTCTTCACTTCTTTGCTCCTCTTGTTTTTTCTGGATGAATATCATCACTGACCTCCCACAAATTCCTTTAAATGAAATTGCTGAAATGCACTGCACTGAGGAAGAGAGATACTGAATAAAATAAAGATGCAAAATGAAAACCCAAATCAATCAACCAATACAAACAAACAAACAAACAAACAAACAAACAAACAAACAAGCATTTCTGTCTAGAAACAGTTAAGAAACTTTAACATGGGCAATGTGAATTATAGAAAAGTTGACAGCTTTATTTTTCTTCCTTTCACACAAATTTTTTCCAGAGACAACCTCTTTTATATAGTCATGTTTACAATGATGCTAATAATTGGCACAGTACAAAATCCCACAGGAAGTAGAACATTTGTCCTCTGCCACGCTGGCAGCTCTCTCCAAGCTGAAACTTACCTGACACATCTGTGCTCTCTGATGGAAGAGACATGGCCAGGACAGTACTGTAAACTTAAACATTTTTAACCTGCAGGAAGCCATTTGACTATGTTTTCTTTCTTGTCAGAACAGAAATGCACATTGTCAGATGTTGCCCCTTTGCCCTCCTATTTATATTGACATGAACTGTACTACTGCTTTTTTTCTATTCTTTCCTGGGCTGAAAGGCTGGAAAAATTGTTTATGGATGGAAGTGTCTTCTTCCTCTGCATAAAAAGTTGACTTTTCTTTTTAACCTGCTTGTTTGAAGTTTGGTGTTCCCTTTGTTTTGCAAATTAATGTTTTCTTGGCAATGTAGTATTTAGATTTCTTTTATTAATATTATGCTTCCCTCTCCCTACCCCAAAGCTGGAGGTACACTAATCTTCATCAGGATGTCCTTGGTGTTGTGTCTTAGGTTCTGGTGTACACCAGAAAGAGACTATGAAACCTTGAGTTGGGCAAGGCTGGATGATATTGAAAAGGCTGGGTCTTCTGGGATTAGTAAGGCTATGTACAGCTTTAATCTTATTTGTCTTTCAGTTTATTTCACTGTAGTATGTTATGGAAGCTGTTTCTTGACAGGACTAAGTTTTTACTAGTTTTGAGCAATTATCAGTTTCTCTAATTGGGATTTTACACAGCAGTATCATCTAGATGAATTGGCAAGTTGTGGCAAATGCCTTAATTTAGGTTTTGATCTGATCCACCTAGTATTGAAAGGCTTTCAATAGAACACATATAGTTCTAAAACAATAATGCAGTTCTAAACCTTAAAAACCTAAGTCATAGTAATTTCGTGGTTTCTAACAAGGGACATTCAAACAGACTTCAGTCAAGTCTGCTGTGATATACTCTACCTCTCCCAAGTTATGAGGTTAGGGGTATTCCATACACCTAAATTAAATTACCAGTGACCTCAAAGAACCAAATCATTCTAAGACTGGGTCACCAACCAGATCCTGGTAGTGCACAGAAAGTCATAATGCTTCTCAGATGGCTCATAAGGGCAGATCACTGTTCTGCAACCTCTCACATACCACACACCTTTTGCCTTTACAGCCATTGTCCTCTATCAGGTCACCCAGTAAGTCCATATTGTCTTTAGGTGTTCAGCAGAGAAAACATGCCTGTAACACATTTTGATGTGTTTATTTAATGTAAATCATCCTGTGATACTGTGGTAGCCTGCGATTTTGGAGGGATAAGTCTCAATGAGGCAAGCCAGTACAGACTTATGGCAGACTTCATGGAGCTGTAGGACTCTGGAAATATCTTACTTCTTGCTGAGGTCTGAGCTCCTTTCCCCATGGAATACTTCTTTCTGACTTTAACTTTTCATAGTGTCCAGACCACCCTGACATGACCTAAGCAGGGATTCCAGACGTTTTTGGTAACACTAAGCTGTAGAGTGTGAATCCCTGTGTACGTATAGGATCTCCCAGCTGAAGGCCCTTGAAATCAAAATTTCCTTCCCTTACAGAGCATTGGTCTAATTGGCTTTTGGGTGCGGTACAAAGCACAGATTCTGTACAGGCTCTTATTCTTCCCAGAAGGGCACAGTAAAGAACAAATTAGGGCAAACCCATTTTGAAAACAATGGCAGAGCCAGTCCCAAGCAGACCTGGTGGGGTCACAGGGCACCAAGGCAACCACAAGCACGCAATGCTGGGCAGACTTTGAACACATACAGAGATATAAATGCCCAGACTCACTGGGAGAGCTTTTCACTCACTGGTCTTGCAGGAAGGCTGTGCAAACACAGCAGAACCCACTGTCTTCTTCTCCAGTGGCATCTTAGAGGAAGATGTTGCAGGCAGTCGCCTCTGCCATCTTTGACCCAACATGGATTGCCATCACCTCTGAGACATGGAGTGCAGAGAGATTTGTAGGAATACAAACACGTACAATAGACAAAGATGCAAGACCAATTGCTTTCTGAGTGGGCATTTCTCTCTGCATGTTTGCTTCCATTGCATGCATTTCAGTAGAAGTAAAATTAATTTATTTGGCTCAACTTTTGAAATATTTGTGTTTATTTATTTTTTTACATTTGTTTCCATCTTTTGTGCTACCAATGTTTTTCCACTTCATTAGCAAGTGCTCAGCTCTTCATAGGTATTAATGTTATAAGAGTTTTTTTCTTGGTAGTTTTAGTCAGCTTCCTAAGCCACTGTTCCAGGAGACATGCCAGGTTTACAGATAGGGTTTATATTGGTATTTTCTACATGTAGATCAAAACAGAAATGTTTGAGAGAAAACCTTCCTTATAATAAGGAAAGAGGAATTATGCCTCATCCTATTTTAAAATAAACTTTAATATGTATTGTTTTTACATGAGCAAGATTTCTTCTCTGAGGTTTGTCATGTACTTCTGGCAGCAGATGCTTTCCTGGCAGCTTCTTTCTCACACCTTTGGCCATTATCCTCCAATGTCACCCAGCTAACTATCACCATAGGCAGGAAATCACTCATGAATCATGACTTCTGTGCATCTCTAGGACCTCAGATCTCCTCTGACCTTAAGCACTCTCTTCAATGCCATTAAATAAATTAAATGTTTAAATTACCTATATTAGCTTTAATTGTATAATTATAGAGTCAACGAGAAATAAATCTGTAAAGGGGAAGGTCTAATCTAACAAAAGACTTGCCCTTACTTCAAAGTGGATGAACATGCTAGTGGAAATGATAGAGGCCTTTGTAGGAAATCAGTTTATGTCAAGGTTTCATCTACTATAATCATGTGATATAAACAATACCAGATTTTTTAGTTGATGGCAAATGTCCTCATGTTATTTCAATGCTTTACCATTTCTTAATTTATCATTATGTAATATCCAGGAGAAAACAGCAGCTTCTATGCACTAGGATGAGGATATAGTGAAATCCTTCCTCTGAGACACACACAGGTTCCAGGCAGAGGGCAGGGGACAAGAAGAACAAATAAAAATTATAGTACTAGTAAAAATATCTTAAAATAGATCTGAATTGTTTCAACATGAAGAGTGGAATTTGAACTTTAATTTAATATAATTAAATCTAGTTAAGTTTGATGAACTCGGATTTATGTTAAACTATGCTTTTTTGCAATGTCAACAGCAGTCTCCCTATTTCCATTTACCTGTAAATTGTAAATTGTGAATAAAGGTGTGGGAAGATGTGTATCCAGATTCATATTGCCTAGGGATTAAGTTATAGGTGATTGAATATAGGCTCAAGACTGGATCTTATTATTTCCCTTTGTATGGGGTTCTAGGTGCAGGCACGTCCCAGGGAGTGATGGGGAAACTGAGTCAGCAAAGGCAGCTTGCAGGAGACACCAGGAGCTCAGTCTTCTGCCTTTTTAATTTTCCTTCTGCAGTTCAAGACCACCATGCAGGATGGATAGGAGCTGTTGGAGCTCTATTCAGGCAGCAGAGCAGAGGACCAAGTGGATGAGAATGATGTGTCTTGTGAGAGCTGGCAGCAATACCTCTGTATTTTCCAAATAGTATTTGTCTTCAGTTTTCTTCTATTACACTGGGGACTGACTGCAGCTGGCCTCCATGTCTGAGTGGTTAATAAAGTTGATTTACACTGTTTATTTCTGTCAGGAGTCCATCAAGCATACTTTATTTTGCCTCTGGTAAGTCCCCAATTTGTTACTGTATAGTCTGCTTCCCCAGACACATCGATTCCATAAAAAGAAAAACATCATTACAACATATTGCCAAACTAGTCATTCACAAAGGAAAGAAGTGCACTTATTCTTAGCACCTACTAACAGATAACTCTGTTTATGCTGGCATTACCTTTTCATAGGTAAAATTTATGTGAAAAAAGTGTGTAATGTGCAACTCATGCTTATTACAGTGATTTTGACTTAAAAGTTGGTGTATAGGGTGCTCTAGCTTGGTTTGCCAATTGTTTTAAATAAAAATTGTGTTAGGGAGGTAAAAAGACTTCTTTCCCTTCCCTTCTTTATGAAGTCTTTTCACCTTTAGGCAAAATTTCTCATGGAAGAGTTTATTTTTTCCTTTTAGCTCTGCTGCAGATTTTTGCTGATGGTTCTTCCTAGTGCTGTGCTCCCACCCTCCAGGAAGAATGGGACAAATATCTCCCGCAGAGAATGAGGAGAGAAGAGTTACTTCTGGCACCTGCAAAACTGGGAATTACAATAGTCAAGATGTCCTGTAGCAACAGGGGAGGAGAAACTACATTGTCTCCCCACACCCAGCAGCTCCTGGGAATTAGGATCAGAGTTTTATACAGACAAACTGTCATTGCATCACATATACTGAAAAACAAATTGCAGGGAAGCTGGGCTATGAATTGATTCTCATTGATTAAATTCTCATCTCAGTGTGCTGGAATAGTGTGGAAGATCCAAAGGATCCTGTTGCATGACAGGTCCACATAAATCCAAGGATTTATGTCAGTGCTTTATGGAGCACCTTGGGAGTAACCAGGTTTTGCCTCTATTTGAATATAAAACTGTGGTTGATTTTCAAAGAAAATATTAGGTAAAACCTCATTTAAGACTCAGAATCAGTAGGGCATGTCATTAGTATCACAAAAGTCTTCTCAATGTCCAGAGTCATGCTTTTGGCAAATAAGATTATAAATGGAACAAAGAGATATTTAAAAAAAAAAAAGTTAACTTAGCTCTCAGATGTTCCTGTGGTTTCCCCCTTCATGTGATGATGGATACTTTCCATCCATCCTCATATTGCACTGTGCAATTCTTTTGTGCTGGGATGCTTGGCAATGTTGAAGCTGCTAATGGATGAGTTGACGTCCCATCACACTGATCAACATTATACAGCTCTGTTTTGTTGTCCATGGTAGAATTAATGTATTATCTGTGTATTTCCCAAAGATTCTATGCTTCTGCTTTTGTACAGCTTCTTGCACAATGGAGTCTTGGGCTATTTTTTTTATTTCAGGTGCTGTGTTCTTACACAAAGTGCAGATATTCTGTTATTACAAAGAATGAGTAGAAAGAACAGTGGATAGATTCAAACAAAAAATACCTGAAAGCAAATGAAAATTTGAAAAGTACCTGAAAGGCAAATACCTGGAACCTGAAGGAGCAGATGCTAACATGGTGAGGTTGACTAAATGTAACCAATAGGGGATGATTAGATAGTATTTTTAGCAAGGCACATTTGCCATGAATGTTTTGAGGGAGATGGAAAATAATGATATATGTCAATACCAGCAAGACTTTGTGACAAAAAAAAAAGGCTTATTTTATTTTTCATGGGAAAATGTTGATTTCACTGTAATTTAAAAAACCCAGAATGCTTGAACATTTAAGGTTCTAAAAAGATACAGGATAAAGACTGCAATGCTGTCATAAACTTCTCATAGATTCAAAGGTTCTGGAATTTGCTTAGCTTCTTAAGAAAACGTCAGTCTCAAATGAACAATGGGTACTTGCTTATTTAAAGAGGTAGACTGGAAAGAGCATTTTGACTGAAACAATTAACTAAATATCAGTTATTGACAGTCAGAAAATCCATGCATATTTTTTGCTCATTTCTGGTCTGGTCCGGTATCTGGTAGTGGTGGAACAATTAGTGAAGGCAAAGGTTGCTCTTGCTCTGGAATAAAATTACTTGCGGCACTGATTTTGTTCTGGTTTTGTCTGCTTAGAGAGTCCTTTACTGTGTATTGTATTTTTGGGGTTTGAGCTGTGTTGCAAGTAGAACTTGGAAAGTTCAGTGAAGTCAGAAGTCACAGAAGTGAAAGTCATTTTGGAGCACCTCTAACTTGCAGGATGGCTCACATAACTGATCACCAAAGGACTTCGTGGAGCTAGAATCTTCACAGAAGTTAGATTCTCCAACTCAAATTGGCTTTTCTGAATTAATCTAGTAATGAATTAGACTCATATAAGGAGAACTTTGTCGCATGGTGGAGAGAGGTTCTCTGAAGAGGAAAAGGATGCAGAAAAGGGATTTCCACAGACAAGCAACAGATGATCACTTAAGGCAACAAAGCTGGAGGGCAAAATATATATGCATGAGTGCCCGTGTGAGAAGTCCATGAGTGAAAGATGAAGAGAGAGGGAGAATGAGAGTCTATTGAGGAAAATTAACCAAATTTAGGATGTGCACATATCAAAAATTCACTAGGAAAACCACCTTGATTTCTTCCTTTTTAATTTTTCTGAGCTGCTCAACACTGAATATCGCCACTTTCAAATCTGTGAAAATTTGGCTGACTGACAAAAATATGCTGGAAAGTTTTTTCAGAGCCTGTGCTATATCTGGCTACTAGCTGCTCTGCAAAAGTCCACCATTCAACCAATCCAAAATTCAAATCTGTCTCCAAAAGGCCACTTTAGCATTACAAAATGAGAGATCTGAACAGGTTATGACTTCCAACATTATGTCATCTATGCATATAGAGCAGGGCAGACAAATGCTTACATGAAATTTTGTATCCAATGAATACTCTCAGAAAGTATGGAAGGAGAAGTAGAAGTTATGAATCATTTTAGATAAATTAATTTTGGAGTTCTCAAAGAAAGAGAGCTTAAAAAGAGATGATGTTGAAACAAAATGCTGCGCCTCATGTTCTCTTCACAAACCTTTCAGGAAGTTTTGAAAATCAGATGATAGGAATCTGAATTTTGGAACATTTACAATCTCTATCTGCTTCTGAAAATCTGGGCCAAATTGTTTTCTTAAAAGTTAATTATCTTCACCAATACAAGAGGTACTTAGTGTTTTAGTATTTTTATGAAACACTATTGACAAAGCCACAGAGTTCTGAGTGGTTACTGTAGCTTTCGGCCCTGTGGAGGAGCAAGTCTTTTTATTCCCAAACCAAAAATTTCATAATATGGAAGAAAATTTTTCCATCACCTTCCCCAGGACCTCTCTGCTTTACAGTACTCAAATGTCTAGGTTACTTTTTCAGCAACATTTAATTTTTTTAAAGAATGGGCCGGTCTGCAGATTGAAAAGGAAAGAATAAATTGCCCTTGTGCTAAGACACTGAAGTATTGTACCACGTCCTACCCATACGGTATGACATTCAAGGCAGGATGTGATATGATCATCCCTGTGTTTGCGTAAATTTCCTGGGCAAGTTGAAAGCATATAAATTACAAATGCAGAGAACACAATTTTATAGTAGTGATGAGGAGTCCGTGAAATTTTAAAACTCGCAGTCAAAAAATAAATAAGTGATAAACTACCTCTTTCTGCCTTGAGCCTTTGTTAGATGCTTCATCCAAGTTTCAAGCGGAAGCAACCTCTAACTTGACTATCTTTCTTTGTTGAGATAAATGTGGACATTAGTATTTCTCCACTTACTACTAGCTTGCATTATACAAGAGTTAAAATGTTACTTTTCCAGTCCAGACTTTTGGACATAAAGACAGACACATAAATCTGCATCACCATTATCACCACTGATCAATGGGAAACAAATTATCTAGGGTTTATTTATCTCATATTTGTGTCTTCTGCATTAATATCAGACTGATACATGCAAATAAGTAATTTTTAGAGGGATGAGTGACAGGAACAGTGAGCCTGTATTGGTCAGTAATGATCATGGGTCAAACTTTTGCAAGTTTTTTTGCAGGTTTTTGCAAAACTTCCTTCATGTTTTTGCAGGTAGGCAAGACCTGTGCTGCACTTGGTAGACCCACAGTCCATCTGTTCAAAACACAAGGAAACAAATGGCATAAGACCTGGATGGTTTAAACCAGAAAGCCAAATATGAAAGAAGAGACATTTCTGAAGTTCACGTGTCTTACTCAATACACTTTGCTTTGGAGCAGTAGCCTTTATGTCCTTGCCAGGGGAAAAGTACAGCTGAGTTTTGTATGCATGCTACTTGTCTGTTTTATTCACTTACCACATTAAAGACAACATTGTGATTTTCAGTGCAGATTGTCCTGGGCACTTTCTGAGAAATATTTTGTTTAAGTTAGAAGAATAGATCTGTCCTTGAAGAGCAACAGTGAGAAGGGAAGTATCCTTAACCTAGAAGAGATTTTATTTTAAAAATTAGGAGGAAATATAAATTCAAAGGAAAATATGAAGTAAACTAAAAAATAAAATCAAGTTGATGAAGACATGTTGAAACAAGAAGCTGCCAGTAACTGAAACACTGATGTTTAGATGTGACAACTATTGAGATATGAGGAAACCTGTTTGTACTATAAGAGCCAGAAAGTAGACTACCTAATTCCTCCTGAAGCTAATATCTAAATATTTATGAAGATGTATCAAGGCTCTGTGAAAACATGATATATAATATAATAAGATAATGGAATGCATTTGGGTGGTTTTGGCAAAAAGATTGTTCATTAATGTTATTGATGCACACCGGAAGACATCTGATGTGAGGTTCATAATTGAAATGTTACAAACACTTCAGCATATGGATCCTTCACATTCACTTAATTGCCAGTTTAGTAATAATTTTATGTAATGAGGAATTATTAATAATACGTGAAATACTAAATTGACGTAATCACAAAAAAAAGTAATATGACATCCACTGTGCAAAGAATGTTATAATTCCAGGTGTCTTTGTTATATTTTAAACAAGTAATATAACTGGTCAAATTCATCTTTCAAAACGGTTGACTCTAAAAAGTAGTACTAATTTTTTTTATAATTGTCTCTAAAAGTAAGACTATTAATCAGATATTCTTTTTTCACCTCATCCTTAATATTCCTTATTAACATCCAGTTATGACAAAAAAAAATTGACAAATGACCAAACTGCCTTCCTGTTTTGTGGCACAAGTCCTGCTGTGGAATAAATCTCTGTATCCTGATTTTTTTATTATGTAGGTAGACACCAACACCCTGTTCAGATGGGTGAGAAAAGGGGACCGAATTTGTCTCTTTCCCAGTTGCAGTTTAATCATTGTGGAAGACTGTGGTAGTGGGACAAGAGATCTTTTATCTCCAGCACACCAATAAAAATCTTCCCTAAGTTTGCAATTACTGAAAGTCAATAGCCTATTGGTATGAGAAATGTACTCTTCGAGGACAAATGTCCACAACACAGTTATCACCTCTATTGCCACACAGAACAGATTGAGCAGGCACGGAGAATGTCAGGCACCTCCCCAGGTAATCCCCGTCACGGCAGGATCGGCGCACGCTGATGTGGGACCAGTGAAGTGTGCAAGGCCGCTCGTTCTCCGCGAGCCCTGTCTACTCTATGACTTCATTTTCCTGAGTCATTATTCTGACACATCTCATGGGCAACATCTTCAGTGAGAGAAAAGAGCCAATATGAGTTTTACTTAAACTGGTATAAATCAAGGGAAACCCTACTGAAGCCAATGACTTTCCACACAAAATCATAAAAGTGAGAAGTAAACTGAAGCTGCTAATGAACAACAAAATAGAAAGCAAGTCTTCCATTTCAGTTTACTTCAGTTTAAAGTGAGAAAAAAAGGAATCGAAGATCTCTAGTTCATCTGATCTGGGAGCAGGAACTGTGGGACTTAAACTTTGATGTATAAAATTCATTGTGCACACTTGTCCAACAAAAAAATTAGTAAACCAGAATTACTACATGTGCCTTTGGTTCTTCCACTCCTTTTTCATAAAGCTTGTATCAGTGATAAACTCTGGTTAAATTGCAAGGATAAAGACCTGTATATTTACTGGAAGGAGGCATTTTCCAAACTTTTTTAAGAAGAAACTAGATAACAGACATAAACATGTAATTTTTTTTCAGTTTTAGGTGGACTGCTTTCAAAAGTTTAGAAACTTCTCACTTTGACCTTAAGGAATGCTCCATTCCAGATCTTATGCAGATCAATCAGTGAGTCTTCATAGGGCAACAGTTGTATGCAAAAAGATTCAGGATTGGAGTTAAGTCATTATTTAATGCTTCCTTGAACAATTTTTAAATAAAATCTTACAATAAAATATGAATTTTAGTACTTCCAATGCCTTGTAAAGTACTGAATTAGGGGATCTGAGCAGTTTCTTTCTGATTTTCTCCCTGCAAGAATCCATTAAGAAATAGTGTAAACTACATTCAACAGCAAATACAATACAGTCCTTAGAGAGAACATGAATATATGTTTCATAAAGCAGGTCAAGTGAATTATTTGCACCTCCCACTATAGCAAAGTAAGGAATTTTTCAAGCTATGTAAAAAGTCTGTACTCTTTGGGTGATATAATTTCAATGGTAGTACATACGCTATGATTTGATGAATTGCAATAATTACTATGTGCATTGTACTCTACCCTTCTTGTTTTCACATTTGCAGATTTTTCTCTGGGAAGCTTACTAATGGTTTGTGTTTTAACCAATTTAATACCTCCTTTCTTAAAGCATTTAGAAGCATTTGTTTATATAAAGAAATTGCTGTTGAACAGGCAAAAAGGATCTGTTTTAATATTTTAGAAATCAGCAAAATAATATTGCAGAAAAACAAAGTATTACATATTGTGAGAAATGATACAATAGAGTATCTTATTTCAGATAAAATGTATTAAGCAATGGCAATCGTTTTAGGCAAATGTTTATTTTTTATTTGATCGCTAAGCAAGAGAGAGTTTCATTCATCTTCATTTTTGCATTTTTAAGTCCACATAATTTAGTTCACACTCAAGAATGAAGCTGAATGCTAATAATCTTCCTTCCTGCATTGTGAAAGTGAAAGGCAAAATATTTCTCTCTCTTTTTTTTTGTTTTTCTTTGTTTTATTTGTTTTTGTTTTTGTTCTGCTTCTGCTTCTGGCTTTTTATATAGTAAAGGAAGCATGATGTCCAAGAAGATATCTTGTCATCTACAACAAAAATGGCAGCTGGAGATGGCTATAATGCTCTTCTCCTCCTCATGAAAGAAGAGTGACCATGTTAAAGTAAGCAGTCAAATTGAAAAAGGGAAATTTGGAAAACTCTTTTTCAGATGTGGTTTGATTCCTGTAGCATAAAATTACAATTAATATTACTTATTTTGTGGCACTCTTTTTCCTTTCTAAATTCTTGGTCCTTAGCAGAAAGATTTGTATTTGTATTGGAATCAGAGGACAATACTCTTGCTTATATTAAATAGTCTCTTAAACTCTTAGGAGTACCACTGACATAAAACACTAACCCATACCAGTTTATGAAATCATAATCCAGCAGATTTCCTGCTGTGTTTTTTTATCTTGAATACGATTCCACAGAATATAATAATAGAGTGCATAAGGCAAAAAAGTAGGCACTGACAAACATTATTAAATGTTGCGCATTTCACCCAGATCAAGAAAAATATTCCTAAAATGACACAAGTGGGAGAGTAGGTATGATTTTCTAAAAGAGTAGGACTTATATACAGTAGCAAGAATTAGTGATCCAGTCCTGAGGTTACCAAGCAATCTCAAATATTGCTTAAGTTCATGGGAACCCTCTGTGCTTGAACCTCTATGAGGCAAGCCTTAGACAACAGGCTAAGAATTTAATCTCATAAGAAACCAGGAACAGCAGGTATTGGCCTTACAAAAATGACAACATCACTGTGATATTTTTTACATTAGGGCTGGTGCACATTTGCTGAAAATTATCTACAAATACTACCTTTATTTCTCTTTGCAAGCTGCCCACAAAGAGATAGTGACCTCGTAAAATTCTGAGCAGTACTTCTTATTAAAAATTAGTCACACACTTCTCCAGTGAGTTTTCTCTTCAAAATCTGCTTTTGGTGAATATTTGAGCAAGCATTCACTTTTTCATGAGTTATTCATACTAATAAAGCTTGAGCACTCAAGTGTTCCTGGAAAGCAAACGTGAAAGCATTGCAAACATGGTCTAATTGAAATCCACTTTCCACTTTGAGCAAATATTCGCAGAACATTTTTCCTGCTATTTACTTCACTTTAGTTGACATTATGGGCTAAAATCTCACTGATGTGCACTAAAGAAAGATGTCAGAGCAGAACCCTCTTCAATAATGCAGGTGCAATATTCCTGGAAAAGGCAAGTCTCTTGAACAGGCATAGCATGATTTAACCTGCTCTGTACCTTCATTTTGTTCAGAGGACAGCCTTAAAGGAGACTGTGGAACAGCTAAGTGAACTCTCTTTGTTGTTTCAACCACACATCAAAATATAAGAACCCGTGTTGTACCTCTAAGCTCCCCTTCAGTATTAATCAATAAAGTTATTCATCTAGCTTCTTTCATAATTACCAGTGATCAACTTATTGCTGGTGTTAAGATCAGCTTCTTCAGAACACATATTTTTTGCTGACATGACAGGACACAATACAAGGAGTAACCAGTGATGCAACTTGTCTTACATTTACAGTGGATAGATAGATAGATAGATAGATAGATAGATAGATAGATAGATAGATAGATGGATGGATGGATGGATGGATGGATGGATGGATGGATGGAGGGATGAAGCTATTCCCCCTGAAACATCTCGCTCTATGAAAATATCCAAAAATCTTCATAGGAACATGAGGAGGTCTGTAGAGCAACAGGAGCCTCCAGAGGGTAGTTCTGATCTTGGTTGACCAAAACTACTTTCTGGATGTGTCCTTACTTTCCCAGCAAGGAGAAGGAGACCTTACAGAGACATAATGTCCAATGGATGTGCCTCAGAAAAGTGTTGGGGAGAAAAATTCAGATCCTAATATCTCCAGTGTCAATATGTAACAATGTCCGCAGTCCCGCCATCAAACTCCCTTGTAAAATTATTTTCTTTGTATCCTCCTTGAGATGTACTAGTCCAGTGAGAATCACTCATTCATGCTGGCAATTCCCTGCTACTTTGATTGCCTTTTAAGCTCATCTCCTCTTATTTACTCATTCATTACAGACCGTTAAGTGAAGCACTGAAAGAGATAGGAGATATTACATCTCCCACAGAACTCTCAGAGGAAGAAAACTTAAAGAAAGTTTGTTACAAGCTGTGTTTATGTTTCTCATTGTGAAAGCTGCATTGCTGATGTTCACAAAGCCTATCGTCAGTTTTGGGGGGATTTTGTTGTAAGCCTAGGGAACACCATCTTTCCATAGCTTTGTGCATGGCCCCTCTGGGTCACAGCTCAGCCATTTACATGAGCGTCCTTATGTCTCCCCAGATTTGTACTACACACAAGTTGAAGAAACTGGCTGAATAGGAAAACAAATAAAAAGTAATTTCTCCATAATCCTCAACATGATACACAACCTTTGCATACAAAACAGATAATTGCAACCTATGTAATTCACCTTTGTGGTTGTTCAAGTTTGCAGCTATCCAAACTTTGTTATTGGTACATATACCTTGCCACTCCAACTATACCCACTGACTACATGCAGATAATAAAAATATCTCTACTGCAATAGTTCTTCTTACAGTATGACGTATCTCATTGCAATAAATTTCCTTCAACAAGGTTGCAAGATCTCTCCCAAAGTGTTTTTTTTTTCTTTTCGATTTTAAGTACTCAGTCATTAAAAAATAGTTTCCTACATACTAAATAGTGACACCCAGTCATTTTCATATAGTTAAATAAAGCACTATAGCTTGGATTTTAGGTCCAATGGCCACACCATGAGAATACAATTCATTCACTAATTAAATGCCCACTACCTCCATCACTAGTGCCTGCCAACTCCAAATTTATATTGCAAAGAACTTTCATTTTATATGATGCATAGAAAAGAAGAAAAAGAAGGGGGGGGAAAAGACCAGGACTATTAATATGTAAAAAATTATCTCTTTAAGGTCAGGAGCACCTCAAGAAAGAGTCGCTAGAAATGGAAAAGAGACTCTGAGGTTCATAATAATATAGTAATGATATAAATAATAGCTCTGACTTCCTCTATGTATTACAAATAGCTAGTTGACATGCTTTTGTTGCTACTCTGTAACTACTGCTTTATTGCCCTATTGGATGGGGGCAGAAAGGCATGTCAATTTTATGTGGCTTATTGTCAAAGTTCATAAAGCTAGATTAGGCTGAGTTCTTGTCATGCTTGCTCCTCCCTTGCAGCAGAACTACATACTATTATTCCTGGACATAAGTGTGAAAATTAATATGAATATTTATTTTAAAGCTGGTTCAGTTTCAGCTTCCCTTCATCTCTACTATCTCTACATATTCATACACACACCTTATTTAGTTACCTTTTTTTAGAGGTTATTTTTTATATTTTTAATTGTTCAGTAGACTTAGGATACGTAACAATGGATAACTGTGCAATACATTAAATACTTATGGGTATATTGTGCCTTCTGTTATAATATAAAATCCATCTATTCTGGTTGATGGGTTTTAACCTCACACAGAATACTTTAAACTCCATTTGGACTTGTGCCTACAATCACCTTAGCAAAGTCTCTTAAGTAACTGCGCACAGCCTAATTAGTATGCATTATCAATTAACAAACTTAATAGCCGGCAGATTGATTAGATCCTCTGTTGCAGGGGCAGAGCTGAAGCGAAACAGAATGAAAAATCATTGCACGCATACACTGCTGCTTTGTTATTTTCTCAGATCCCCTCCTCCTCCTCCACATTCCTTTAATTAATGCATACATATGGTTCTGAATATCTTGTAAACTGGAGCTTGCTCTAACTCTTTAATAAAACTCACTCGTAGATGAGAGAGCCATAGTCCATGCCTTATTTATTTCTGGCTGAAAACATAAACCATTTGTTTTCACCCAGGTCTTTCCTCTCTAAATGGTACAAATTTTAGAGATCTGCTCCTTCTAAGCTGCTTGTTTTCACAGTGACTGATAGAGAAAAACAAGTAAGTTGGAGCTGTGTACATTACTTCAAATAACCATTAGCTGAGAAGGTGATTCAGGCATCATGCTGATGGTAAGCTAACACATACCACAAGGTGGATGCCATAATTACTGTTTTAAAAAAAAAAAAAAAGCATAGCACAAAACAAGGCATGTAATTTTATAAATTCTGATATACTGGTGAGCTGGGAAATAAGAATACAGGAAGAAAAGCCTTCGTATTTTGAAACTAGGAATCATACTAAAAAATTTAACTGTCAATTTTAGATAAAATGCTGGTGTTAGGATTTGCATTCTTTGATGAAAATCCCCAAGAACTGAAAACAACATTGAAGACTATCAGTTGCTGCCTTGCAGTGGTGGCATGCTCTATCCTTGGACAAATCAGCCTTTGTACTCCAAGAAATAAAGAGGTGCTTACTATAATGGTGTGAGCACTGGCAGCAATTTTTAGAGTTAATATCTATTTAGCATTTATATAGTATTTACACATGCAAATCACTGAAGAAATATTAGGCAATTAATCTGCAAAACACAGTGGTCAGGCAGGTCATGTAAAAGCATGCATAATAGTTGATACTGTTAAGTCCAATAAAGGTGCAAGACTACTTTCCCAAACATATAACACATGCTGTTGTCAAGACCTAAATCAGTGCTTGAGGCTCCCTAATTCCCACATCTGCACTCCTCAGTGAGGTTGTTCTACCACAATTGCTACCATTTTCCTAACCACACAGTCACAAACCAAATGTCTGAGGTTGGAAGTGACCTCTGGATCATCTGGTCCAAGCCTCCTACTCAGGTGATAGCAGTGGCCCAAAAGTAAGATTTCTTAAAGAATGGCTGCTCTCTGAGTCCTCTGAGGAGTCATATCTGAAGAAGCTGTGGCTGTAGTCTCATCTTGATATAAAGGCACAGACTCAATTCCCTAGCTGAGAAAAGAGCAACTGTCAAGGGTGGTGTGTCAAGTTGAATTTTTCTTTTCCAAGTAAGAAGTCAAGCATGCTTATACAAACTCAGTAAAATACTCTACAGTGTAAGTACACCTTGCAAGAGGAAGGGTGGCACTTATCACTGGTTTGAGCCATTCTTTGCCAAAAACCCCAGAAACTTGCAGACCTAGCTGAGCTCAGGACTCTCTCCACAATGGGAGATACTTCCACTGTGTTGGTGGCACGAGAGTTCCTACTACTCCCCTGTCCCATTGCAAGCCATTCAAACACTTTCCATGTGTGTTTTTCACTCCAGTTGACTTCTCTAACCCACCATTTTTTTCTTTGTAAGCATGTTCTTCTAAACAAAAGAGCCTAAGGCATGTGGAAACAGTATGCTTTGTACTGTTTTGTAGTTTATTAGCATTCCCTAACATGGCTTTTTTTCCCCATCCCCAAAAGGCAAACACAAAGACTTAGGAACTATTTTTACTCTGAGGTGCAAACAAATACATGTGTTTTAAATAAAACCAACTTAACTGAAATTAGAGACTATCCTCCTCTCAGGTCCTGCTGATGTCACTCAGGTTTTACATAAAGCATCACACAGACTTATCTACTGTCTTCTCAAAACCAAATAATTCATACTATTTCCACTGCTATGCAGATTTTTTCCCTTTGTTCATAATTTTTTTTTTTACATATATCAATTGATCTGCTACTGGTGAAATAAATGTAATTTTCAAAAGAAAAACCCACACAAGAATACTGCTGTATGTTTTGATTTAAAAAATTAGACATACCACAGAGATTCAGAAATGTAATTAAAATACTTTACATCAAAAATAAGCTTCTTTGGATTATAAAAAAATCTGAACTACTGTTAGAAGAAACAATAATATCTAAAATATCAAAGATATAATTTCCAGCTGAAAAAGGCTTCCCTTATTAAAAAAAAATTCTTTAAGAAATAAGAAGACTAGAATTCCTTTGAGTATAGGTAAGGATGGAGCATTAATTAGCTGCCAGAAAATGGTCTCTTAACACTGCAGTAAGAAATATGCCTCTAATTCTCATTATGTGACCCAAGAGAGGGGCATTAGGTCTGTAACCAGTGAAACTAAAATGTGAAAACTTTTTTTTTTAATGATTGGACTACTCAGAGAGCAAGAGGTGAATAATCACCTGCTATCAAAGTATTCACTTCTCTGGATTAGCAGTGGCTCCATATCTAAACCTGATCTTCCTAGCTAAACCTGATCATGTTATGTTCAAGATGGATCACTTTACACAATATGCAGTTTCTGAAAAAGTAAAGAGATCATAAAAAATAAAAGAAAAGAGCTAATATGGAAAAATCAAAAGTCAATGCACCAACTTTCTGTAATCTCTGTGGGTACTGTTACAGTTGTTTTACAGTTCTACAGCTGTTCTACAGCACCCGTGGTTGTTCATGTTACAGGTGTATTCAAAGTGTATCCTTTACTCTCCAGGTAACAGAGGCCCTCTGTATCTCTGCATCATGTGAAAGACTTTTATTTTAGGTTAATATTGTTTCTCCTTCAACACCAGTCTAACTCAAACAGTTCTAAAATATTTAATGCCCAAATAACTGTATATACAGTGTATGCACAGTGTATGCATTTCCTTTTTGCCAGGAATCATTTTTCAAATATTTAATAAATGTGTGTGATTTTTGTTGCTCTATGCTGTATGTTACCCTTTACTACATACCCTTTTGACAGCTTTCTGAAACAGTGTGTAATATTCCAATACTCTATCCCATGCTGGAGGCATGAGCTGGTATGCACTTCAAATTTAGTATCCTGTTCCTTTGATCTGGTTGCTCTGCATGCTCTTCTTTGTGCTACCACATCTTTTTTCAACTACTTCTTTTCCTACATGATATGATGTTACTGTTCATATTTCTAGGGAAAGATTACATCAGCTCATGTCTTCTTATATTTTTAAGGATTTATAATGCAAAAGAAGCAACAGGACATCTTTTAATGTGGACATACTAAACTTGACAGGATAAACAACAACATACTCTTACATATCTGAGAGAATATACATAGCATATTGCAAAACAATTTATCTACATTTTGAAGACACTTTGCTACATTTGTATTAGTTTATGTCCGATGTTTAAAAAATCGCAGCTGGATTACTCATCTGCCATAGCTCTAATGATATTAGTATTTTAAGTGCAATTTTTCAAAGTGTCTAGTAATTCTGACTACTAAACATTTGGAGGGAGCCCAAATTTAAAAGAGAATATATTCAGCACTTTCTGAAAATTAGTCCATTTTACATGTCAAATGGAATTATTCCTGTATTTCTTGTGAAGAATTTGCTCTACCTCTTATACCAGCAAACAGACCTTGACGGGAAAGTGGAAAAGATGGTGGAACAGAGAAAACCAGCAAAACACACCAGCAGACACTTTTGGACAAACCTCACAATTGATTCTTATTTGTTTCTAGTCAAGAAAATTGTAATATGTGTTTCACCTGCGCTGGAAACAACTGACAATTTCAGACAATACAGGTAGACTGGCCATACGAGATTTTTTTTTCATGTAAAGGGCTCTGTCAGGCAGCTGCAATGATATTCAAGGATGAACCTTCTCTTAAAGAAGTGTCCACCTCCAAAACTGAAGAGACACCACAAACTTGTTTGCAGTACTATGTTAAGTTCAATTGAAAGAAATCTTGCAAGGTCTTTATTTAATTCACTGTTCAGAGACATGTTCATATGAACTGACAGAGGTTCCTGCTGCTCTTTCAACACTCACTACAAAAGGAGCACAAGAATTTCAAGTAGTTAACTGAGCAGAGATAATTCAGAGGATGGTGACAGAAACAGCATTTTCTCTTCTCCCTTCCCACGACCACAGACTGAATCCAACTAGAACGGGGCTCCAATATTTTCCATGTGACTGACTTTTCAGACATTTGAGAAACACAGACCTGTTCCCTGATTTGGCATTTGTCTATGGCTGCATCAACAGGAATCTATTTCCAATAGCTGGTCTCAGGTAAATGAGCCTTATGAAGGGTAAATCTTCACAGGACCCTGAGCCCACAGAAGAGATCCCAGCTGTCTTGGTGTCTTCAAGGAACTCATATCTGTGACAGCTGTATTTTTGGACATCTCACCCCCACCATAACACCCCATGATGGGCCTTTAGGAAAAAGACACAAAAAGAAACTTAAAGCAGCAGCTTGTCTAATTCTAACTGGTCAGGAGATTGTAGGGCACATTTAAGCAGCTGTTCCACATTCTCACTATTATTGTGGTTTGGAAGAAAAGCGTATTTCAGAACTTCCCTTACATCAAAAGCATGTTCAGACCATATGATCATGACTGAAAAGTCAGTAACAAAGAGTCCCTCTGTAAATTCGATCTGTCTCCTTTATAAGAACAAACCATGATTGATACTAATTACAAGATTACATACTTATTTCTTCAGGAACCAGGTCTCATTCAGCATTCATTGGTTTTTTTTCTTATTCTCATAATTCATTCTGTGACTTTTTTATTCACTATTATTTACACCATTCAAATGCAGCACTGAACACACTAAATCTCTTCTGAGCTTCTATACAAAGTTTCTGTATAATTTTCTTTGGGATTTACAAACACAGATTAATTTATCTTCACAAGATCCCTGTGAGATGAGGAAGGATTCTGGCTTGCAACTTATAGATGACGATTTATGCCACTGAGGTTGAAAGCAAGACATCAGGTAATTTTGAATATCCAAATTTTTAAAACTGGTGACCTAATTCTTCAGAGTAGAAAAGTGTATCAAAAGCACTCAATATGTTCGTAAAAAAGTTCCCACTGAGCCTGGGTTCAACCATCAAAGCTGATTGCTACTTCCAATCAAAGGACAATTTTTGCATACCCAGAAAGTGAGGATCTTGCTTATAATGCCCTTGGTCATATAAGGGGATACATGCTTTCTGTTTCACAGTATATAACCTAGTGTCATAGATGGAGCTGAGACTAGAGTCCTCATCCCTGATTTTTTTTTCTTCTGTGCTGCTGTGAATGTGTTAGCTGGAGCCAGAACAACCTATTCCTTTGCATTGCCCTCTGTGATGCGGATGCTTACAGTCAAATATGTTTAGTAGTAAAGCAATCGCAAAAAGTGAAACAAATTCATACTGAAAAGACAAGCTCCTTCAGGTATTTTTAGAGTATTTTGTGCGCTCAGTATTGTAAGAATGGTAATGTAATATTTATTTCACAATATGTTTAGTTCCACTAGACAACAGCCTTTGCTAGCCGCCTTTTACTGCTGTAACATTTTTCCTTCCCCAGAAAGATTCCACTTTTCTGTTATTTTCTTCCTGCTTCATACAAGTTCTTTGATGCAGAATATGCTTTGCTTCCTTTCAACTTAGTTGAATATGGAGCACAATTCTGAGTTGTGAATAATTCATACAAGAAATTCTTATTAAAGATTTTCTACCTGATATCTGCAGAAGACACAGGAAATCACATCATCTATGACCTTGTGATAGAAGAACTGCTTTAAAAATTATCGAGTAATTCTGACCATAACCTAAACACACTGACTTTTTCCCATAAGGAACCAGGAAATATCATCCATTTAATTTTTTTAATATGGAGCTGCAATCAATAATCTTCTCTCTATTTCTATGGGAGACCCTTTATTCATGATTCTAAGCCTAGCTAAATAATAGGTAGGCCAATGATTTATTTTTAATATGAAAATCTTCTTATCTATCGAATACTTTAGCCCCACAAATGTCAAGTCATTTATTCAATTGTTAAGGTGACTGCTCATTTTCCATATTTTCAATGGAATTATTTCCACTTCAGTGCTAAAATATACTAAGCTTCAAGTAAATCAATTCCCTCCTTGTGCTAAAAATTAGCATAGCACAAACTAATCAATGCTATCAAACACTAGTGCAAAAGCTGTGACAATAACCGTATCAGTGAGGAAGTAAATTGCTTATTATGCCAAACTGGGAAAAAAGCCTCATCAGTCACAAACCATCTGATTCACAGAAATACAGTCTGTGGGCCTATTGTTCTTAGAAGTGGGCAAGTTTGTTCCCCATATTATTGAAAATACATCTCCTGCAATAACGCATGGCCCCTGCAACATTTCTCTGCAGCAGCACCTTCCCTGAGCCCTAGTGCAAAACCTCAGAAATATTTAGCCCACAGTATAGGGGATACAGTAAGCTGCAGTGCCCATTCTCTGTCATGCAGCAGCTCTTGCTTGGTGGAACCCCTGCTACAGCCCAGACGAGCTGGGGAGATGGCATTGCAGCTAGGGTGGAACTGGGAGAGCGGGACCTGGCGCTCACCTTTGTCTCCAGCTTCCCGCATGACTAAGTACAGCTGCTCTGTACCTCTGCTTGCCCATCTGCAGACAGGGGTAAATATGTCCCTGCTGACTAGTGGTGTTGTGAGGACAATATGACTAATATCTGCAAAGCATTCAGGTGCCTGAATGTAGGGGTTTAATAGAAAACCTGTGTAATAGTTCATTAAGGCAGGGCTGCTTCCACGCCTGTCTAACAAGACTGTCAGCAAGGATGGCAATTAGTGCCAGTGACTGGACCAAGACCACCAACTCGTTTCCTCTGGGCCCCCAAGCAGCCATCTGATGATAATAATTTTGGGTCTTTACCAGGCAGGGACAGACATGAACGGATGAGCTAGAAGGGAGAGGTTCTATGTTCCATTACTAATATCCTGAGCTATCCAGTCCTACTATAAAAATTCACTTTTATTAAAAGGTTATTTCTGTCACTTGCTATAGTATCGCTATCATTCTCTGGGATAGAAATGATGAAAGATCATTTTAAATGTTATCAATGCAATATTTAAACACCTTTTTTTTTCCCCTCAGAGAAAGTGCTTTGAAAAGACACCCCCTCCAGCATGTGTTAGTTCTTAACAGGGCCAACCTTTTTTAATCTCACAGTTCCTTGCACATTGTAGGGAGAAGAAAAAGAACAAATCTGCAGTATACTCTGCTACATCATACTTCTTGCAGCCTGGAAGGGATGCTTCTTATTTTATGCTTAATAAATTGTCACAAACAGAAGTTGTTTAAGTATGTAGATATTGATTTCCAGTAATATAGTGACATTGATATAAAATGAATGTTATTTCAGTATTAATATCTTACATGTTTAATAACACCTTTTGTCCCAGAAGGAGAACAAAATGCTTTCTGGGGATCACCTTTCTCCCAGCTGTTGTGCAATGCCTGTATTACAGTGTTGCTTTTGTTCACTTCAGAAAGAAAGTCCTCCCTGACATCTCTTAGCTAGTCACAGCTAGAACTACCAAGGCCCAGATGAAGCTGTAGACTACAGGAAGCAAATGTACGTTTGAATTTTCAAGATCCCACAGCTGACACCCACACACTTTAAACCAATCTTCTCAACAAATAACTCTTTCCTCCCTTTCTGCCTGCAGAAGTGATGAATGCAAGCCAGCAAGCCTTGGCTTTATGCTCTTTTGCAGACAGGACTTCCCCTAACAACACGCATGGATTTCCATTACATTCTGATTCAGCAGAAAATTGTATCATCAGCACCACTTGTGCAGCTGAGATTATCAGAGTAGTCCAGGGGATTGAAACACACAGTTTCCATTAAAATGGATTAGAAGTTCTTCCTGGAAATGGACCTTCAAGTCACTGGACCAGCTCAGTTCTCAGTAAGAGACAGAACGTACTTTGAGGAAGAAGGTATGGTGGAGTATAAAAAGGACAACCATAAAAGAGGTTGTGCAAGTCAAGAGAAAGAACCTTACATTTTTACAAGAATATTCCAAAACACTACATTTTACAAAACCACTATGATATGTAGTGTAATTACTCAATGTCTGCCTTTGCTACATTTCACATGCTGGAGTAGGGGGGCTGTTCACAGCCTTCATTTATGCAGAACACAGGGAGACTGATTATTTTCAAGGCTTCTGCTAAAAGGCACCACAACAGCATAAAAATAGCACTATTTTAAGAGAACGGTTTAAATACAAACATCCTTGGGCCAACTACAGCCATCCTGAAGAAAGCACAATTTTGTGATTACAAATACTGGTTAGTAGGAGAGCAAAATCCTTGATATGGGAATCAAATTTACTATTGTGTGTTAAGATATAGTGAAATAATCTTGGTAATGAATATGCTAACATCTGTTTTTTGATAAACTTAATCTGGTGACTTTGACTGCAGAAGAATAAAATTGTTCTATTGAGGAGAAATGATAGCAGCACTAAATCTAGTGTCTATTCCAAAAAATATAATTTTGCAGATCCTTTCAACATAAATGTCTTTAGATAAGACGTGCAAAGTGCATGAAGTCCCCTTAATGCTCACTCCTGTAATGCTCCATGCCCTGGGAGGTTTGGTACCAGCTTGGTTCAAAGCACAGTAAGAGCAGATAGAGGGAGGGAAAAACTCCTTACTCAGGTGTCATGAGTACGCATTCAAATACTTCTATTGTTATTCACAGACTTGATCCGTAGCAAAATTTCACTATTTTCAGTCACAGCCATGGATAATCAGAGTACAGATATCTAGACAATATGTCCATAGAAAATTCTCTGCAGCACAAAACTTTCTGTGTTTATAAAAAAACCCAGAAAACCCCATCCACACTAAGGTGACCTCTGTTCAAGAAGGTCCATAAAAACTTTATGTTACGTGGTGCTATTTCCAGGTTTCCCTGGCAGAACCTTAGAGTTGTCATACTGCCTCATCTCATCCAAAAATGCCAAATGGCTCAGCCCGGCTTGAGAATGGTGAGATGGTCCCCGGTGACAAAAGATGCTGCCTATCTTGGGGCCACCCTCATTTTTGGCTTGTCTTCCATCATGGAACAGCCCATGAAAATACTGGCATTCACCAGCTTTCCAGCACATCTTACAAAACAAGAAGTGATGGGGTTGTGAAGAGATGAAACATAAAATGTTAGAGAATCATAACTGAGCCATATAAAAATCCAGTAACTCAGATTTTTTTTTTTTTAAAAACACAAGAAAATACCCACATGAGAAAAAAATTATGCATGTGAGTAAAGACACATGAGAACAAGCAACAGCTCATCCCAAATCTTTTGGGCATTGTGTACATTTGCAGTCCAGAAGAAGCAGAAGAATTTGATTAACTCTTCAGTTTCGTGTAGATAGCTCCCATTTTCATCAGAACAATTAGCTGTGCAAGGGAACCCGGCAGTCTCAGAGACAACAGCAGTGAAGCAGTAGCATGAAGATCACACTTCATGCCATCTTTGTCCTGTGCACATACAAAAGACACTTATGGCACCATAAGCACTGTAATGCCTCTCAGAGACCCTAAACTCACTCCCCAGGATGGAGAGTACGAACATTTATGTGGTTATTTATGCGACAGACAAAGGTGCAGTGCAGGTAAGTATGACAGAAAGAGTTACTGAGTGAACATGCAGCTAATCAATGTGTGTGAACAGATCTGCCATACTTACTCATAAATGTGTAAATGTTGTAAGTAATGAACACACAAAATATGAACACACTCATTTGTCTACTTATGAAGAATCAATTATTTCCTTATCATTTTCTGTATTCCAGCCCATATCGCAGAGGATCATTTTGTCTTACTTCACTGAAAATATAATAAATCTTCAATACATCACCAAATCTAACAAATTAGTACAAATCTTGCAGTATTCTTTCTTTTCTAATCTAAAAAGGGCACATGCAAGACCAAACCTCCAAAGCAACCCATCACTTTTTTCTTAGTTCAAGTCCATTTAATTTTATAAATTCATTACTCCTTGCACAAAAAATTACTTTTCTTGATGTTTTAAAATACACTTCTTTTCTGATTGCACTGCATTCAGACAAATATTTCTACAGAACTCAGAAAAAAACCCCATATCTTCTCACTGTTAAATAAGAGGTAGATTTCTGATTTATTACTAGTATGACTGAAGTACTTGCAGTGCTTCATGTAGTATCGTACTAGATCTCTGTTTTTCCATGTGTTTAAAGAGCTTTAGCCCCACAAATCTATCTCTATCTAATTAATAGAATCTGAGTCAGAAATATATAGTAAAACCATACATTACATGAAGTTTACTTAGGCTATTGCAGGAGAATTTTGAAAGATGTCTCTCAAAGCTCTCTAGAAAAACAAAAAATCATAGGATTTTGATTCAATACACTGGTACTCCCTAATGAAGTGTTGCACTTTGAAATGAAGTCTTTAATAATGGAAGTCAAACACCTAGCTAAATTTACGGCCATCCCTTTGGTACCTGTACATCCATCTAAATATCTGCTCTTATAACTCAGGAAAACCCCCCTGTTTCCTCCCTGTTGCAGAGAGTTTTCCATTTATTTATGATTTTGCGTGCAGTATGGTTTCCAGAAGAACAATCCAGCTAGAGCACAATCAAAAAAATGGATTTCATACTCTGATCTACATTGTGTATTCCTGATCTCTTCTATGGACATGAGTGAGCAGATACACCATTACTGTTTCCCACATAATGTGTGAAGGTAACACTTCTTGGAAAAAGAAATTTCCAGGGAAGTTTGCAGAAGGATGCCTAGCATCTAGGCTGAGCTCCAAACATGATTACACTGCTTATCACACTGCAAAAGTATAATGAGGGGCTTTCTGTCTGAGCCAGGAGTAAACATTTTGATCTGTTCAGAAGTCATATGGCTGGCATGGGTTCTGTGCAGGTACTGTCACATTCTGATACCACTTCAGATGATTGCATGTAGCTGTGTCTACACGTGGAAGTATATTATTCCATGCCCTGAAGAGGTTGTGATTTCTGCTCTTCCACAACATTGCTTTAGCAATGACGGCAGATTAAGAAATGGCATCTCCTCCTGCCACTGGCTACTTGGCCCTACCTCTAATGTCTCAGTTTGCCCTCCAGCTGTTGTACCAATACAATTAAATAAAATATGAAACAGGAAGAGAAGAATTAGGGAAGTTTACTACAAAACAAGCATCAAACTTAGAAAATAGGGTTAATTTTACCTAAGCACAAACTATTTATGTTTTCTTGTCATTTTTTTCATTATCATAATTTACACAAATGTAATTTCTGAGAGTTTGTCTTTATTGGGTGTTCGGTTTCTTTCCTTTTCTTCCTTTGTACTTAGGGAATTTTCTCCCATAAGTTGCTAGGAAACAGTAACGACTCGGTACTTAAGAAAAACTAAAGAAGCAGCCAAGCTCAGGGGAGAAGGGCCTCTGGTTGCACTTCTCTTTTCTTACCTGCGAGGGGGGAGACACAGCGAGGATTGGCAGGTAAAGGACGGGGCGAGGCACCTGTAGCTCTGTCTCTGTCTCTCTCTCAAGCGGGAGGAAATCTGCTGCTGCGCCACAGCCCAGCCCAGAGCTGCTGCTTCTGCCACGGGTGAGCCTCTGCCCGTGAGACCAGCCACTCAACTGGGACCTTATTTACCACCCACCTCACTCAGAGAGGAACCTATCCCCATCTGCTGGGGTGCCCGGGATCCCGAGCTCATCAGCCACCGCGGCCCCGTCCCCGTCACTTCTTCGGCACTGCTCCAACTATTCACTGCGCTGTACCCCGCACACCCTGCCTGCCCAGACACCTTGCCGGCCCAGCTTGTTTCCGAGAGTCCTGCAGGGGCACCGGGACCGACACTGCCCCAGGGTTTGTGAACCAAAGCCTCTCCCATCCCTTCCCGTCTGGGCAGTGGGTTTGGCTGCCCCAGGGTTTGTGAACCAAAGCCTCTCCCATCCCTTCCCATCTGGGCAGTGGGTTTGGATGCCCCAGGGTTTCTAGAACCAAAGCCTCTCTCCCATCCCTTCCCATCTGGGCAGTGGGTTCAGCTGCCCCAGCGTTTGTGAACCAAAGCCTCTCCCATCCCTTCCCATCTGGGCAGTGGGTTTGGCTGCCCCAGGGTTTCTAGAACCAAAGCCTCTCCCATCCCTTCCCATCGGGGCAGTGGGTTTGGAAGCCCCAGGGTTTGTGAACCAAAGCCTCTCCCATCCCTCCCGTCCGGGCACCGCCACCATTCCCGCGCTCTGTCCGAGCCGCCCCACAGCGCCCCCTGCAGGCGCGGGGGAATCACTGCACCCGCCCTGCCTGGCCAGGAGCCAGCAGCGCCCCTGCTGGCCATGCCTGGAACTGCACCACGGGAGAGTGCCCGCGGCCCAGAGGGGTCCCTGGGCTCCTGCTCTTGTTGTAGTTAATGCTGCGGTTCTTGTTGTTTGTTTACTTTGTTACACACTAGTAAAGAACTGTTTACCTATCTTTATATCTTTCCTTGAGAGCCCCTTAATTTCAAAATCATAATAATTTGGAGGGAAGGGCTTTACATTTTCTGTTCCAAGGGAGGCTCCTGCCTTCCTTAGCAGACATCTGTCTTTCAAACCAAGACAGTGTTTAAGATTGATCTCAGAATGGCCGTTGAGCTCCTTACTGTCAAGTGTCTCCTCTCTTGCAAGTTTGTGCCATGCTGTAAATTAAGTTCAGCTGCACATAGAGGATCTGCTGAATCTCCATTGTTTACAGTCTGGTTTTGCAAGAGAAACAGGCACAGCTTTTAGTTTCCCTTGATAGGGCATGTTGTAATTCACAGAAGATCAGGAGCTGATGTACAAGCTGCAGGGTGGATTGTGCAGTCACAAGAACGATTCCAACTACACCAGAATTAGGGTCCTTAGACATAAAGTCCAGATCTGTAAATGTAAAGGCAATTGTGCACCTGTTTGAGAAGCATGTCTACCTAGGCAAATGATAAGCCTCTGTGCAGTTAAAAAGCCTGCCCACCCTCTTTTTACACCACACAGCTAATTTTCCTTCAAAATAATACCTTTGACTGTATATAAATTTGCCCATAAATTTTATCTAAATTAATATAAAATTCATTGTATATAAATTCATAATTAAAATGTCATTCCAATAATAAGAACAATCTAACATTTGATCTGGAGATAAGTCTGCTTCTGCCTTTACATTGGTTACAGAACCAACAGATGACTGTAGAAAATTCTGTGCAGCCAGGCTTCACTGTCATTACTTGAGGAAGAATATCACAAAACAGAAGCCATCATGGATTTCAGGCTAAACAAGGAACTAACCAGATTACACTAAAAATTTTTCAATGATGCCTTCAGTGCAGCTGTTTCCTGAAATATGCAAGACTAAACTAGTGCTGATACACTGACAAACATCTCTGTGTAATTAGTCATCTCATGGCAATCACACAGGCATCTTGTTGAGGACAGACAGCAAGTATAGTTTCATGCAATATCAAAGAAATAATGTTGGTCTACTGAACCCAGCTCTAGTTCTTACACTATGGTTTTTTATATTGTGGCACTAAGCAACCATATGCATAATATTTTGGCCATTCATAGCCTCTTTTCTAGTAAAGTGAGAAGAAGGAAAATATTGAACAATTCTTGTGATAATAATGATGAAGTCCAAGTAGTTAATTCATGAGCGTAAGACAAACATAAAGTTTTTAAATGTCCCAACAAACTCTAAATTAACTAGATTGTTGCAAAAGAGGTCTGACTTTAAACACACTAAATTCCTCTTCAAATCAAGTTTGTTAAATACACTCTCAATTATTCTCTCATGTCTTTCTTTTTTCTTATGATTATGAACTGGCATTGTCCATTTGTACAAAACGTCACACAAGTAGTGTGAACCATTGGCATGCCATCTGCACTCTATAATAATAAATGCATGAACTCACATTTCAATGTGTTTTATCAAAAAAATATGAAGAAACAGGCATTGAAATATAATATTTCAATAGTAATTTTCAGCCACAAAAACTACTCAATAAATCTGTTGTCAACATATTGCACTGGATTTTTTCTATATATGTGCAAGTTGCTATTTACCCTGGTGTCTCAGGTTCTTCCATCGCAATCTGCCTGTCAGAATACTCAAACATTCAGAATAAGTAATTCTGAAGGACACAGAGATTTGGGAAGCAGACCCTACCTCCCTTCAATCAGTTGTCACGCTCTCTTCAGGCTGAGATTGTCATCATTGCTACAGCCTTAACTCAGCTTGACAGTAGCTGCATTTGTGCGTGTTGGTCTTCATCTTTTCTGGTTAAAGCCTTGGACCTGCTTATTTTGATTCAATATTCATAAGGGATAGTAAACTTGCTAACAAAGTTTGGCTTTACCATTATTTCGAGTAGCAGCAGTAGACCCAGACTCCACTAAAGATCGTCTCAAGCTGATAGGAAGACAGTGAATGTCTTCAAGACCCTAGACTTTGCACAATTCCTCTTAACAATGCTGAATTTCAATGAAATTCAGATGTTAAAATCTTCTCTTCATGCACACTATAATTTGAAGCAGATTATTTCACATATTTGATAGATCACTGAAAAGTTTGGGGTTTTTTCTTCTTACCATAAGAATGTGGTGAGCTCCATTTTTCTGTCAGGTTTGAGGAACAGAACTTCTTTACTTGCACACCATATTCATTTCCATTCAGTAATGCTGCTGTCAACTGTCATCCACAGTGTCTGAGCCCACACTGGCTTCAGCCACTTGCATTGCTACTAGAAACCACAGACTCAGCAGTAAGGATGTCATCGGCGTACTTGAGATTACAACATCTCCTTCTGCCAATGTTAATACCACTATGGCAACCATCAACAGCAATACACATTATTATTTCACTATACATATTGAACAGATGTGACAGCCTTGTCAAACTCCTTTCCTGGTGTCCAACTACTCCGTTATACCTCCTGCTGTTTTGACTACCCTTCTCTGGCCATGAAAAGCGATGGCACTAGTTGACCATGTGTGCAGTAAAGCACTTTTACAATGTCCAGAGCTGGCTTGTATTTCTGTATAACATACTAAACTAAGGTGTTTAAATACAGTTGCTAAAATATAACTGCAATAGAGTTAGCATCTTGGTTTTTTTAGAAATAATAAATCTGATTAAAATCTATGCAGATTTTCACCAGCTTCTGCAAGGCCGGGATGCAGCCCAACAACCATATTATAGTCAATAGCTGGCTGAATTTACTTCAGCCATCTTTTCCTGAGATGATCAGCTTCCTTGAAAGACAAAGAAACAGAAATACTGTGTTGCATTTCCAATTCAACCCTTTATGTACATTCGCTTCATTAATATTTCAGCTTAATTTTAAATATCCTAAAAATGTGCTTGCCAGTTTGGTTAGAAGAAACTAAGTTCACACAGACCGGAATATTAGATGTTACTTGTTCTCTTTAAGAAGGTTTTGCAGCATCTCTCTTGGAGAAGACAGCTGAGGAACCTTAAATTAGAGGAGGGAGTTAACTTAGCTCAAGACTACGTCAGCAGGAGAATGAGAAATAGGCAAGAACAACCTAATCCAATTTTCCATCCGTTTTCCTGCTCAGCCACGTACCATTCAAAAAACCCAAAAGGTTATTCAATGTCTAATTTTACAGGCATTAGCCTTTAAATCACAGCAAAGCAACTCAAAGAACCTGGGGAATGACCTGCCAAGTTCTGCTTCACCTCCACAGGCACAGGTTTTCTCTCTGAGGGCTTCAGAAGAAGCAATGCAACGGCTATGTATTAGCATGGCTTTATATGGCAAAATGTACCTCGTGTCAGAAAAGGGAGTCTCACAGTGTTCTAGATGTGATTATCTTGAAGAAACCAGTGTTTCAGACTGCCGCTGTAATTTCTGTTTTTTCTTCCTTCTGAGTTGGCATCTGTGGATTTGGAATTGTCAGTGGTAAAAGGAGAGATGTGAAAAGCTGGGCAGACTTGGTGGAGCAGGATGTTCTGCAGGCAAGGGAAGGTGAGACCTGAATCCAAGGACTAGATATAGATATTCTATCATGAGCCAAGCATTGCTAAAGCTAATATAAGTGTTTTATGTGGAAGAAGATGCAGGCAGACTCTATACTCTCCATTGTTAAATCAATAACATTGTGGTGTGCTGCCGAAATCCAGCTGCACATTTCCATTTTTTTTACCTTTAGGTCTAATCAATATAGAAAAGGTGAAGAGGAAAAGAACAAATAGTAGTGTGAAGGAGCTTTGGTTCTCATTACGTATATTCTCTTCAATCTGGGTAACATGAGGTACTTAGAAGAAAATTCTGCAGATATTAGCTGGCAACCATAAGACTTACCTTCTTACTTTAAAGTTTTTAACCTTCGTGTCTCCTGAGCTCCATCCATAAAAATGATGACAAAGCCTTTAGGCTTGTACAAAAAGTTATCTTTGTCTCATTGATATAATTTCTATTAGTATCTATTATGCAAAAATTTTGAAATCTCCAAGGAATCATTTACTGAATGTAGGAGTTATATGATAGCTCCAAGACTGATGAGTCATCACATGGTGCACAATACAAAAAACAAAACTAGAGCATAAGAGTACAACATTGTTTGAGCAGTCATATTCTAACATCAGCTGATTTTTAAAGGATAGCCAATTTTTTATTTCTTTGGTTTACATTTCTTAAGTGCCTCCTAAATACTTCATAGAAACATAGACTGTACATTGCCTACTCTTAAATGCATTCAGAAGGACACATAAATAAATGCCAGTGAAGGGATAATGTAAAAATATTCCATCCTAAATTTAAATATGTGAAAAGTCATTTATGTTTGGAGAAAAAAAAACCCTTACACTTCTCAAGAGATGATAAAGACAAGGACTTTGAAAATATGTGACAATCTGAAGTTGAAAAAAATCTGTAAACCTGCTACTTCAGTTGTAGTTTTGGATAGCTGTAGACAATGCAGGTGTGATCAAGGTAATTTCTGCTTTTGGACAGTTCCTTGGCATGGTTCAGCACAATAGAGACTTTTAACTCTTCCAGTATCTCCCAACTCTTCCAACTGAGAGCAACAACAACGTGCTCCATGCTGACCTCCCTTCAGGTCAAGGTTCTCACAGTGCTTCACAAATTATTCACTCCTCAAAAACATATCTGACCTGTGAGTATTTAGTGCTCATTTCATCCCAGTTGATTTAAATGCGTTGCAAACCCTTCTTGCTAAATACTTATGTGAACAGGTGTAACTCCTGAGAGCAAATCTAAAAAACCCAAGGTCCTGGTTTAAGCAAAAGTAGTTTCTTTGAACATTGTAGGACTTCTCATATCCTTAGAAATTATACAAAAGGTGTTCTCAGTGTCATGTTTGTGAAGGGCCTTTAATGGGTAGGGCAGTTGGCTGAGAACCACACAGAGAAATTCTGTTAATGTGTAACATGTTGAAAAGGTACCAGATGAATAAAGCTCCCTCTGTAGGTGACAGGCAAAATCTTTCTAGGACATAGGTGGCTGCTGGTTCTGCTCTGGAATACTTTGGTACAACAGAAACTAAACTACTTAACAGTTGACATTAAATAATTAAGTACCTCATCAGAATAAAGGTTCATCTGTACTTAACTTTTAAAGTAATTTGAATTTGGTTGAACCTAGTAAAGATGCAGATTTTGTGGATCTCTAAGGTTAGTAATTTAGTTTCACAAAATTTGTTCAGAGTCTTTCAGATTTTTGTTCTTGATAGTTAATACCATGTTCCCCCTCCACAAGAGATATTAAATTAAAGAAAAAGTACAGCACTTACTCTCTAGACAAGAGGAAGTCTGTGCAATTTAACAAGCTTAGGGAATAAAGCCATTGTTGATTTAAATGAAAGGAAAACTCCCAATTGTTTTCAGTAATGGCCAGGATTTCACTTTCTTAAAAAATGAACTTCTGTTACCTCATGGGTACTACTGATTAGGAGGAGTTATATGGGGTATATATCACCTTTAGGTTTTCACTACAGGTTATGTCTATACCTATTTCTTACCTTCCCACTGAAATTTGTTTTTCCCAAATCCTTTTTCTCCCTTCCTCCATCTCTCTTCCTCCACCCCCTTGCCTCTAATCTTTTCTTTGGATTTCTTCTGCTTTTCCTCCTATTCCTTCCACAGCACAGTAACACAACCTGCAAACCCATAAAATTAACATTCCAATTAAACTTTCAGGCTGTCAGCATTTGAATGGATTAGAATAGAGGTGAGCTAATAAGTAATCCTTCTTGCAGATCTGATATAAAATGGTGGCATCAGGACCAGTGGGACAATTTCCCCAAGAGCAGGGTATTCAGGAGACTATAAAACTTAATTTTGGCTTATACTACCTTTTATTTTTCCTCTCTATAATAAAATATGAGAGGAACTTCCTTAATTTTCACATCAGTGTTTGCAGCTCAGGACTCCATTAATGCACCCCTCTCCCTGCTGCTGTTCTCTGCCCTAGTTTGCAGTCAGTTCATTCTGCACTGATGTATATTTCATTGCCCAAGGCTTAATTTTGATTTATTGTCCATCCATAAATTAGAAAAATATGCTCTGGAATTCCATCCCGCTGAAAAGCTGTGCCTGATGTCAGGGGACTGGGTGATATTTAAGATGTCAGAAATACATATTGGATTAGTGTGCTTTGTTTCCCCACAACAGCAGGTGTTTAATCATAGCTGATGGCTGAAGTTAAATGCATTAGGACAGGATCAGCCAAGAAGATGGAGTTTTTCTAAACCATACAAACTCCAGATAAATAACTCAAAACTAATTGTGTGTCCACATCTTAGATACAATTTTATTTACTTTAATACATTAAACAATGAAAATAGACCCTGGCACTTAACTCCTCATTTAAGATCTGTACAAATCTTTGATGCTAATGAGTGAGTGGCTTTTGCAGGATATACATGCTCCCTTCCTGGCCCTTCAATAGTTTAAGATATTTTCTACAGTAAAGATAACTAAGAAAAAACCATAAGGGAATAAAGCAGTTACAGAGATGGTACACTGCTGTTTGAGGTTGGGGGGTTATTCCCCTGCAAAATTCAGGACATACATTTTAAAAAAAATTATTTAATATACACAAGACCATAAATATCACAGACCACATTCTGCATCCAAGAGTTCTCTTGAATTTTCTTCTTCTACAGCTGATTTTTGTTTGTTGCAGTTAAGCTTTCTGCTCTCTTTATGTTAATGAGAAGTCTCTGTGTATAGAAAAATGATCAGGCCTGGTCTTGAGCAATTTAGCTGGAGGCCGAAGAGAAGACGCTTAGGAGAGCAAACATTTTCAAGGTCAACCGGTGAACTGTAACAAGCCAGTGAGATTCATGGCGAGAATTGTATATTTTGACACAACAGCGATTTGATTAAAAGAGAAAGTAATGGGTTTAAACAGTCGCTATGAGGATGTAGCCAGACTTTGTTAGCTTTTCGCAAATTACTTAACAGAGCAGTGATGGAACTGGAAATAGGGCTGTTTTGTGCAAGGTAAAGAAAAGAGGGTTATGTTTGAAACAGGAATAATAAAGGATGCTAATGTCTGGCGTTCAACGCATTTCGCTTCATTCGCATTGCAACAATTTCTTGGAAGTTTAGAACATTATAAATATTATAGACAGTTATAATAAAGTTTTCTAGCATTCAAAACAGGGTTGCTGTTACTACATTTAAAACCACAGCCCTTTATGAATAAATAATACTCTGCACTTACAAGAACCTCCTCACAGAGGTTTTAGATCACTGCAAAAGGCAGGCCATGGAAGAGCTACTGTTCACTTCATATGCTGCAGAGAGAAATTGAGTCAGAGAGGCTCTGATTTGCAGAAAATGAGTGATTCAAAAGAAAATGTATGATACAAGGCCTCATTACTCAGCCTTTAGATCCAGGGCTTGATTGTACATGGTATGTAAGTGTGATCTTGTAGTCCAATACTGGGTATTTCAAAATAATGTTAGTCCCATCTTTCCGACCATTTCTTATATCTGTATCCCAGCTGAAGAGGGGATACTAGCATACAAAAAAAAAAAATACACTTTCTTTACTGACATTGTGATTCTTTTGCCTTCTTGATTTTAAATTATTTTAAACTGAATTTTCAAATCATGGCACAAATTCAACCGTTACCATAAAGTGAACTCCAGTTTGCATGTGTCCCAAAAGAAACATTTTCTGCAGGTAAATTCCATCTTGCCTCAAAGCAGAAACTTACTAGTATATGAACCTTATGCAGAAGAGTAAAACTTAATGTTTATAAACAGTGTTACAAGCATTTTATCAGACTGGATGTTTTAAAATTATATTTACTGTGAGTATCCACTGGAGACTTGTACTCCAGCAAAAAAATGTTCCTTTCCCTCTGCCTGTTACATCTCCATTTAATGTTGTTGACATTAGCTTCTTCTCATACACAGAGGTTATGTGACTGAGGGCAGGTCTGCTTTAAAAAATCCCCAATGAGTAAACCAAAATTCCTGTTAGTGATGAAGGATCACTGCCTTACAATGGCAGAGCAGGAGCAGGTGCTGGAATCTTCCCAGGCTTACAGGCTGGAAGATAAGACCATGCTGGCAGAGTATCAGAGATGATTGAATGTGACCATAAACATCAGAATCATAATTTCTGTCAGTGCAGGTTGTATTTGACAAATAATCTGTTTAGAAAAAGTTATTGTGCTTTCTTAATCATCATTTCTTAAGCTCCCAGTATTATATTATCAAGCTGTGAGGTGAATTTTCACGTTTGAGTTAAGCCTGGCTCAGACCACACTGCCATCAGAAACAGGTAGCCCTGCCTTATTCAGTACCTTGTGTCTGTGCTCTGCAGAGGGGGACCACACTGAGACTGAAACCAGTTCTCTAACCTGGTTGAAACTAAATGTTTTTTGTGGTCAGCCGGGTTGCTGAGTCAATCCAACTCACCACACAAACCCACAATCACCAGCAGTTACCTTCAGGAACAGGAGGGAACACATCACTGGGGATTAGATGGGGCAGGGCAGCAGAGACCATGCTGGCCACTGAGCAGCTTTCCTAAAACCACCTTTGAGTTAGTTCTGGTGCTTCAGCACAGCTTCAAGATCCGTTCTCTCTAGTCTTAAGGCATAAGCAGATGATGACAAAAACCTGCTAAATGCTAAGGTAGGTGAGAATCATCAAGTAATTTGGCTTCAGTTTGCTTTCAAACTGTTTAGAATTAGTATGATATTGTAGCTGCCCTCAGCAGACAGATATTCTGATAAATCCTCTCTATACTAAGGCCAAATGAGGTTCAACTTTTACTCCTTGTAAGGATTTGGTGGGCAGTGAAGATGGTTTTTATTTTGAGGAAAGTAAAAATATTCACTTTTCAATTCTGTGTCATTTATTCAGAAAAAAATTCCACTGAATTGCTCCCAATAACTAAGAGCTGGAGCATATAGGCCTAATTCAGATTTCCTAGGAGTATTAGAGAATGTAATTTACAAATTAATGCTAAATTGATTTTTTTCTAAGGAGTGGTAATTCTGATTTGAGACTGGAAGGCAAAATGTAATGGGCTAACATGTTTAAATATGCATAAATAATAAATAACAGCTTGTCTTTAGCAGAAAAATAATACAATATGGGATCTACATATTTTAAATAACTAGTTAATTTAAATGGAAAAATATTAACAATTATAAAACTCAATACTAAAAAGAAATGTCCAAGAAAGATTCCAGATTAGTTCTCTACCCAAAAAAACCCAACCATCTGTCTTCACTTGATCTCCAGATTGAATGTTTTGCAATTCAAAGCCCATGGAAAAGATCTTCCAGTTATTAAATCCTTTGTCCCCTACAAAATCATAATGTACTACTCTTAGTACATGTCCTGTGTTCCTTCAATTTTCACTAGTCTTAAAAAGTATTTTCCAGGTGAAGATTTTGGAGTGAGCAGGTTGTTTATCAGGAATCACAATTCCCAGTTTCTCAGCTCTTCCATGGATTCCTTGTGTGACCTTGCATAAGTCAACACACTTCCATTTCCATTGCAGAACAAAAGATATCCTATTTATCTCTCAGGGGCCTTGTGCATCTTAATCAATCAATATTTTGCATGACATTTTGAGATCCACAGATAATTAGAGATTCTGCAACAATAAAATATAAGTATTGTACACATCTTAGAGGCTGATTTTTACCCTGCAGTGTCTTGCAACTCCAGTGGGACTAATGAATATCTGCACACCTTTCTAGTGTACACTGAAAGGAAATAACTTGCTAAAAAAAAGCCAAACCCAAACAAGACTACCAAACATTTCTCCTGTTTCATTATCCAAGATGTCCTATGAAGGAAAATAGAAATTCTGATGAGCTCTGACCTCTATCTTTTCCTGTAGAATCACATCACTATGGGAAAATGACCTATCATTTTGAAAAGGAAGCACAGAAAGTTTGATTGTGCTGGAAGTCTAATGCAGAACTTAAAGATAATTGGAATCTTAGAAAAACTGTCAATTACCAGTAGTATCATAGGACATTTCTTTGGAAGCAATACACAGGGAGGGTCCTGCCCTATTTGTGTGGTAGACACTAGGTGTTTCAGTGAGATCTGTAATTAAATGATAAATGATATTGTACTCTGCTATGTTTCCACTTGCTCTAGTAATAAATCATTGGGACATTGGAATGTCCTAGGTTTTGCTACCAGGCCTGCTTCTCCTGAGGCAGAACTTTGAACTATGAATTGTCTCCTCTGCATGAGATACTGTACACTTTATAGACAAGAAATAAGGGCAAAGTTTCAAATGAAAACTCCTCCAGGCACTATATATTCTTTAGAATTGTGGTTACACAATTTGTACAGTAGAGTCAGTACAGGACAGGAGGCTGGGACAGTTCATAGAGAAAACATGCAAAGTATTTCTGATGAGTCACATATTACATCACGTCACGGTGGCACACTTGAAGAGATCTGAAAATACACATCAGAAATAAAACCATTATTAAGAGTGTTAGCTTTCTGGAGTCCTGTCCATCTAAAGACCACAGGAATAATCTGTATTTCCACAATAAAATTAATCTGGATATCACATAGGCTGAGATCATGGAAGTCAAACTTTTGCTCTAGCTCTAAGCAAAACCATCTTCTTCATAATCAGATGGGCAATTTGTCTATCTGAAATAACTGAATTTGATAACAACAATGCTGATAATAAAGTTATACCTATTACTTCAGACTTAAGACAAACAAATGACTGCAGATAATGAAAAGTAAGATATGTATTTTTTCTGTATTAATTTAAAAACTGAAGTACTATTTAGAGCTGTTGAAATTACAAAAGAAGCTCATCACTTGCTGGATATTCTTCTAAATCCCATTTGCAATCTTCTAAATGTTTAGTAGCTAATTAATCTTTCATATTTCCTAGTGGCACAGACAGTTTTTAACTTTTATTTTAAACTGTTCATGATGATGTACATATGGTAACACTAAGATGAGGCAATTCATGATTATGCATGCTGTTCATTCAAAAAAGTGAGAAGATAAAGGACACTCCTCTCATAAAAGTCAATTAGAATAATGGGACGTCAATGGGTAATCCATTTATTAATTTAAAAAACTTAAGCAGACCCCAAAATTTAATTGTTTTAAATTTAATTTATTTAATGTTTTAATTGCCAATCTACAAGTATGATAATTTTGCTAGCCCCATGATTTTTAAAGTGGGACCTCTCTTCTATCAAAATTCTGTTGGCAACTGGCATAAACTACAAATACCTCTGCAGTTATTTTTCTTTTTAAATCATGCTTAAAGCAAAATGCATTTGGCCTGACAGATGTGAATCCTCCAAGATTTCACTTAAAATCAGATTGAATTTAACTACTTTGAGAATTTTGTCACAACTCCAAAAATCATACCAAATTTTTGGATGTCCTGAGTATATAACTTGAGACAAAAATGTGGTTTTGTAAAAACCCGTAGCATTTAGTTTTGATAAAAATCAAGCTACAATTCCCAAGGCTGGGAGATGATTTTGTTAGTCTGAAATTTTACAAAATCTGTTGTGATACAGTTGGATTTTATTTTGACATTATTATTACTCTCTAGGAAGGGGATTCAAATAATCTGAGAAAATGGAAATCCTTGCTAACAGAAATGGATACTAAATTAAAAATGTAATTCTTCATGCACCTCTGGTTTAACTTGACAGAGCATAACAATTTCAAAGGAGTATTTATAGTTATTTAACTAAAGATTACAGAGAAAATATTGTTCTCTCCTACTCATTTTCTCTTACCACAGCTGGAATCAGTGAGAGGTCTAATTAATTTCCTCCACCCACTGCACAAAATTATGCTTCATAGCTTAGCTTTAAGAGGGAGGAGTAGGATTTCTTTCAGAGTTAGGCAGCTCTACAGTATATTGGGAATGGAGAAGTCAGTGAGCAGCAGAGATTAGTCTGAAGAGTGAGTAGCACCTTCCTTCTTCTTGGTGATTTTCATAAAATCATAGAATGATGGAATAGTTTGGGTTGGAAGAGATCCTAAAGATCATCTAATTCCAACTTCCCTGTCATAGAGAGGGGCATCTCCCACTAGACCAGGTTGCTCAAAGCCCCATCCAACCTGGCCTTGACCACTGCCAGAAGTGGAGCATCCACAATTTCTCTTGTCTCACCACCCTCACAGGAAAGAATTTCTTCCATATATCTAGCCTAAATTTCCCCCTTTTCAGTTTGAATCCATTACTCCTTGCCCTATCACTACAGCTGCTGATGAAGAGTCCCTCTCCAGTTTTCTTGCAGCCTCATTTAATTGATTATATTAAAGTCAGAATGTCAGTGTTGCACAAATATAAATCTACAGCCCTTCCACATCTGCTTCAACATGCTGGAGTCATCTATTTGTGCTTAGTATATGGAGGTAATCAAAGGTCCATGATGCACTTCTGTCTTCATAGCAGCTCTTTTAATTTCCACAGTTCCACTTCAAGTGCATGCTTTGAAGAACCTTGTGTACTGATGAGGACAAAGGGAGTAATCATAGGCATAGAATAGCTTCCAAACACAGCAATTTCATCTTGGAAAAGAGACAAGTGAGTGAGGAGATAGCGGAGGCAAGTAAAATCAAGCTGATGAACTGATGAATAAATGAGAACAGAATAACAAACAGGGTCAGACGGATTAGTCAGTGTGTTTAAAACAAAGTATTTTTTCACAGAACATGAACATAACCTGCAAACATTCCCTGTTGCAGAAAGCCCAAGAATATATGTATCTAATAGAGGATTAGATACATTCCTGGCAGGTAGAGCTACCAAAAGTGAATAAATACATGATCCTAACATGCCTTAAATTTCCTAAATGGCTGATTATTGAAGAGAAGAGGGATCACAATTCATTTATACTTTACAGAAGCAAATGTGGAAAGCAAACTGCACTAGACAGGTCTTTCACAGAGTTCTTCTCACGTATTTTACCTTAGCTAATGTAGTTTGGCGTGTAAACTGAAAAATCCCTAATCTGAAAAGTTTACAATATCTGAGCAAATAAATTATGGGAGCTGAGAAGCTTTTGCAAAATGGCAAGCCCTACAAATTCTCTTTCACAAGACTATGGTCTAATACTCTTCACCAGAATAGAGAAGGAAATAGGAACTGATCCGTATAATTTTGGCGCGTTCCACTCCTGATCTTCAGGCTACAGGTGATCACTTTGCTGCTGGATCTTACACGTGAAGTTAAGGAGCAGGGAAGGTAAAGTAAATCTGATCTGCACATCGAGGCTTGTTTGAGGGCTCTTCTCCCTGTAGACCTTCTGGATTTGCTGTATACTTGATTTGCTGTCTATGAATCTGTTCTCCCACCACTAATCTCAGGAGAAGCTCTGATGTCATCCACACCTGCTGTGCTCTCCTGGTGTTGTGGGCACAGTGAAGAACTCCACAGCATGATAGTCTGGCCTTGGTGTTTTCAATGCTGTGACCAACCTTGTATCAACCCACTTTATGGGTTTTCACACTTAGGAAACAAACCATTGTTCAGAAAGATATCTGCAGAACTCTGATAAGAGAATAAAGAGGCCTGAAAATTTTCTATGTGCAGTCCTTTTCATGGCAAGACACTACTACTGCTTAATGATCTCCTTCCCATTCAATACTTATTAATTCTCACCCCAAATAAGTACATTCAGAAGGCGGGAATGAACATGACACAGTCATGTGCCTTCTTGCCAAACTGGGCCCTCTGCCCCTCTCTAGCTGTGCCAAAAATCTGAAGGAAAGGATAACATGTGCATGGTCCCTGCAAGTCAGGGGCATCATAACAGGGCATGGGACCACGGAGTCTTTGGCTCTGTGCTGCTGATTTCTCCATATTTATGTTTTTTATCATTACTCAGTTCAGCCACACAAGGCAAATTGTGTTTAATAAATTAGCCTAATGGATTCAGCAAGTGGTTTGTGAGCAGTGTGCTTCCTCCAGTTAAGGAAAACATTTATATTCCCTCTGTCTTTGCTTTTCATGACAAAGAGGGTAAGCAGAGGGCAGGGTGCAGTGGGGAGGGGGGAGCAAGCCTGCCTGTCATCCCTGGGGCTGGGGACATCATCAGGGCCAGCCCCAGAAGGTTTTCAGGGAGCCTGGGGCGCCGGTGCCCTTTGTCTCATCAGCAGTGGCCAGGCAGCCCGAGGCTGAGGTACCTACCACAGCATCCCTGGCAGGCAGCTCCCTCCCCTTCCCTGTGCTGCGCATTAAACTCTTCCAAAGGGGCCTCTTTAACAGCTCCCCATGAAATAATAATTCATTATGTCACTAGGAGGGAAGAAAGGGAGTGTAAGTGTCTTGATGGGATTAGCGTAAACCCCCGCAGAGATGATTTAGGAGCCGTGATAATTCATTTAATAGGGGCCTGGGGTAAATTGCTAGACAGGGAAATGTAACTGAACCAGCTTAGAAAGGGCGCATTACAGGTCTGTATATGATAACTGGCTTCATTAGCAATATTTAAGAGATTTCATTTAAGAATGAGTCATAAAATGCAGAACTATTTCATCCACCTGGTTTGGTGGCCTTTAGCTTTACTCTGTCTGAATATTAAATTGGAAATGGCACCACAGCAACACATTTTGGAAACTGTTCTTTTGGCTGTTATTTGTATGGTTGGTTTAGCTTCTCATTTGTTAACCTTTTAAAATGAGTATCATTGAAGCGGCTAACGGTACACCCAGAATTCAGGGAGATGAGAAGACTACAATGACTGGGAGCAGACTGCTGCAAAACTTAGCAAAAACTCCAGGTTCCCATCCCTGTACACCCACAAGGGTCCAGAAAGTGTCAGCAAGCAGCAAATGCTTTCCATGAAGCTCAGTAAGCTGGCTCCTTTCCCACTGGATACCTCTGATTTTACAACAGCTTGGAGGGGCGGAACAACAAGCATGCACACATAGTCAGATGGACTTTGGGAAGCCTACCATCCTGTACCATGGAGCTGAGGTTTGCCTCAGATACTATCATTAGTACTTGCTGGGTTTGAGTTCAGAAAAGGAAAGATAGATATGATAGTTTTCTTGCACTCATCAACATTTCAAAATTGATAATCCTGAAAAAAGTCTGCTTTTTTTTTAAAGCATAGTCCAAACACATTTTAAGTGTGGCCTAAATAACTGACTAGACATTCCTATTCTCTGTATGGGTAAATATTAAATGGTTAATTTTTAAGTGGGAATTACTCACGGGTAAAAATTAAAATTTGTTATATGAGGTTAGGGAACATAAAGAACTTAATTCTGTATAGCCTTGCAACTTCCTCTGGGGCTGTGAGACAAACAATGGGAGAACTTGAACTGGCACTTACATGGTTTGGATGTGTGTGAGGTGATGTCCATTATTCACACAAAAGAAGTTGTTCATGATTACTAGTGTAAAGTGTTTTATTCATCCTAAATATAGGGGTCCTGTGCTTGTCAAATAATGTTTCAGTAATATTTGTCGCCAGTGCTTATGATTTTGATCCTTTGGCCCATTAAATGCATTTTAGGAGTCATGATGCTTTTCAAGATTTGAGAGAATATTTTTTAAAAATGAGTCATATGCCTACAAACTTTTTCAGTGGTCCCTTTTTATTTATCGCTATTGATTTTTGTAAATCACATAAAACAAAGGAAATGCCCTTAAAAAGATGCACCATCAAATAAATTATTAAAATAATTCTGTCATAAACATGAGTGCTACTTATTCTTCTGCTGAAATATTGAAATGAAACAGTGATATTTTAACCACTGCATAGGATTAGATTAAGATTTGATGATCATATTTTATCTGGGGATATTGCCAACCTAAGTGCATTGTAATTCACTGTGCAAGCTACTATCACACAAAAAAACCCCCTTAATTCTTTTTAACCCTCAAACAAAGTGTGGATGTATTAATAATCTCTTCTAATAGAAAAGGCAAGTAATTATAGGCAAAACAATACAATAAAAAATATAGGGTTGTAAAAGATGAACCAGATTTTCTTTGGGTATTAGAATTTAGCAAAACCTCTTATTCTGCCTGTCTACCAGAGAAATCCCAGAGATATTAGAACCCGTTTTTCCAAGTTCAAAATCTGACAATAAAGACATTGCACTTGGTATACTATTATAAACCATTAAAAAATACAGTAAGCAATGTCTTTATCAAAGGTAGCTAAAGATATTAATAACCATGACTGTCAAATGAAGGAATAAGACAAGTGTTTTAATAAATCTTCACTAATACTCCATACAAATATAAAAGAATGACTAGCTTTCTCTCCCTTCCTTTCCCTAGTGACCACTGCCCGTTATGACTTTGAATGATTCCCTCTAATGGAAGACAGCCAATACTGTCCATTATTCCAGATGGTCAGCTCTGCTGTGAAGTTCTGCTAATGCTTCTTAGCATTCAGACAAAATTCAGCAGGTTGGATGTTTTGGGTGTTTTTTCTTGTTGGGTTTTTTGGGGTTTTTTTGTGTTTTGTGGGTTTTTTTGTTTTGTTTTTTGTTTGCTTTTTTGTTTATTTTTTTGTTTGTTTTTGCTTTACATGTATATCCAGTCCAGATCAGCCATCTAATAGCTGGCAGAAAAAAAATCTGGGCCGTCTTGCTGATTACTTACAAATTCCATTTTGGTATTCATGTTAGAAAGTGAACAGTGGTTTCCTGCTCAGCTCATATTAAAGAAATTCAAAACAGACCTACACCTCTGTAATAGCCAGTAGAGTAATACATTAATCACTTGATTCTCCACAGCTAAGAGGTGGCAGGTAAAAATATAAACAGACTTTGTGGGTACATTCTCATCTGAGCTGTACCTGCAAAATAATCCTGCCTGATACCACACTCTGTACTGAACACAAACAGGATTTGGCCCAGTATCTTCCATGTAGCAGATGTTGCTTTTTCATGTGTTGGGGATATTTGACATGCTCTGTCCTGATTTCTGTAAAAGCAATACAAATCATGCAAATATTTCATGCTCTAATCAGCAGAAAGTAGATAAGTACTGGGCTGTGCATGCAATTTACCAAAGCTCAACTAATTTTTCAGTTAGTAGATAATGGCTGGATATTATAAGGTAATGTTCATCACTTCACACAAGCAGCATTTGCTTAGTGCTGTTCTCTGTTAATACAAAGAGGCATTAGCAGACACTTGTAAATTTTCCTATGTACAGCTTACATAAAAACTAATGACAACAACAACAAATGACAACTGCTCCCATTTAAAGGCACTGCACCTAGAATAAATATTCTAGGTGTCCTTGGGGACAAATATTTCAAGTGCTTGAATATCTTTCTGGTATGCCTTCTAGCATTCTTCTCCTCTTAAAAATCATGCTACAAAAGGTGGACTTACACACTATTTACATGATGTTCTTTAACAGGAATCTTAAAATGCTGCATTTCTGGCCTGAAAATTAAAATTATTTGATTAATTTTACGAATAACTCTATTAAAAATGAACTGGCAGTTTTGACACTGAATTTTTCTAGGATTTTATCTTTCCACAGGAGTACAAATTGGGCTGATAATTGTGCATTTCATTGCAACAATAACCACTATTTAATTGATATATTTTATTCCAGGCAATAAGATATTTCTAAATATTCAAGGAACATTCAGCTAGAAGACACCAGTATTTCTTTTTTTTTTAAAACAAAATTGTTTTTGAGAGAAAAACTAGCTATACATTTGATCTGCTGGCTTTTTCAGAAATTATTATCCCTAAAGCACTCTTGGTACTCTCAATAAAATAAAGTTTAACTTGTGTTTGAAACACACATTACAAATAGATGTATAGATGAACGAGATATTGAGAGAAGGAAGAGTACAGATTATGAATATTAAGATTTATATTAATCTATAAGCCTATTAAAGTACAGTAAAACCTGTCCTTCAGACCACCTTTTTAAAGATATCACCTCCCTGATGGGACCACTAAATTTCGGGCCAAATTATTTTCCCATAAAGAACAATGAAAAGAAAATGATTATATTAAGACTACTTCTACTATGGTTTCTTTTCATTGTTCCGCCAAAAATGATTCCAAACAGTAAAATAACATTGATTTTGACCTTGTTAATGAACCTGAAGAACTTCAAGGCATACTTGACCATAGATTTCCCTTTAATCAGGAAGAAACTGACATGTAGTCATCATAATTTCATCAAGCTTGGCAGAAGAGATGTAATTTTACTGATATTTTGGATAACCAGCTTGTCCTGATATTGTTAACGTTCCACAGGGACAAAAGCATGGGGTTTTTTATCATACCAACACTCTTAAATGATTCTGCAATTTGTATCACGTTGATTAAGTCTTCAGAGAGTTAGGAATATTTTAAAAGGCTGTGTTGTACAGATTTATATACTATTATGGGATTAATTTAATTTTTCCAAGATGTCCATCTTCCCTATGGTTGGAACTTTCCAGAGGTGTCTCACTGGGACTGCCTCACTCCCTTTAAGAGGCTACACCTCATCTGTGTAAAGCGTAGATGATCACAGTTTCCATTCACATTATAAGTCCTAGAAATGATAGGCCCCAGAGTGCAATGTCCCATTTTGATTTAAGCTGCTTTGCATAGACTAGGACCTCCAAAAAACACTTGTCTGGTTTAGATTTCAAAGTGTGAGTTGGAAAAAGCATGTTGGTCCACCAACAGCCATGGTGTTTTTTGTATTTTCACAATTCTACCTCTATCCATGCACAAAATCCAATGTGTTTCCCACATATCTTTTCTACCAATTTTCATATGTGTTTTTATAATTCATTGTATTTACTGAATTACACTGTATTTACAGAGTATTTATGTATTATGAAATCATAAAATATACTGAATAGGAAGGAGCCCACAAGGATCATAAAACCCAAATCCTGGCTCTATGCAGGACACCCCAAGAGTCACACCATATGCCTGAGAGCAATGTCTAAATGCTTCTTAAAATCTGTCAGGCTGTGACCACTTCCCTGGTCCCTGGGGATCCTCTTCCTGTGCCCAACCTTTTCCTGATACCCAACCTAAATGTCATCAGGCACAGTTCCATGCCATCTCCTTGTCCTGTCATCTAATACCCAAATGTCTTTTTTTGTATTGTGGCACCCAGAGCTGCCCCTAGTGCAGAGCAGAGCAGGACAATCCCCTCCCTTGCCTGGCTGGTGATGCTGTGCCTGATGTCCTCCAGGACAGGGATGGCCCTCCTGGCTGCCGGGGCACTGCTGAGTCGTGTTCAACTTGCCACAGGCCCCTTTTCATGGAGTTCCTATCCAGCATCTTGCTGTCCATACATGCCCTGCTCCAAGTGCAGAATTCATACTTTATGTGAAGCATCCTAACCACTGCTGTCACTGGGAAGCACATCTCTTGGCCTTTACAGCTCTGATACTAATAACTTATTATGTTCTAAAAGGTTCTCTTCCCAAGGCAGCGAAAAAACAGTTAAAAACCAAACAAGCAACGTCTTCCAAACTTGGAACACATTTGAATAGTAATTTTTCAATTCTGCATGTAACCTTGATTTTCATGGAACTATACCAGGCATTTCTAATGTTAAAGAGCAAACCCAAAATCAGATCATTAGGACTATTATGTTACTTCTTTCAGAGCTCTGGATGGTTTTGTTTGCTAATATGTCTTGCTGTAATGGCACACAGGGACTTAGTGATCCTCATAGATAGAAGCAGAGAGGAAATGCATTTAGAGAAGAATCAGAATTTGCCCTCATCAGAATTTCTTTGGCCTCTCAGTAATGGGACATGTCCTTCCCACCCGGTTCCTGTTGTCATACTTGGAAGATGCCAGGGAATTTTTCGAGGTGTACAGTTGTTCAGTGTAGTTTAAGTTGAAAGTCTTGGCATACCTCAGCTGTCCCAATGGAAAAACCCTTAAAAAACCCTTACATCTGAACTGGGGGTTCTCAGAGGACCCTGTGCAGGTGACCCGTTCAGCCAAAACTGCCCCACTGTGATTGGAAGTACCAAAGGTGGTTTCTGCACCTTGACTTATTTTCACTTGTCAAATGAGATTCAATTAAATTATTATTCTGCTAGATGAGGCACAGTCCACCAAGCTGCCACTTGCCTTTAATCCAGTGCATTTACTGGACTTGTTGTGCCCTATTGCCTCCAATTCACAAGCTATTCATTGTGAATGTTAATAGTGTTGCTAGTAACTTGGGATTTGTGTTGGTAGTCTTGGAGCAGAACTGCTTCGAGTTAGTGCTGTCACTAGACAATTCATACAACAAAATCACAATCCAGATCTGCAATTGTAGCAGTAGCTGTCTCGTGGTTTGCTCATTCCCAGAGAGGCAGATCTCATCTCCTCTCCTCACTAATCCTTTCTTCTCTTCCCCTTCCCCTCACTCTCTCTCTCTCACACTTTTACCACATGGCCCCACCACCTGCCTTGCACCATCTTCTTTGCTCATCAGAACCTCCCTCCTTTTCTTTCAGCTCAGTCACCCAGCAGAAAATCACCTCCTTTTAGCTGCATTAGTTTTCTGCCAGGTTGGCACACTGAATCAGTTCTCAGAGGAGCCTGGGGAGGGTCAGTGTGCATGACAGTGCCAGAAGTGCCTGTCTGGGAGCAGAGGGAGAGGAGGGGACAAAACAGGATGGAAGTAGGACCTGCCCTCACTGGTGGCTATGGACTGGCTGGGTGGTTGGCTGATCCCATCATGCTGAAGAAACCGAAAACATGAAAGCAGTTTATAGGATCCAGTAATTGATTAGATAGATTACTCACATTTCTTTGAGGATGTTCAAACTCACTGGTAAACTCTGCTTCGTTAACTCACATTATTAACCCTTCCAATCACAGCTTTTATTACTAAAGAGAATAGTTGCAACCTACAGTTAGCAGTCTGGTGGTCACAAAACAGACTGGTAAGAAAAACAAAGATTAATAAAAAAAGCTGATTCATTGAAATTAAACTCTGCAATTTAGGTCTTCCATGCCCAGACTTTAATTTATGCCATGGCACTTTGTTGTGTGAAAATGTCCAATAGAGTCAAGACTGTGTTCCTGCTTTAGCCCACCTTTCAGTAATGAGTGTTTTGGCAGAGCAATTTGGCAGCCCTACAGTACCTGAAAGGCTGTTTTTTTCTTGTGCTTTTTACACACCAGTACCCCTTTTTGTTCAAATTAGATTTTTTTGAAGCCTGTAATAATTTAAACCAACCCTCAACTCATATTTGTCCAAACACATATTTTAATATGATAATTAAAATGTTTGTGTAGGTGTGTTAATACCCATCATGTATTTGGGCTAAAAAGCAAACCATCATTTTAATATTGTTTTATTACTAGTATTTGATGTGTGACACAAATTCATGACTGGTTAATGAACAAATGTCAGCGTGGCACAACTATTTCTGTTACAGAGCAATCAGTGTCTCAATAAGGGTTTGTTAAAACCAGGGTTTAATTGTTTTTCCTTCCTCAACAGTTCAGTGAACTAAATGCAATTTATTGTCTTCTCACTTTTTTCTCATTCCTCCTGAAACTTCCCAGTGTTTCCCTTGCTGCATCTGTACTGGAAGCCACAAGCATCTCTTTGCTACTATCATCTATACAGCATGATAGATGCACTTGGATGATTTATATATAAATAAAACAAAAACTCTTTGCCCAGAGGAGGCTAAAATCAACTGTTTGAGGGCTGCAATTGCTATCACGTGGGCGGGATTGCTGTGTCCATGTGTTATCAACTTGAAAATTGTGGCTGAAAGCTTTAATTCTGCAGTCAGCTCTGCTAGTGAGGAATAGATTCAAGCCCCAGTCCTGCAGTTGGCTGTGCTGGCCAGCAGCCCAGTGCCTTTGCAGAGCCTGGCAGCGGGCATCACCGACGCAGTGAGGTCCCTCACAATTGAATTTTGCTTGTTAGTGCTGCAAATCAGCCCTTTTTCTTTTTTTTTAATTTTTTTTTAATTTTTTTTTTTTTTTTTTTTTTTAAATTTGTGTTCTTTCCCCCCTGCTCTCTTTCTGCAGGAAGGGCTCTAAAACCTCACACCTAGTGGCCCATTCCTGTTTGTGAGGAAGACACGGGCATTTTCTTTTGGGCAACACTATTCAGAATTCCTTGGTGCAAAACACTCTGACTGGCATGTTTTGCTCTGCTAATTGTGCAGTCCTTGTTCAGGCAGAATTCCTGTCATCTCCTCTGGGCATTTTGCCCAAGTAGGGAAACAGGATCCATTTTACAACAGTCTGTAAAAATAAGCATCTTCCAGTTCTAACCTGTTTCAAATAGTTCATTGGCTACACACAATGAGTGTGTATTGTTAAAAGATATTACCTGGCAGATTTTAGGTAATTAAAATATAAAATATCAATATTACATCCAGTTAAGAAAAGCTATCTTTTGATTTATGATTCTTTGTTGATATATTGGACAGTATTGCCCAATATGCATCCTATGTATTGTAGTAATTATGTATTACAGGGCTGTATAGCTTTTTGAAACAGCAAAATGTGAAATGTGTATTTAAAGACTTTGGTCACCTATTGGGAGCGATGTTAATTATGATTTGTGAATTATTTTCTGCATGAAATCACAATCTTTACAATAACAATATATAGATTATGAACTTCTCAGAAAACCTAATGCCTGTGGGTGATATTTTGGTTGTTTAAGCACTGTCATTCTGGCAGAGCATTAATTTAGATTTTCATGCTCTAGTCAGCACCTTGGATATCCTTAGAGTTTTACACTTGGATTAAAAATACATTGAATTCATCAAGCATATTGTTAGCAAAATGAACTAGGGACTTCCCTGTTGCAAACCCAGTTTTATGATTTTCTGACTCTAAATGACCTAAGAGAAAACCAGGAATGTTTGCAATTTTGCGATATAAACCTTTTCTCCCTAGCCTTGTGTAGTTTTGAATTTCTGAAATAAACTGTGTGTAAATAGATATTGGACTGGTTTCAATATTGAAAATTGATCCTATTCCTTCTCCAAATATGTCAATAGCAAGGCCACCACTTCCTGAAAATCATTAAGCAGAGTAGATCAGATCTGCAGCTGGTTCAATCCCAGATATGGATATTTGAAACAATTCTAAGTGAAGCTACAGAAAATTCAAAGCTCACAAACCCAAGGTCTGTCACCTGTGTACAAAAAAATCCTAGCTACAAGCAGGGAGAGATCAGGATGCAAGAGAAATAAGGAGAATTTGCATCAAAGAACATTCTATTGTGTTACAAAAGAAATAAATCTTATGTGTATGAAAATGATAAGCTTTAAGATTTGGAGAGAGTTGTGCAATTGACAATCAAATGGAGCCTAAAGGAAATTATGAGGTTTTACACTAAAGTCCTGAAATAAAGAAAGTAATATTTTACAGCAAAAAATTGCAAATGTCAAGATTAAATCATAAGACTTTGCACCATTGAGCCACTAGCTAGCTCTATAACTTCTTCAGTTCTTAACACAGGGAAAGACCAACTTTCATGGTCAATAAAACTTAAGAACTTTAGAAATACATTTAGGCACATAAATCATATATTTGTGACTTTTCCTCCTTCAATAGCTAATTATGGGAAAAAATGAATACGTGGACTCTGTGGCTGCTAACCTATTCTTGCATTTGTTTTCAAATTCATTTATTAATCACTTTTGTTTGTTCCAAGGAAATTATACTAATTTCTCAATTTAAAAAGAGGCAAATGAAGAGAACAGCATGGTTTTTTAGTCTGTCTTGCTGCAGTAGTGAAATCTTGAGTAGATATACCTTGAAATGAGCAAGCCAAACCAGATTCAGAAGTGGAAAATCCAGAGCTCAATTGCCTAAACTGCTTCCTCCAGTCCAAAGCTGGACAGGTGGCGACCCAGATTGAATCAGTAGTTGTGGGAATGATTTGATTCACAAACAGGGTTATAAAATTTTATATGGAGATGCCAGTGAAAGTCACAAGATCATAGAGCAAAAGACCTTATTCACATAAATTACCTGAATGGCTATGAAGCATAAAGGAAATAAATTGAACAATATTGCCCATACTTAGCTTACAGGCATATGGTACGTAGCTTCACATGATATACATGATAACAATGGGCATATTTGTGAATCCATAGAATAATATTGATATATACCCCCTTAATAATTCAGAGAAGGAAGCAGTTGCCTGTTCTGCGGCTTATGAATTCGCACATACAGATTATGCATTTTTCTGCATAAAGAAGGCTTTTTTAGCTCAGAAACTTGTCTGTCTTTCCTCATGCAATATCAGCTGGTCTAATACAGTATATTACCTTTCCTCACAAGCCTTATTTTATTACAGATACAATCACACATACACGTTGGGCATCTTCATAAGGAATTAATTTTGGTAAGTGTGGGGGCATTCGAAGGGGGATATTAATTTCTGGAGGGGGAGCCTCTGCTGGTACCTGGCAGTACAGCACACATGGTTCACATCTGGCACGAAAGCAAATTTTTTTTTTTATAGCTAGCTCCACACCTGTACCATATGTAAATACATATAACAGCAAAATATTTCCAACCCTGTCTAGCCAGCTGATGCATTGATCTCAGCGGATTCTGAGATATAAACTTCAATTTGGCCCCCAGTCACTTAGTGGACACTGCCACCAGCAGCTCTGACACCGGGTTATTTGTTGTTGCTGTTTGCTGTCCCTGTTTGCACATTAATCCAGTGACAATTAGGTGTCAGCGAGCGTTGTTTCTGCTCGCTGATAGCCTTGGGCTCTGCGCTTGAAGCCCTAATCAGGAGTGTAAACTCTGCTATATTTCAATTTGGAGAAGCGCTCTTCCGCTAAGAGGCCCCTGGCACTGCGATAAATAAAACGCCTATTTACTCTATTGCCACACTTAGACATCTAATGCACTTACTACCGGCCCCCTAATCATGGCCCACAGTTAAATCCGCCTATAAATCACTCCATTCTCATCCTGCAGATTAGTGAAGCCATTTTCCCCAAACCCCACAATGAGCACTGTTTCCTTTTCTTGTTAGTCAAAAGCGAGATGATTTTTATTGGGTTGAAGACAAGCTCACAGATGGTAAATCGTGTGGAGGGAAATGAGATGAAGAGTCCTGTGGCCTAGTGGGGACGGCAGGTGGGACAGGGCGGGCCGCGACAGGGACTCTGGTAGGCATCATCCCACCCCAGTGCATCACGCCCCAGCAGTGCATCACCCCACAGCTCCGCACCCAGGCGGCATCTCCCCACACAGTGCACGGAAAGGCAGCAGCCCACAGGTGTGACGAATGTGTCTGGCTTCAGCAGCCATCAGTGCAGGCAGAGGGCAGGAGGGACGTGTGGGGTATCTCTCCATGCTGTGCCACCCACTGCTGGGTTTATCTGCAGAGGCTTCTGGACATGCACAAACGCGGCTGGCACAGAGCAAGGTCTGGAGAAACAAGCACGTGCCATCGATACATTCCCACCAGGAACAGTCCAGCTTTATCCTCCTCAGCACTGCTACGCACAGTGGGAGCAAACACAGATGCAGAGCATTTAATACAAACAGCTTGCTTCCCCTTAAAAACAGCACCCTCTCTCAAACCTCCTCCATATACCTTCAGATAAGTAGCATTACCTAGTGTACAGATGTTTTAGTATACCCAGGCACCTAATGCAACTGTAATGCATAATACAATACATTCTGCCTTTTTGTTTCAGTGGCTGGTAGGAAGAGATTCTGGGTTTTTAAAAACAGGTTTATTATTCTCAACCATTCACTGAATAATTTCTGTGAACAGTTTCCAGTCTTATTCAGGTGAAATTTGTTGTAAATATCTGATATTTTAAATTCTACCGGGTTAATCGGTTGCATAGGTCACGCACTTGTCTGCATACCTTTGATTGAAGGAGCACTGTGCTGAGATATCAGATTTTCTGTGCAATAACTATAATAAATTCAAAATTCATTATCCATAAATATTCTGTGACATTTGCTCTAAATTTTGGCACAAGGTTCTGATAGCAGACCCCTGTGTTATGAGGACCACAGAAAGCAAGCAAAACTGAGAAGCAAAGCACAGCATGCTCAAAAACCTCCAAGTGAATCAAAGAAATCGTTGGAGGCTGCTTTTATTTTCGCAGCATCAGTCTGTTACCCTTGATACGTGGCAGAATTGCGTCCCCTTTCTGGGGACGAAGCTTTCACATCACACGCTCTCGCAAAAGCCATCCAGAGGGATGGCAGAGATTTACATCACCCCCAGAACACGGTGTGCCTCATACGTGGACATGCACCCATATGGGCCATTGAGGGGAAGTGGCAGCTGTCACTGTGCTGGGGCCCACGCTGCCACAGCCTCTGCAAATTGACCCTCCAGCACTAAGTCCCTGCTCCATCTCAACATCCACCGGGATAAAATTCAGCCCCTTCTCTCAGCCTTCTCTCCCTGCTCCTCACTTTTCAGGTTCTAAACAGGGTGGATTGCAGTGAAGAGCTCCCTGTAATCTCTCTTTAACCATTTCCATATGACAACTGCTTTGGACCCCCACAGCCGAATGAAAAGGCCAGAAGCCTTGGCTCTGCTGGGGGGTGGGCGCCCCTGGGGAAACATATGTAAACAAAGCCCAGCTCTGTAGCCTTTTGCACCTCTCTCTCTTTTCCCATTCTTGCTTGGATCTCAGGTGGAATTAAAGGGATTAAAGCTGAGCGTAAATGAGGCGAGTGTGTAAAATGACTCCTTTCTGAACCAAACGGCATGTTCCGTGCTGAGGAAATGAGATGCCCATTTAAATCTCATCCATCCACCGCCTGTGGCCACCACCATGTACCTGCCTACTTAGCCCAAGGGTTAATTAATTGAGGCTTCAATGCACTATTGCAAGAGCATTATTGCATTTGATACTCTACATCTGTGATTTAAAACTCTTTCAGTCCCTTGTCAGCAAGGGAGGGTTTTAACTAGGAAATTAGCATTCAGATAAGGGTACGCTCTATTTGCTTCTGAAAGGAAGGAAATATTAAGGATGCTGGTGCACAAACCAAGCTGTAATATCCTGTCCCATCCTAGAAAGGACTCTTGGGCCTCACTTCCCAAGGGGACACTCTCTACAAGGGGAATAGAACATAGAAAAAAGGAATTACAATTTTTGGTGGAAATATCATAAAATAGAAAACAGACAACCAATTGTGGTTTATTTTTCAGAAACTTCTCCTTATTCTACCATAATTACATGTTTTCTATCTTGACACCGGCTTATTTTAAATCACCCAACTAGCTTATATCCATTCTACATTTCAGTCTTCTTATGTAGTTTGTAAAATAATATTACTCCCCATCTAGTTAGAAGATTTTAATAATAACTTTTATTTTCTCTAAATAAGCAGAAAAATAATTATTCATTGCCTTCACATAATGTCCTTGCATTATACTCAATGGCATGTGTGTGTAATCCCCAATCATTGAAATGAAACACACATTTTCCAGCAATAAAACACAATAGTTTGGGATATGAAGTGACAAAGAAAGTATCCAACTGAAACATCGGAAAGAATTAAAGGTAGAAAGAATGCAATTTACCCAACCTTGAGTCTAGTAACCAAACCTAGTTTTCTCACAGTTTATGAGAAAAGTGAAAGCCATACATGAGCTATGGTGATTGACACAGCAGGTCACCTTGCTGCAAATTTCTTGTTGTAAGAGGACTGCTTAGTTAATATGGAGCTTCATTCCCTTCTCTTTTGGAAAGAGTCACTTGTACAAGAAAAGTTGCAGACACAGGGCTCTTCAGAATGGGTTTAATCTAGAACCACGGAAAAATCACAGCATGCTCCTGCTCTGCTGCCCCAGTGCAGAGATGAAAACCTAGGAATGGGTTTGGCCAAGCAAGAGGCCTGGAGTGAATGGACATCCACAACTACCTCTGCCAGGGGATGGTCCATAAAGCATTGGAAAGATGGACTCAGCAGCATGTCCCACCATACAACTGCTTATTGCCATTTACTGGTGTTGCAATGATTGATCTGTTTTGAAGATATCACATCATTTTGCTGAAAATAAAGGTCACAACGATGCCCTCTTCTTCCACTCTCCTTGGGGAATCGGGGTGGCCACACAGGGTTCAGTGTGCCTGCAGTGCCTGTCACTGGTGCGTGTCACAGGGTGAAGCAGCTGTGTGCCCCAGCACAGCAACAGTTGTAAGGATATCTAAAACAGGAAGTGCAGATTAACTTGTCCAGTTGAAACTACAGGGGGAATTTAGGAAGACAGAATGCAATCAGCCAGGACACTGAGGTTAACACAGTTAATCTTGTGGAAAGTGCAGTGGGACCTTTAATAACTGCAACTGGTCAAGGCCTCAGTTTTATGTCTCATCCCAAAGATGGCACTTTCCAGTGTTTGGTGGTGCTGTTGTGGCTGGAGGAAGGGAATAGTGCCACCTACTGCAACAGCATCATCTCTCATAACACCTGGGCACACCTGAAAAGTGTCACCAGCACCCTGGATTGTCTGAAAAAATAGTGCTAATTAGAGTTTTTCCTGGTTTTCATTTATAGGTGGTTTGTTCTTCCTTAGGACCCCTTCCATCTATTAGCTATGATGTCTGACCTTGGCAAGCAGAGTTGTTAGTTGGGGGATGGCCAAGCACTGTCTCTGAGGGTTAATCTATTATCCCACCAGGCATGGGGATGGGAGCAACCGGTGCTCTTTTCGACCAAGTCATGTCACTTTTGTTTGAGCTTCTTGACAGACAGCTCTTAAGCACTTCACAGGGCTAATTGTCATCGACTTAAGAAGCTTGTTAGATGTTTGCACAAAGGTTTTTTATCCTTTCAACAATTAATCTTTGAACCACAGAGCTTAATAAGGCACTATGAACTTCACTGTGGTATTTTAACAAAGCACTGAGACTGCTGTATGCAGTTCAGGTTTATGAACAATGACACAGGACTTTATTTAGCAGGAGGCAATCTATCCACTGTAAATCAAATATCTCTAAGCCAGCCTCAGAACAGTGGTGGGCATAAATCAATGTGTTGTCAAGCAGGCCATATCTAGTCTTTAAGACATATGTCTGTTCTGTATCTTTCTTTGATCCATGGGGCATACATACTGTTTTACTACAAGGAGCATTTCATGAGCCCAGGTTTCTTGGTAATCCCTGTGTTCCTGGTACAGCCCTTTAAAGTAGGACGCTATGTAAAATACTGTAAATATGTGAATATTTTCTGATAGCCACTGATAGTTCTGATTTTCTACCCACAGTGCAGAGGGTACCTGCACAAATGTTTTGATATGAGGCATACTGCAGAAGGGTTAAAAGCAACAGGAATATTGTATAATTACTCTCCTCAGATGCAAAGAAGATACAAGCGTGTGTGCACTTGTTGCGGAGGTTAAAAAGAACACAGCATCATGAAAATCAGAGGTGTGATTCCAAAAATGAGGAGTAAGGACCAGTCCCACAGGGGCTTAAATATGCTCTCAATTCTGACAGAAAAAGAGAGGACCTTGAGGAAGCTCGTGTTATATGACTGCATGTTTATATAGGGCGTGATTAACAGAGAAGAAACTAAAATACTTTATCAGATGAAGGTCTGCATTCTGTGTCTTAATCAAGCACAGGGCAGAGAGGAAAGTACCTAATACTCCAGAGATGAAATGGTTTCATGAGAGCCACACCCCCGAAGTTGCCTTTTTAGAAAGTGTAATAGGACTTTTTCAGTTTCATAAAGTATCTTGATAACTGGAAAGTGCCAGTTAATGGTACAATGTTCCAACTATGAATTTTACAAAGATTAATCTACCCCTTTAGGATCCAAAGGAGCCAATCAAAAGCTGCCCAGTCTTTGATGTTTTACAGTCTCTGTGGGCAAAAAGCTCAGCTGAAACTACCGTTCAACATCCTAAACTGTCATCTTCATCTTCTTCTAGCATAAAAATACATATTTTTCCCCATAATAAAGATTTTTTATAATAGCAATAAAGTAACTCTAGAGAACATGGTTGTCTTGAGATAGCTTAACTGTGTGTGGTACCTCATAACACCCTGGGGACCCAGACACCTCATAATGTTCTCTTTCTTTACCATGCCTTCCTTAATTAGGGAGTGAAGCCAAAAGGTCAATGCAGGATAAAAATGTAAATCTCAAAGTTTTCATGTGGACCCTAACTCCATATCATAAAAAATATATAGTGTGCTCATCACAAAGCTTAGTACATTAGAAGAGAGAAAGTGTAATGTTTTATGTTCTCAACATTTTAGTGTTTTAGTGAGACAACAAATAAAAGCCTTCCATTCTTCTGTAGAAAATTAAGTCTTTCTTCTGCAACTGATAATTACTAAGTTATTAATTTATTCTCTATGTACAAAATTTTCTTTAGCCTTATAATTGTGTTTTACAAATATGACATATATGATAAATATAATAGTTCCAGAGTATTTGGGTAAACCTAACATTTCCTTTATTTTGCTTGTGTATACCAAGCACTGTGCATGCCATTCTGGAGAGACACACAATATGGTACTGCAATCTTCTCATCCTTATTCCAGCTCTCCAATGAAAACAAACATAATTTCATTTCCAGATCTTATTACTGAATTTGAGTATTGATGTCATAATAAACAACATGCTTTGGCTGTTTATCTTGTTGGTTCTTTCATTATTTACTGTGCTCCTTTCCAATTGCTTCCTGATGATAAAAATATGCCTACATTCAAACTGTATGTATTTTGACAGTATTAGATAAATTTTTTAACTCCAGTCTCAGTTCTTAACCTGCTTTTATCATAAGTGATGGCTGCAAACCAGTAAATATTCAATAATCAATTTAACAGTGTAATTCTGTTAGGGATCCAATTATGTGTTTTTTCCCTTCTCTGATTGAAGGTAAATAAGTGGACAAGATGTACTTCACTCTGACTGACATTTGACCAGCTGCTTTGGATTTAAATCAGATGGACCATATAAGAAATACAATAGTTTTGCCTCTCAGATCTTGATTCCCACTCGTCTTTAAAATAGCATCACTATTCTAACGAAGCATATTTGCTCTCAGAATTGCAGGTACATGATTTTTCTGGATATTCAGTTGTGAAATATTTCTTACTTTCATTTTTTATGGCATCATTGCTATGAGTGACACCTTCTCTGTACCAGAACCCAGAAGACTTTTCATTAGGCAGTATATTGAAGTAGGTAGCTGTTTTACAGATCAGCTCTAAAATAAGAGAATGTACTTTCTCATTCGGTTCAGCTAACTATTAAGGAATAAACAGCTACCTTTACAATTTTTGTACAGGTTTTCCTGACAGCCAAAATTAAGTAAAGGTATCACTCTGTCTGGATGTTCATAAGCTTGTTTCATCTGTTATTCAGATACATCACTTATATAATACTTTGTAACGAGTTGTGGTTGAGATGTTTGTACACAATTTTTGTGTACATCCAAAGAACAGGCAGTTCAAGAATCTACTTCCAAAGGGCTAGTTGTGTCATCCAGTCTAAAAGTTCCTTCAGTTCAAGATCCTTAGACCCTTCAAAATTGGATTCCTGTTTTTATTCACAAGCACAGTAGGCTGCAACAACAGAAGCACATCTGATGGACCTCAGCTCTGAACTGAAGGAAACCACATTCTGTTCCATTACCCTGTCTCCATTTCCATTCTGAATCTTCTCTAAATTGCTATGCAGTGTGATAATTGTTTCTTACAGAGTGGGCCATTTCTCCACTGGAAAATGAAATAATGTTTCAAACAGTTTGGAAGAGGCCAGCACTCCTTCTTATCAAGCTGCAGGGCTGGTAGCAGCAGACAGGGCTGGCAGTTGCCTGCTGGAAGTCTGGAATTCCAGACTCTCTGGAATTCTCCATTCAACCCACAGAATATTTCAGCCCTTGCTGTTTTAATGCTGAAAAAAGTAAAAGTGTAAATCGTGTGCCTTCCATTTCTGGGTTTGTGTTATGATGGGCTGACAAGCAGAAATCCCAGCAATGCTAGGAGGAGGTTAAGAATATTATCTATAGTTAAAACAATAAGATAGAGGACAGCTGAAGGAAAGTAAGGAAAGTGTTGTTTTTTGTTTTTTGTTTGTTTTTTTTTTTTGTTTTTTTTTGTTTTTTTTTGTTTTTTTTTTTGTTTTTTTTTTTGTTTTGTTTTTTTTTTTTTTTGATTCCCCAAACAGAAAAAGACAGCAGTGGTGCTGGAAAAGTAAAGTATCTAAAAATGTACCACAAAACCCCCCAAGCCACTTCAAACACACACAAATCCCCACACTCACCCACCCACTCACACACACACATTAGCACTTTTCAAAAGGATCTTTTAAAAGGGTGTGAACATCCCTCTGGATTTCAGGTCAGGGCAAAATGTTCCAGAAATTGACAGGATATTGGGCCATGAAATTATCTTCCTGTCATTTTATCCTCATCTCCTGTTTTAGAAAGAACAAAAACAACCAATAACATTGTTAAAGAGGAAAAAATGAAAGAATCATGCCACACCAATACCAACATTCCTCTTCCCACATTCTGTTTTCAGGTGTTAAAAAAATTATTTCCATTATGCTTTCTAAATGGATGAAAATGTAATAGAGTTTGTTTTTTGTGCATTTTTGCTTACCTCAACAAGATCAAGGGAGCCTGAAGCATTAGGGCCCAGTACTGGTACTAGGAGGGTCATGACAGCAGTTCTAATGATAAACTTCACAATTTTCATACCTGTTGAGGGGATGGCACATCTGTGCCTCAAGTTTGCCCTATTGTCCCTCAAGATGAGCAAAACAGTAATCCTGACAATTCAATACATCTCCAAAAGAGACAACACAAAACCAATTTGTATTTGTTTTCCCCTTTTCAAGGGACTCACCTTTGAATTCAAACCATTATCTTCACAACCTGAAGGGTAAAGCCCATCATATACATCCTGTATGGTGACAGGTCATAGTCCTAACTCCAGTCAGCAGTGGCTTTTTAAACATTGCTTCCCAGAAGTTAATTACTCTTTGGTGTAGCTGAGAAATTAGGATTCCAGTTGCATTTCATGGGCAGTGAGAACTGTGTCTCTTGTCTAATTAAAATCCGTTTTTGTAATGCAGAACAGAAGAGGCAAAGAGGCCTCAGATTTGATTTGAAGGCCACTGACTTCTTCTGTGAGGATCTGATAGGGAGCTGTTTTATGTTTAGTAGCATATTCATCATGTAGAAGAGGTGAATTGTGTAAAACTTGCTTAAATAATGTGTGCACACTCTGGGGTACCTATGTGTTTGAGGACAAAGAGGTGAAAGAAAGTGAAAATATCCTATTAAACCTCATTTAAGAACAGCTTTAGCATTTGTGAAGTGTAGGGCCTCATTAAAGCCACCATTCCTGGAATCCAGGCAAAACACTTTGTACAATTCAATTGTTGTTTCTACAACTAATTATTTTTATTTTCTAATATATGCCTTGTGCCATGAGCAAAGAGCAGATTTTTCCCCCATTCCATTTAGCACAGCTTCAAATGCTTACAATAAAGGTGAGTGCATTTTACTGCTCCTTGGCTTCAGCTAATTTTGTTCTATAACAAAACCAATTAGACTGGTGTAGTCCCAATTTTTTCCCCTCATTTCCAGCTGCTGAACCTGAATCTCTCTCAAAAGTACTTTATTCCTCAGCCACAATATTTTTTTAATGTCATAATCAATTGATTGTTGTTTGGTTTAAATAGAAGAGATGAGAAAGCAACGGAACAGGCAGCTTCAGAACAAAAATTGGAACATGAAGAGACACTTCAAGTCTTTGCTTTTCTACTGATGAGGCAATCTCTATTTATGAAAAATAAATTAATTCCCTGCTTATGTTTGCTGTTTTCCTAGTTATATGCATTTTCACCATTAATTAATGGAGAGATGAGAGACTGCAGAACAACAAGCCCTATGCAATATGAATGGATGCTTGGGCTGACTGAATAGCTATTCTCCTTCAAGCATTGTTTTAGGTGGTGGCTGCATCAAGGATAAGACTCTTTCTGCCTTTTTGTGGTGTGTCCTGAGCAGCCGCTAGAGACCTGGCCAAGCATCTGAATAAAGGGTAGGAATCTTACCAACAGGCAAAACATTAGTATGGCAGATAATATAATGTTCAGTATGGAAAAACACAACAACTCCTCACTTGGCTTATTTGGAAAAAAACAATTCTCTATAGATGCTGCCAGAGAGAGATAAGTTCTTTCTAGCTGTCCAGCTGCAGTGCTTGTTTAGTGCAAATGGATTTGTTTGACTACTGGCCTGTCTTGAAATTCTTCCTCTGTAGGGCTTTTGTCTAATTTAGATGTCCATTTCATAGAGTAAACAGGTGCTGTGTCTTTGTCTTATGTTAAAATTGCAAGGGGTAAGAGGGAGAGCACCTAGCCTTTTTCCAGCCATGTGTGTATTGAATGCTAGTTACTTGCTACAGTATTAAACTCTATTTTTGGTAGACACCAAGCCCTTTGTTTAAGATCTGGTTAAAAGAAATAAGAAGCTACAGTATCTTCAGATTTCCTGAGAAAACAGCGTGCAATAACTGGAGAAAGGAAGATCCTCCATACCCCTATACTCATGCTTTTCATATTAAAGTCTTGTTAAGTTTTGAAAAAAGTTCCACATAATGCCTAAAACACAATGAAGATCTTTAGGAATGACAACAGTGTATCTAAAAACCTAATATAAACAATCATAACAATCTATCCTAGCAGCAAAATGAAGTATAAGCAGCTAGAGAGTGTTCCTTAAAAATGTGAGACTCCTTTAATCCACATAAGCTTGTCACAGAGCTGTGTAATAAAGCTAAGTCACGTGAATTTGTAGTTAAAAGACGAACCAATTAGAGACTGAATAATTTGTGATATAACTGATAATAGGTCAAAGCAAGGTTACTGCAGGAAATGGACTTGACTTTGGAAAGAACATTGGATATTTGCAGGGCTAGCAAAAACAGCTTCTCAAATTAAAGTGTTAGTAAGCAGTGAAAGAACAAAAGTGCATCTCATTAAAAACAAATATCAGGGTATATAGGGGTATACAATCAAAGTACAGGACTACAGCCAGTGAAACAAAATAAATATAATGTGGACAGCAATATTCCATGTATGATTTGAAAGAAAACATTCTTAGTTTTCATTAAAATGTAGACTTTTCTTTTACAAAAGGAGGATGTTTACATATGCATTTAGTATTTAAATAATGCAAAAATCCAGAAGAAACGGGCCAAAATTGTGACTCACCTATTCCCAAAACATGCAAAATATCAATGATTTGATGAAGAAAATAATACTAAATTACCTGCAGCACAATAAGTGCAGTATCTGCTGGTGGGCTTCCAGAAGAAGTCTTCCTCATGACAAGATTGTGTTGACAAGTCTCTTTCTGGTTTACTTCTCAAGAAGTAAAGAGCAAGGCACCTAGATGAGTTTGACAATTCATACATATACACAAAAGAATGGACCTCCACCTTCTTATAGAAGCTTTTGTTTTACCTTCTGTTAAAAAACCCATTATGCCTACCCCTGGCTGAACATTATACACACAACTCCAGACAATACCACTCCTGCCCATGAGATGACACAAGGGAGATATAATGTAAAAGGAGGCAATATAACATGTATACAACATGATAATTTTTATTTAAAATTCCACAAAACCACTAAAATCCCTTAAATATATACACATCATCCAAATATGTCAAAGTCACACTTCTCATCTTGACTTTTGTGTACAAAATACAAACACATTTGTATTTGTAAATACAAATGGAGAAATCAGCCTTTCTCACACTTAGGGCTGTGAGAAATACATTTTCATATGGGAAGCACAGAGACTTGTACATATATAACAAAAATCTAAATAACACATACTGTTTTTCTTCTGATTTGTCTAGTGACCACTTTGAAAATTTTTCTAGTTTTGCCATTGTTCCTAAAGCTACCTATTTCCTTGTTGGGTTTGGATACTGTGCCATGATGATATCACCTCAATCTTTTTGGCTCTCCTATATGGACATTGCTGAAGGCTTGTGGAAAAATCCAATCTGGGTTTTTCCCAGGATGTTGTCTTTCTTAGCTTCAGCCCAGACCTTTCCCAGGCTGGAAATCTTTCTCAGCAACAAAACAAGAGAAGGAAGAAAGAACAACACAGATAAACACCTGGTGTTCTCATGATATTTTTGCAGAAAACATGTTTTCAAAGAGGTGTTGCCTTCTTGGACCAACGAATCTTTTCTACTTTGTTTTTCATGATCTCTCTTATATAAATGCCATGGCTTTTCAGTAAATTGCTTCTTCTTACTGCTTGGAAGGAGTTGTGTTGCTGCATTATTCGCCATTCCCAATCAGACAGCGACACTTTATACACACACTAGCATGAGTGGAATGTCTGTGAAAACGTAAAGAAAACATGAATTTTGAGTGAGTGTGCAGGTGCAGGAGAAGAAGCAAGAGCTTTTCAGCCAAACTTTATTGGGTTTGCAGGGCAAGCTTTTGGTAGTGAAGGGTTACTGGGGTGGCTTCTGTGAGCAACTGCCAGAGGCTTCCCCCATGTCCAAAAGAGCCAGGGCCAGCTGGGACAGCCCTGTCACTGCCCACAGCCGAGCCCATCAGCCGTGGTGGCAGCACCTCTGGGATAATGTATTCAAGAAATGGGTAAAAACCTGCCCAAGGGCGACTGCAGCCCCAGACAGGAGTGAGATTTTGTGAGAGGAACTGCTCTGCAGACACAAAGTCAGCCAGGAAGGAGGGGCAGGAGGTGCACCAGGCACCAAAGTTGCCATTTCCCCACAGCCCCTGGTGCAGATCATGGTGAAACAGCTGTGCCCCTGCAGCCCATGGAGGATCTTGGTGGAGCAGGGATCCACCTGCAGCCCATGGGAGACCTCAGGCAGTCCTCTGAGATGGGTCAATGTCTGAAGGAACTGAAGAAAGCCGTCAGAAACCTATGCTGGAGCAGATCTGCTAGCAGAATTTGTGATTCCATGGGCACCCACGCTGGAGCAGCCTATTCCTGAAGAACTGTACCCCATGGAAGGAACCCGCACTGGAGCAGTTCATGAAGAACTGCAGAACATGGAAGAACCCACACTGGAGAAGTATGTGAAGGAACATCTCCCATAGAAATGATCCAACACTGGAGCAGGGGAAGAGTGTGAAGAGAAAGAAGTGACAAAATGTGTTGAACTCATCACAACCCTCATTTCTACTTACTTATGCTGCTTCTGGGAGGAGGAAGAGGAAAAAGGGAATGAAGATGAACCTAGGAATAGGGGAGGGATGGGGGAAGTATTTTTAAGATTTGGTTTTATTTTTTATTGCGTCATTATCCTACTCTGACTTGCTTAGCAATAAATTAATTTCTGCATCAAACCAGTTTTGCCCATGACACTGGGTGATCTCTACCTGTATTTATCTCAACCCATGAGCCTTTTGTTTTATTTTATATCATCTGCCAGACCAGGAGGAGAGTGACAGAGTTGCTTTGTGGGATCATGGTGTCAACTCAGTACATAAACCCATTAACTAACTGCAGCTGAAATGAAGAACCAAAGGGGAAGCAACTTTACAGCAGTTTTCACTTCAAAGCACATGAAGAGAAAACAAAGGACACATTTTCAGTTAATACAACTATACCATCCCCTTAAAAGATAAACCCAGGTATTGCAGCCCACTACCAGTCTCACCAGAGCTCACTGTGCTTTTTACTTTCAGGTCCTGGGAAGAAGCCATCCAGTGAGATGCTGGAAGCATTGCACTGATAATAGTTTTAATCTGTCCTTTTCCTTTGTGTTCTTCAAGCTGGTCCAAGGAGCTGCCTTCAGAAGTGGATCAGTGAAGCGAGACTTCCTGTAAAACTCTGCTTACTTCCATTAGAACTCCAGAAGGAAAAAAATGGTAAGAGAAGATGGATGAATGTGCTCCAAATATTATGAAATTGAAGGCAAAGATGAAGCCCTTGAGGAAAATACTCTATTAAAGCACAGCGACTTTTAAGGGTCACTGGAACTTCAAACCAAGAATTTCTTCATGGTTAAAAGAAGTACTTTCAAAAAAGCAACAGAAGAGGAAGGGAATGAACACACATTTTATATTTGATGGATCAAATTATACCAGAGAACATGTTTGTGCATGTGAGGGGAATGGGGGGGCACAGGGCCAGAGCCACAGGGAGGGGATTTGTATGCAATGGGAATAAATCTGTGAAAACGTGTAAGTGGAGCTGCAGAAGGGAATCTGCAGCCGCCTGAGCCAGGCAGTTGAATGGCAGAGAGGATGGAGGCTATTTGAATACTGATGTGGCCCTCACTTTAAGGAATCTGCCTGATTCTTTAAAAAAAGAACAGACTTTTACTTTTTTTTTTTTTTTTTTTTTTTTTTTTTTTTCTTCAAACACATCAAATACAGTGTTTGGTAAATAAGCTGCACCATTCCAAATGGAAAAATGCACAGAAAAGCTGAAGCAATCAAAATGGGTGCCAAGCTATAAAGAACTGGTATGATAATAGGGCCCTAAGAAAGAGGCAGCTCAGATATGTTGTCAAGAGAGATATGACAGAATGCAACAAGGGTAAATAGGTGAACTAAGAAAATTAGCAGTAGAGACAGTTATGTTACTTTTTAATTGTTCCATAGAAAGATTTTACACCTCCTGAGAAGTACGTATTTCTGAAAAGCAAAATAGGCAGATATTTTACTACAGAGAACCAATGCAGAATATGTTCCTCCTCTGGAAAGGCAGGAGCTAGCAGTACTTAGTGGTATAAGAAAGAATCACTGTGATGCATATTACTTAGTAGCAATAATCTGAATATTGGAAAGCATGCAATCTTAATTCATAATTTGTCAACTCCACATCTTCATAATTGTGTGTATGGCCACTTCACAAACCAAAGAAAAAGAAAGGCAGACACTTGGCCAGGAGATGAGAGCACAGAAAAGAGCAAAGCAGAAAGCAACTGAACAAACTTTTTTTTGCTCCCTAGTGATAGAGTCCAAGTAAATAAACTGAATCAAGGAGTACATAGGATGAAAGATCAATTAGATTTGAAATACTCATTACACATTCACAGAGAAAAAAAGAAAGGACTCGAAATTATCTTGTCTGTGTCCTAAAGCTGTACTGTATGTCATCCTGACCAATTCTTTACTTGTAATGATTTCTAGTTCTGGAACTTCTACAACCTCTCCAGCCAGCCTGTTCAGTGACTGTACTGTCCCCAGCATCAGATAACTTCCCTGTGCCTAAATCTAGCCTTGCTACTTTACTTTCTATTCATCATGGGCACGGGGAACACACTATTCAATGATCTTCCCAAGGGTCTTTCAGGAATTGCAGTAACAGTTTGCATGTTACCCAAAGGCTGTTACACTATCCTCCACAAAGGAGTGGTATACCTGGTGAATCACAAAGCTGTTTACACAGGAAAAACGATATCTTCCCTGCAGAATAAAGACTGAGTTAAACAAATACATTCTCATTGTGAAATTGTCTTCTTGCTCACAGTGCACAGTTGTATGTGCACAGATCTGATCTGTAGATGACAAATCCAGACCTGTCCTTCGGGTGTCATCCACAAAATTTCTGAGTTGCATTGCCAAAGACAAAATCTGACTTATTCATACCCAAAGAAAACAAGATGTTAATGACTTTTGATCTCCACTGAATTCATAGGAGGGCTAAGCAATAAAGCACAATATGGAGAGCTCTTTGACAAGTTAAGGTGTTACAAATGCAGGAGCCACAATCTCACGTCGAGCAGGTAAAGTCTGCTCGAGATAATGACATTCCAGACCAAGCTTGCAATCAGATGACTGTCACTATCTGCAAGCCCTTGGGTACAGCTGGATGTGAATATATCCATCTCATTTGTTCCAGCTTTTATGGTGTCCAACTGAAGATGGGCCAGGGATTTGCTTCTCAGAGGACCATGAATTGAACTGAGAAAATCAGGTGCTGTCTGTAGTTTACAGCAATGTATGATGCATTTAAAGTTACCCATTGTTTCTAAAAGTTTAACCCATAAACTTTTTCTATGGAAGTCTGTTCTCCATTTGTAAGTTCTACCTCCTGGTGCCAGATTAGATGCGTATCTGTCACATTGTCCAAATTACTCTTCAAATGGTAAGGACTTATTTTTAAAAGCAGGACAGTAGCCAGTTTCACCAGAATAGGATTGAGTATTTTTCTTAACTTGTTTCTATTGTCCTTGATATTTGCGTTGTGCAAGATGTTGTTTCAGAATGGCCTCCACATAAAATTCTCCTCCACTAATATTCAAGATGGTAACATTTTGGTTTCTACAACACAATTTTTGATATATCAGTTTTGAAAATTTTCTGCTTTTTCTAGGTGAGCTATTTGCCCCTTAAGGATGTTGCTTGTGGGCTGTGACCCAGGAAGAGGGTACTTGCCATAAAACCACAACTGGCTTTAATTTTAATACTTTCAGCATATTCTTATAGCCATATCTGGGTATATTTCTGGTGAAGGAAGGCTTGTCTTTGGGTGTTTGCCAATGGGAACAGTGGAGAAGCCTTCTTTTTTTATTTTTTTTTTTTTTAATTGGAGCTGAAAGCAGCCTGATAAAATGCAATTTCTGCAATTTGTTGAATTAATAAAATAAGCAGAAATTATTAATATTTTTAAACAAGAGAACTCTTAGGTTTCTTCTCTTGGTCTCACTCAACTTCAACTGCCCTCTTTGAAGTAATGCCCAAAGACAATTATTATTTATATCACAGCAACACCTAGAGGTTCCTACTGAAATCAGAGCACTCTTGCACAAAATACAGAAAGGTGAGACCCAACCTGTATTCTGCAATCCAAACTGGTCAGCAAAAGAAAGAAGAGCAGGGGAAGCAGTAGGAGCCAAGAGAAAGAAACATATCTGTGCTCACAAAGGTCATCATGCACCTTCGGAACCTAAGTGACAACCCAAATATTTCACCATCCTGCCCAGAGATCATAGCCAAAATCAGATGGATACCACCACTGCACTTGTTCTAGGATCCAAGCTGCAGGGAGTGAGTACTGGGGCATTCCCAGAGGAAGAAAAGCACCTGTAAGGGAAAACACATCCAAGACCAACCCTATCTACAGCCCAGTAGGATTTCTGGGTCTAAAGCACTGATGGGAGGAGTGTGAGGAAGAGCAGTATGAGGAAGCAGCATTTTTGCTTAACAAAACGTTTTGTAACAGCTCTGCTTCTGCTATGTAGTTTTGGAACTAACTGAAGATTTAGAAATGGCAAATGAAAAATCTCTGGGCTCACTTTCTCCATCTCCTGGGGTTAAACAGGGATATAAAATGTTTCAAGGTTTGGAAATCACCCAGAAATGTACATTCATTTTTGACTCCAGGCTTTCATTAGAGCTTTAGTGGAGAGAGCTTTAATTTTGAGGTTAAATTACTGGTTGGAGAGGACAAAAGCAGACAAAAGGAAAGGGGTACCACATCTAACCTGCAAGCTGAATGTGTAACGAGAATGATTTGGAAATACTGGAATGAGCAAACTGATCCTGGTGGTAGTGTCAATAGCCTCCCCTGTGAGCACTAATTATATTATTACAGAAACAGGCTAACACAAAACTAAAGCACAAAAACATACATTTAAGATCTGGCCAGATGCCAGTGTGCTCAAGGTACATTCTTCATACCAGCAGTATGATATTGTGTTATTTGTTTTGTTGGACTGCTCAGGACCACTAATGGTCAACCTGTGTTCCGCTGTGGTCCATGCATAAAAATACAGAAGACAAACACACCACTTGCCTCCAAAGAGATAACACTGTACATGCAGGATCAAAGGGGTACTGGCAGCCTAAGATGGTGTACCCCAGTGAGATGGCCATTTGCCTCAGTCTTTGAAAAACAGGTTTTGAGGGAGAACAGCATGACTTTAATGATGTTTTCAGTAATATTGTCATTAAGGAGGTATATGGATTTTTTAGTTATTTCTCCTTTTGCATTAAATCCTCTTACTTCATACCTACTAGGTGAAATGTTCCAAACCAAACATATTGCAATGTATTGTAGAGAAAGAGGTCACTCAGACAAGCATCAATAGCTGCTTGTGAGAAAACAAGGACATTACAAACAATATATCGGCCCTTTGCTTGATGTTTCAGGTTTAAATATATAGCACCTTTCATTCCCTGGATTGTAAATAGCAAGTATTTGGTAATGGGACTTAAGCAATTCAAAAAACAGGGAGGAAGGGAAAGAACACCCACTTTATTTTTGGTGGATCAGATGATGCTGGAGAACATGTTTGTGCATGTGAGGGGAATAGGGGGGCACGGGGCCAGAGCCACATGGAGGGGATTTGTATGCAATGGGAATAAATCTGTGAAAACGTGTAAGTGGAGCTGCAGAAGGGAATCTGCAGCCGCCTGAGCCAGGCAGTTGAATGGCAGAGAGGATGGAGGCTATTTGAATACTGATGTGGCCCTCACTTTCTTCCATTTCCATTAATGACATGCTCATCAAGGGCAAACAATGGGACCGGCTGCCTGCGCCTGTCACACTGTGTGGGTGCTGGGAATGCCAGGCTGTCATCCCGGGGCTGCATTTAGAGACCTGCACGCTAATAAGAAGTGCTCTGTGCCGTCAATGCAGACAGGTGCTTCCGAGGCTGGGACATGCTCCATTCCCTTCCCCTGAAACCCTCCTCTCCCGGCCCCCTGACAGACACCATGAAATGCACAAATTAACAGCCCCATCATGTTGGGCTGCTGCTGCCTGCGGTGAAAGCAGAAAATCAAGTTGTCACCCAGGGTGCAGTGATAAAGCCACAGCCTCATTTCTCTGTTGGTGCCCTATAATAGCAAATGCCAGACAGCTGGATGGATTGGGAGGTTTTAGATTAGGGTCCTGATGCACTTTGGCCACTGAATTAGCAGTTGCAGTTTTCATGCAGATTATTTGTGTGCAAAGCAAACATCTGGAGAAAGCAAAGGCTCCAGGGTCAGATATTTGAAGCTTCTTTCCCCTAATGAAGCAGAATTAGCAGAAATTCTACAGCGCCTTTGAAAAAAATCATCTCCCTCATCAATTAAAAAGGAAAATCCGTCCTGGATTTGCCTTTAGAGACCTTCACAGCAAAGCTTAAGGCTATGTTTGCAAGCTTTTACACACAGCCAAAATGAACAAGTATCTGAAACCTAGATGTGTACCTAATTTTACAACAAAAGTGGTTGGAGAAAAGTCACAGGAGGTGATTCTGGGATGGAAAAACTAAGGATGAACACTCTGAGGTAATTTTATTTCCATAGTGCAGCATGTCCCTTTGTCAGCAGGTTCTTCCCATCCAAGACCCACTGCAATAAGAAGGTTTGGCCATTTTCACAAAAATTGCTCAGCCAGAGTGGAGAATTGATGTCCAGAGCTCAGAATCCAAAGTGAGGCCACAGCCATCCTGAAACTCCAATTGCCTCCTGACAAGGCAGGTATCTGAGCTTTCAAATAAAAACCAAAATGGAAGCAAAAAGAGCCACTGACAAGGAAAGTGAGCGTGGACAGAGACTGGTCACACAGACATTTGCCCCATAGCAGGTACTGCACCAGTGATAAGGAACAGAGGGGCCTGAGCCCTTCAGACTCCAAGGAGTTTAATGACATAACGGCCTGAGAACTTCAACATAAAACAGGAAGAGCAACTAACGAAACTTACAACATAAAACCCCCCTCCTGTCATTTTTATAGTAATAGTAAAACACTTTATTGAATTTATGAGCTACATAATGACTATGAAGAATGTAACTTGAATTAGAACCAACTCAGAAGTATAATATCAACTATAAACCCTTTTCTATTACCCCATCTCTTTATCATCATCCTATCCGGCTCTTTTTAAACCAAGGATTATTGCTTTCTTCAAAATTTAGTCTGAGATCCATCTCTTAAATTCTCAATAAATCAAGAAAACCCCAAGCATCTGTTAACAGACACCGAGCCAAAAATCAAGGCATGGCCCAAGCACAGATTTTTATAGTTAAGGGTTAGGAAATAATTGAAAAACCAAAAAAAGCAAACAACACTTCTGTGAAGACTGTGCCTGGGAAGGCATTAAGGAACATCCTGAGTCCTGAAAGTTTTGGTTGTGAAGCTGTGTAGCAAGGCATAGCACAGCATTACTAGGTGATTCAGGCCTCAAAATGCAAGTCATCAGCACAGACCTTTGAAACAAAAGCACAACTCCACAGTTCAATCCCTGAGCAGACTGAAAGTCCATTTAGGAGCAGAAGCATTAGCAAGACTTTGTAGCACCCTCTCCAGAGCCCTTTCATACCCGGGGTTTGACATGAACGATAAAGTCTGAGTAAAGCTGGAGAATGCATTGAGGGGCTGTTTATATCCAGATCCATTATTTTTGCAGAGGAGTTTGTAAATGGATGATTGCGGGGGAGGGAAATGTACGTAATACAGCCAAAGCAGCATGTTTTACTGTGTTTTCTGATTCCATTTTACTTCTTTAGTCTCTTTGGTCCCCAAGGATTTTTCTGAAGGGCCGATAAAATAAAATGGGTGAAACAAAGCCATAAGACAGTTAAGTCTGAAAGACATGTCATCTCATCTAAAAAGAAGAAACGGACCATTTCCATGCCTGGGGCTGACAGCAACGCCTGAGCTAGCAATAGCGCTATTCCATTTGATTTATAGAATAATGGGGTGACAAATGATGACAAAAATAAACTTTTACTGCACTGAACTGCTCCTTTATTTATGAAATTTGGCCAAGTAGTGAAATCTTTTATCTGCAAGTTGTAACATGGAGTGGAAACGAGCGATTATGGTGTGGTAATAGTAATCCAGTGATGGAGGCCGAGTCAGTCGGAAATGGATTGAGGTAAAATAACTACCGCACCATGATAAATGTGAACAGCGCTTTGCTGACAGATGATCTAACAGGTGTTCATAACAACTATATAAGAGGATTTATTTATGACTAGCCACAGCCGCAGCACTGTAAATCAACTCCAGCAGCTGCACACCACTGAAACCAACTCCCTGATGGAGAAACAGTGCAAGAACCCAAAAGAACGCAATTCACTCCAGAATCTTAATCATCAAATAACATGTTTTTTCGAGCAATTACACCACAGTGCAGAAATCAAAATGACTTTGAATTACATGAAGCTGAACCACCAACTAACTTTGCCCAAGCGCAGGCACTGGCAGAGGCCCACAGATCCATACGAAGCACAACAGCTACTTTTGCACTCAGTATCAAAGAGGTGCCTTTTTTGTTTTCTGATAAAAGTAACCACTTTGGTGCTGTTCTAGCACAGTGCTCACACACATGAAGTAAAGGCAAAAGGAAAAGAATGGAAGTAGACTTTGCCTTCCCACAGTGTACTTCTTCCTGGCAATGTCAAATCCAAATGTCTGTAGGGCCACATTCCAAATTGTATCAACGAAATCATTGGATCACCAAAATCAACCCCAAATCCCACCAAAACACTGCTGTGTCATAGAAAAGGTTATCAGGTTTTAAGCTAAAATGATCCTCCTGTTTTGCTTTAGGGGATACATCTGCAAACATATAGAAAAACAGCTGAGGGAGGAATTACTGGTACCAAGTAAGATGGGTTCCTATTTTTTTGACAGTATTGAAAAAAAAGTCAAAAGAAATAACTGAACTGGTATCTCTTTCTTCTCTTCTACCTCCTTCACAACTGATGTTTCAGAGTCATACCACTCAGTTTTCAAACCGGTTTCAGTAAGTGCTGGCACATTGTGCACTGCTGGTGCATGCAGAAAGCAATCAGGTGCCTAAAAGTCCCCACACAAATACACAAAATTGGGTAAAACTAAAATGAAAATTACAGGAGATTACAGATACTACAGGATCAAATTATTCTATGTGTGAAACACCATCTGCAAAGAAAGGGAAGTGCCCCATTGCAGCAAAGTACCTTGTTTTACACAAGCAATTTCTTAGACACCTTTTAGGAGATCAGAGGGTCTGCAGTGACCCAGGGCAGAGCCAGCTGCCCCTTGTGGACCTGCAGCTGGGGTCTGTCAGGGTCTCCAAGGGTGGCAGCCGTCACAACAGGGAGGCCTCAGACAGGCATGGGCTTCTCAGCCTAGAACTCCCCCAGCAGATGTGTTACAGAAGGAAAATAGCTGACTGGAAGAGGCAAGTCACCAGGCGCAGGATGCGAGCAGCCCAAGATCTGGAGAGGACTGGAAAAGCAGTGGTGGAAGCCAGCAAAACTCACTTTTGCCCTCTTGCCTACACATGTATGATGGAAAAAAAGTAGTTTAGAAAAATACTATTACTACTAAAGATCATAAAATCATAGAATGTTTTGTGTTGGAAGGGACCTTAAAGACCATCTAGTTCCAACCCCCCTGTTATGGACAGGGATGTCACTCACTAGACCAGGCTGCTCAGGGTCCCATCCAATCTGTCCATAAACACTTCCAGGATGGGGATCCACAGCCTCTCTGGGCAATATAAATCTTGCCTTTGTGGCAATATAAATGTATATGGACCACAATGTACACAACCTAAGTGGATCAGGTCAGGATTTGTGGCACTACAGTCATAGCAGCGTATTACCTGTATATTGCTTATCAGAATCCATGTTAGGGCATTTAAGTGCTAAGTTAAAAATAATTCAACCATGTAAGATACTGTATGCAAAACTAAGCAGTTCAGTAACTGAATGTTTAAAAAAAATTAATACTACTTACAGCAATGGACCATTGCAAAGCAAAGCATGCAAAAGGATTTCATCCTATCACCAAATATCAGCAACTAGCCCAAAACCTCAGATAAAGGGAATTTAGAGACCTTGGGTTTTTGTATCCTACCTAACACGTATCTGTATATTTCTTTGCTGATGTACACTTGCAGTTTTGTTCCACTTTTAGTAAACATCATACTATCTTGTGACAGTGAATGACCAGAACTTAAGCACATGCTGTGCTCAAAAAAACAGGGGAAATAAAAGTAAATGCCTTCCTCGAATTTAAATATATTGCTTTGGAAATGTTGCAAAATGTCACCTTGTTCCTGAGTTAGTAGAAAAGATCATCAGGAAAGCTCAATTTATCTTTTCTATGTAATTCATTATTTCTTGTACTGTATCATGTCCCTGTTCTAAAACCACTTCCATTATTTCCACTATCATTTCACGTACTATTCTATTTATATCTTCCATTATTTTGTCTCTAGCTCCAGACCCATTTTTATTTCTGCTATTTTTCTTCAGAAATTAATTATAAGAATTTAAGCAGGGTATGAAGGGAAAAACATTATCCTTTTATACAACATCATAAAATGTCAAAGCAAAACAAGCAGAAAAATTACGTTATTTTTACTGTCATGCATCAAGCCTATGTTCATATTCTGCCATCAACAGTAACAAAACAATTTCTCCTTGGACCCTATTCTTTCAAAACGGTTTATTTTGGAGTAACTGAATTTGGAAGTTTAGTTGCTAAAAGAGAGTATGTGTGTTTTTGTAGGAACAACTGGCAGCAAAGCAAACTATCAATCTCTCTCTATGCAGAAACTTTCTTACCTTTCTGTCCTTGCTCTTGCTGAATAATTCAATTCAGAGTTGCCAGCACTAGTCCTATAGCTTGTAGAAAACCACAATAATTTTGTAGTCTTTTTGAGGTTCAATACCTTAAGCACAATTAAAGTTAATAATACCCCAATTTCTCTTTACGGTAACATATGTGAGTTGGTAGTTACCCTTTTTCCTATGTTTCTCAGTGTTCTGTTGTAAACAACCATCACCTCCCACTCCTTAAACTAGACCTTGACACAATTGCTAACCGTTTTAGGAAAACCCACCTCAGCACTCCTGCAGTACTATGCTTTAGCCTTGCTCTTGCATCCCAAGCTGTGCATCCAGGTATGCTGTTCCAAGGCTTGGATACTTGCTGAAGCCAGGTGGCTCTCACTGTGCAGCTCCTGACTGATTAGCTGCCCACAGAGGTAGGAGTTGCTGCTACTTGGTACAAGCAAATCACTCCAAAGTGAATTTTAGATTGCAATTTAGACTAGGCATCAACCTTTAATATGCCTCTACAAGTGATTAAAGGAATACAAGAAGTGAGTACAAATGATATACAGCCAACCAAGAAATAATTGTTAACTATTGCTACTGGTTGAATTATGACTGAGTGCAACTTCCACTATTAATGCAAGACAGGTACACATGCTTTTATTTAGATTCCTCAACAGCTGAGTTTTAATACACACAGAAATATATAGCTATTTAAACATCTTAAATAAACTTTATCCACAAATTACTATTTTGAGAAGGCAGCATGAACTTGCAAATTCCAATACCATGCTGGCCTGACAGAGTCACAAGAGGTAATGCTGCCTAGCAGGGTTGAAGATCCATGATGCTGCCAAGAGGGTAGCCCAACTTGTCAAGTGCATGGACCACTATCCACTATTACTTTCTCACATGGGTACAAATTATACCAGAAGCCAAAAAATAGGCAGTGTGAAGAGCTGTCCCTGAAGAATACCCATGAGCAGGTGGAAAGCCTGTGAGAAGTCAGAGACTGAGGCAGCAAAGGACACCCTGTGACTGGGGTCTGCTACGTCTGCCTGAGCAAGGGGAGCCCATTGACCAAACCTTCCTGCTCCAGCTGCATGAGGCATTGTGCTTGCAGGGTCTGGTCCTGTGGGGGAACTCAACCACCCCAGCAGCCTTTGGGAAAGGAGCTTGGAGAGCCGTAGGCAATGCAGGGCCATGGTTCAAAGCCATGCTCAATAGGGCTCTGAACAACCTGGTCTAGTGAAATGTGCCCTGTTCCATGGCAAGTGGGTTAGAACTAGATGATTTTCAGGATGCTCTTCCAATCCAAACCACTCTATGATCAGCCAAAGATCTCTACCAAGAGTTACTGAACCACTTGAGTGCTGAAAAATATAAATTACTACCAGAAACTCCTCAACTATCTTTATTATACATGTTTCTGGGCTTCACTGCTAAAATGCATAAAGTACTCCAAGGAGGCAAAAAATTCTCAGCAATGTGTGCGACTTACACAACATTAACATGTTTTTCTTTGCTTTATACTGTTGCATGAGAAGCAATTCTTGTTTGTTTTCTCCTTTACAATCATGGCCAAAGCTTTTTCAGTTCACTCTTTTCTCAGATACATGTTTCTGCACCTTTCCCTCACCATCTTCTCACTGGGTCTTAATATTAAAGATTATCTACAGACCAATCTGCAGTTTCCCAGAGACAACAGTAATTTCTGCAAAAATTCATTTTTCATCTGTTTGAATAGCTTTTACATCACAGCCGAAAACTAATTCAATAGAAAACTTATTGCAGGATTAGGACTTCAGAAAATAATGTGAATGTTGATTAAAAACATGTAAATTTCTCTTGAAGGGTGTAAGATTCTTGTTTCTTTTTGGGTGCCACAGCAAACTCTAAAACCACATTTCTCACAGAAGTGCAAGATAAATACCTTAAAAACCTAACCTCTCTTTAGCATTTGCCAATAAGTTCTGCTTCACATTGGAGCCTCTTTTTAGTTCTACTAAATTTTAATAGAAAATTTTAGAAGAATTTAGTGTGAAGTAATGCAACATTTTTGAAAAACCAGTATTTTGTATCATTCTAACCTAGAATAGCACTAGCTGGGCATCTAAGGATCATGCAAAGATCCCAGTGACAGAGAAAGGTTATACTGGAAGGTTATACTTATTCAAGTATCTTCTCTGTAGCAGAGCCATGAGTTACTAGGAAAAAACATTTTGGAAGTGAGGAGAACTGATAAGAAATAAAAATGCTCAGCATCTTCCATCCCGTCATGTAACCAGAATGTGAAGGGAAGGTCAAAATCAGTGACCTGACAAAATCACTGATCTGTACCAAGAAAACTGGGTACACCAACTGGTGCATGGCTATTGGTCTTCTCAGTTAAAGAAGACTATATTTCAGTTGATAGGGCTATGAATTTCTCTCTGCCTCAAGCCCTGGTTTATACAAAGTTGGGAAATGCTTTAATCTAATTTAAAAAAGACATTTGAAATAAAGCTGAACTATTCATCAAGTTAGACAGTATTTGCCACAACAGTCCAATAATCAGTATTTCATATAATACTCATTTGAACAATTCTATCAGTATTTTATGAGTAGGCCAATTTAAAAATAGGCAGTTGCTGGTTTTGTTTATTAACAGAAATGTAACTGTATAGCAGACAATTATCACAGGAGCACAGACACTGGCTACTTTTGCAAGAACAATTTACTGATATGAATGTAGCTGCCACCTCATTTGTATTTGCTTTAGTTAACCAGGTATATACAATAACAGTATGTCTGTTATCAATTTTCAACCAAAAAAAGAAAGGAGCCTCTGTTCATAGGCACTACTTTATTAGCATCTTAACAAAGTATTTGAGAAAATGACAGCAGGTAGGAATAATGTTCTCAATTGACAAGTTCAGGTTTACAAGCTTTTCAAGAAAACAAACACCATTTTGTTGTACTTACTGTGTTTTCACACTTACACCAAAATTCTCTCTGAACCACATACATGTGTATATGGCTGGAACCCACCTGCCATTTGAACTCAGTTTTCAAGCAGTCTGATCTCCCTTGAACTTTATTTCCTAGTATTTGTCCACTATGGGAGGGGAGTGGAAACTAATGGGGAAGGAAGGTAGTGGGGGAAGGGAAAAGAGAGGGAAGGACTAGGGTAGAACTAATGGGAAATACATTTAGAAGCGCAGATAACTGACAGTAAAATATATGTTCTTTGGTTAGCAAGCAGAAAAAAAGGAAAGGACTTGCATACATGATAGATACGCACTAGCATTCTAAAGCAGAAGACAAGAATGTCAAGAGTGTATTCTTTCCCCACTGCCAGATGGAAGGGCTATTATTATAAATGAAAGGCAGCAGTAGTGGATGCCAGGCACTTTTGTTGTGTGCCAGATTCTGAAGTCCAGATGTAAGCAGGTTACCCCTGGGACAGGACAGGCTTCAGCTCCCGCAGCAGAACAGAACCAATCACAGTTTTCTCAGTATTTATGATGAGCTGTGCTGTAGAGCTCTCCTTCAGCTCCACTGTGACTAGCATCAGTGACCCACTGTGCACAGTCTTAGCTGCAAATCTGGAGAGAAAAGGAAAAATAAAAAAAGAAAAAAATCACAGAGGATCTTAAGGTCAAAGACTGCTAATGTTTCCTTCTGCAAGAGTTAAATGAGCTTGAATATAATAAAATACTTCTAAATTCATTAATATGTTTCAAGGGATAAACCATAAAACCTCCCATAAATTCTTCAAACATAATTTATGTAAATATTTTTGCATTTTAGAAGGGCAAAGAAGTATCATGCAAAATTTTGTATTTAGTTGTACAAACTAAATCTTATTTAAATAATTTTTAAATGCAAATATTGATTCTTCAGTTCAGTTCATACACACTGATAACCCGACTACAGCTGTATAGAATTTTCCAATATATTTATACTGGAAATATATATATATATATATTTCATTATTTGGTGACCCAAAGAAATGTTAAATGTAGTAGAACACATACAAAAAGCCAAACTGTTGTACTTTCTGAAATGTGTCTCCTCCTGTAACCCCAGAAATTATTTCATACTAAAACTAGTCAAAATTATAAACATACAAAACAATCAGTCTGAAATGACAGTAACAACAAGGCATTATTTTATCTCCAGAACCATAAAAATGTTGACAATATTTTAAAATATTTTATAGTAATTAAAAATCCTACAAAGGAAATAAAAAACTACCAACCAATCAGACAAACAAAAGTTAGGACTAATGCACCATTACTAAATTCCAAGACATGAGGAACCCGCTAATTACATGGAATTAAAAGCAAAACTAGCCTTTTAAGCACCACAATTGACTGAAAAGCCATTTTAGGCACAATGAACTTCTGTCAATCCTGTTAATTCATTCTGTGTGCAGAGCCAGGCCCAAGAGACAGGAAGCAAGAGGATGGCAACAGCGTCCATCTTCCTATCTTCCACAAGGAGCCCAACATGCTTTCTCTCCCCCCGCCCTTCTTAGTTACTTCTCAACAACAAAGTTGCTGCACATGGGCTTTTGAAAACACTAACAAGTGTAGAGCAGGTCTGTGACCCCGTCTGACCCCACTTTGCAGGGCCAATCTCCTCTCCTCTTTCTGAATGACACGTGTCTGAATCAGAGCCATCTGCCTCAATTTGCGCAACATCTTCAGTCACAATAGGACCCAGTTAGCCCTGACAACAGCTCACAATACAGAAAAATCAAACTGCTGCGCTGACAGCACGCTGTGGGCTATTCAAGAGCAAACCAACTGGTCAGTGTCTCCTGTCTGACAATCAGCATGGGCCTTGCAAAGCGCCTACCCAAGCCCTGGGGGATCTGTTTAATTACCATCAACATAAAGGAGGGAGTTTATCAGGAGATACTCAAAAAACTTCACTCCAGACTTAATTAAAATATTAGCCACTTAAGCAGGAAGCAGGTTCTCTTTAAACGAGAAGTAATTTCTGTCTTTTTTTTCTTTTTAAACTAAGCATATCAAAATCTCATAACACATTATACTAATTAAGGAAACATGGGGCACTTTTCTAATGTCACCCATCACAGGTCAATCTATTTCTTTTGTCTGGATTACAGATACATTCAAAGACCTCTCTTTTAAATAGGAGGTTATAAAACAATATTACTAGTACAAAAATTACCTACTTAGCTAGTTACATCAATGATTTCATCTATTTATGCTGCAATGCAGAAGATGACTATTTCTCTTGTTGACTTCGACAGGGGGATAATTATAGAAACAATAGTCTTATTAGTCACTTTATTTACTTAACAGTTGTGTCTTGGGACAACACAGAAGCAGATTATCTCTGAGTATGCACATAAATAGGTTGCTAGTTGGCACTCCTGCTGTGCTTCATAGCCTCGAGGCTAGATTTTACCCTTTTTTATCAAAAGCTGAAAGTGATACAAAGTCAGCGTTCTGGGAAAGGCAAGGTGGTCCGAAGCATGAGAGATGAGTTTTGTGCTGATATTTTTACATGTGAATTTGCAAAATCACTTAGGAGATCAATAGTACTTTTCCATAGCCCTGAACAAACCACACAAAATCAATAAATGTGAGTTTGCATGTGGCTTACAAGATGCAAAGGGCCTGATACTCAGATAATTTTACACAAAGTGTTAATACACATAACTAGCAGCAGCTAATCAGCTTCTATCAATGGTTACCGATAAGAGATCTGGAATTGCTTGGTGAAGGAAGAATTGGACTACATTACAACAGAAAGACTTATTTCACCATTAAGAAAGCATCTACAGAAGAGAACCACTCAGTGGGTTTACAGCTGCTTTTGAACTTTGAAAACCAAAATCTGTTCCTTACAATAGGAAATATAATCTAGTTTCTTGGGAGAGTTATAAATACACTTGTATGATCTGTAAAACTGAATACAGTTATAAAAGGATGAAGCAGTTGGTATTAACAGCAAAACTGATTTGCCAGTTATTTAGATGTTTTAAACACACTGAAGGATTGAAGGATTTAGTTAACAGCTGTTTTTATAACTAAATACATGCTACTGCATTTATATGCTAACTCTTACCATAAACCCTCAAGGATTTTCCAAAAGGTGTGTTGTGCTCAACTAAATATCTAGAAAAGCCTAGAAAGTCATTTAAAAAATCTCTCAGCAGGAAAAAATTTATCAGTAATAACATGTGTTCACTCTTAGTGAGAAACTTTTATTTTCTACATGAAGTCAGTAATGTAATTTTTCACTTTGTAGGTTAGAATTTGAATTAAAAACAAACAAATAAAAAATCCCCAAACCAAACTGAAGCAAAAAAGACAATAAACCAACAAGAAACCACTGACTCATATAAGCTTTAAAAACTGCACTGTGTTACATTTAAATCTAGGATGTACATTGATGGACTGTAGGTCCAAAAGAATGAATTTCCCCCATGGACAACTCGTAACATAAGAAATATATTATGAGCATGGTTCTATTGCAACAAAGGAGACATATGTAAATTAAAAAAAAAATGCCAAACAAACAAAAAACAAAACAACACCCCCAACCAAACAACAACAACAACAAACCCCTCCAAACCAAATCAGACCAAAAAAAAGCAGAAAAAAACAAAAACCAAAGCAAATGAAAAATGAGAATACATCCAGAAAACAGAACAAAATATTTACTAATAGCTTCAAGATGGCTGTTTCTGCTATGATGCAGTATTTAATTCTGTGATAATATTGACGCTAAACCTGATTTTACAATCCTAAAATATTCAGGAACATTTGCAGCTTAATATTTTTCCCATTTTAAAAAAATCAAGACAGATTAGAACAAAACAATGTAAGAAATATTTGCACATTATGAACGTTTAAAATTTTTTTTGACAGAATGTTAAATAGTCTGAGCATATGTGACATACAATAAAAAAGGAGCTAATACATTGCTTTTATATAAATATACTACTTATCAGTGGATAAGGAAATATACATTAATAATCAAATTCAACATCAATAAAACACTATCTATTTTTAGAAACTAACTCGGTCTTTCAGGAGTTAAAAATAAAGCATATAGTCTCGGTCACTTCCCAAGAAAATAAAATTTTCCATACAGAAAAATCTGATATATAGTTGATATAAAGAGAAAACACAGAATATCAGATACTACAATGTGACAGCATTTGCGAAACACTGACTATGCAATGATGACTAGTCTGAGTGCAGATTGGCAGTAATTTTGTCTTTTTCTGTAGACAAAATACAGCTACACTGTAAGGAGATGCATTTTTCTGGGGAAAGGTTATGAAAATTTCATGGCAGTGAATATACAGCAGCAGACTAACACACTTAAAATCTACTCTTTAAAATTCAACATTTGAGAAAGTAAATTTACACCTGAACACTCACTATCGGGATATTTACAGCAGAGCAGGGTTCATTACGCATAATTCAACAGCATTATAACACACTCTCTCCTGTCCGGTGCTTTTCTTCCTCTCTGACTTTTCTATTCAAGCTAAATTTTCTTCTTTTTCTGTTCTACTGCTTACCACAAAGAGTGACAATGGCCCATGGAGGCTAAAACTTTTTTTTTCTTCCACCCTTTCTTTAAATCTTGTACATGAAGCCTTCAATTACTGCCTGCTGAAGCAGACAGAATCCTATTAGTAAGGAAGACAATCAGAAGATGCAATGCCCTGCCCTAGCTGTAGAAAAATAATTAGTCCAAAGCTGACAAATGTGTAATCAAGTTATGCAATGAATATATTCAAAGGGGAAAAAAATACTGCTGTGTGAATTAGTCTTCAATTTGTAAATATAAGAATGAATAACTACAAAGGACCTTCCAGCACGTAACTGGACAACAAAGATAGTTACACTTACAGTTTCTTCCCATCACTCTGCTATGTAAAGATTTCACCCTATAAATAAGAACTCGTCTAAAGATTGGCTAAATTAATAATTTACTTTTATTCATTCTCTGAGTAAGCCTTAGAATGTGAAAAGGAAGTATTTGGGTATTACTTCTGACCTGGGGATAGAGAAATCTTAATACCAAAACTGTAAGCACAAACATACTCACAAAAAGAAGGAACTTATTGGGTGATTTTAACATTGGTTACTACTAGTAAAATTTGAAAACTATTTACCTTAAAAATCATATTATGATAATGCAACTTTCTTTTTTTAAAGCATATTTAATGCAATTTTAACATTATTTTTGAACAAATTGTTCAAAATACCTAACTCAATTAAATAATGTAATTATTGTCAACATAGTCTCTTTTCAGGGGGTATAGAAAACCAAAATTGTAAAATAAATTGTTATCAAATGTACGTATTTTCATCATATTTATTTCTATTGCCAAAATAGATTTTTAATCTGTCCTCACTTTCCAGCAATCAGCTGCAATGTACCTCTAACAAAAATGCAGAAATGCAAGTGAGTCATCTGAATTTACTGTCCAATTCATAGCACTAATCCACATGTTCAAAAAGATGATGCATTAACTTTTTATCATCTTCCAAATTTATCATTAGTTTAAAAACATCATCATTTTTATACGTAGGCATTTATATCTTCTCCCCAAAACTTCAATGAGCTAAAAGCTTGAATCAAAATGAAAATTCTAATTGTAATACTTGATCAATTTATTTTATTATATGCTGTACTTCTTTTTTTTTTTTCCTATAGAATTGGGCATTTAATACGACACATGCTTGAGAATTATACTCAGTCTATTTTTAAAACAGGATATAAATTTTAATTTGTAGGAAAACTACTTAATTTCAAGAAAGCAGATTATCTTTTAGAAAAATATTAAAATAATAAATATTAAATACTCAGAGATCTTTACAATCAAAGACAGTCTTATGCTCAGTTAGTTCTTTAAGTGTTCAGCATTTTCTGTTTAAATAACTGGCTCAAAGGGCTCCTGTTTGTTTTTCAAAGAAAATGCTGCACATATTTATCACTTTATACCATTCAGATACAAAAGCAGTGCTGCCCTCTAGTGGATAGCAAATAAGTCAGGCTAGAACAATCTATTTTGATAAACTGCATATCTAAAATGACTCACTCATATACTTTTAATGTTAAGACCAAATTTAATTTCCTTAAGTTATTTTAAAATTTTGCGATTTGCATATAGGCTCCTTAATACAATAATATATCTACAGTATTAAGGGCATTAAAATGATTCTGTGTGAAGGTATTCTCTTGCTCAAGTATTTTGCACCAGGTAAATAAAATCTTCATATGATGATAACACATGAAAACAGTATTAGTACACACAGGGCCCTTTTGTTAGCAGAGAGAAAATTTCAAGGTTTTGGAACATTAGGATTTGATTAAGGATTTGATTAGACTTGATTAAGGAATATTTATAATTGGAAGAGTAACATGAGGAACTACAGAATGAGCACTTTCATACTTAAAAATTCAGTTTTCTTTTCCTCTATTAATAAAAATATTAATCAAAGAGTAGTTACTAAGTTACTATCCAGAAAGACTTCTAGTCCTGCCTGTTTAAAGAAATAGAAATGGTTAACCCAGCTGGGTTTTTTTATTTATTTTTTTGTTTGTTTGGGATTTTTTAAGAAAAGAAAATAAAACCAAAACTCCCAAAACAGAAAGCTGGAATTACTTGAATTACTTCCATCATAAAGCAAGCAAACATTAAGAGTTTACAACTTCGCGAAAATAAAGCCTGAATTAACTGTGGGCATGGACATCCTATTCCATTTAAAATTGTCTCCTACAGGGAAAAAACTATCAGAGAAGCTGTTTTACCTAGGTTATTTAGCTCTCTAATTAATTCCTACTTGAGAGATTAGAAGGTGAAATCAAAGCTGCATGCCTGTTGCAAGTTTATTTATGCAGCTACCCATTGAAGCTTTCTAGAAGAGTAGAAAAGGAAGACTGAGACCCCACAGCTAAGGAACTACAGAAGCAAAACAGTCGTAGGTAACTGCATCAAAGGAGCTATTTTGCAGGAGCAGAGGTTGATTTCACTTCCTTGGAGCCCTCCAACAGGCTAATTCCTTAGTGAAAAATCTTAGAACATGTGTGCTTCCACACAGAAGAGAAAGGGCCTTTAAAAAAGTCTTTGTGGATTTATAGACCTGTTAATCAACTACTGACAACATATACTTGGATTCAAGTCAATAACTACAAAGAATTTCTGTTTCTCAGAAATTTCTACATGGTGTTTATCCTCAATAGATGGGTATTTTACTTTCCAGAAGACATGCTGGAAGGAGATGCAGTTGTTAGTTATGTTAAGCTGATGATGCCTGATCACTAACTTTCGGCCTGAGAATTCTTCCAAATTTAGTGCAAATTGGAAGATGACATACACAGAAAAAATTCCCAGGTGGACCTCTTTAGATGGAGTTTGGTTCAATACAAATGTAGCTACACACATGTGCAACTGCATACCTTTTCTCCCCACATTAAGTGTTGCTGGATTAAAAAGATGTGGGGAGTATAACCGATTACTAAGCACGACATTCTCTGATAATCAAAATTGTCTGTAAAAAAAACCCTCTTTCCTTTGAGAATCAGTCTGCCAATATACTATAAATGGGACATGACAGGTTGCAAAATGATAAAAAGGGGTGAATACAACCAGACTGTCAGGCTGATGCATGGAGTGAGAAATAAAGGCTAGTGAAACACAGGTCCTTGGATTTCTGTATGTTCTGGATTTTAAACATTTTATGCAAGTTTCTACATTTGGTCTTGTTTTTGTATTGTTCAGAATATGAATTCTCACCCATTGCAGTGTATTTACTGTCATAATCGATGATTTACACAGTATGTTTCTGATTTTGCTAACAAGACAGGTGGATGGTATTTTACATCTTGTACAAGAAATCACGTAGTTAAGGGTACACTAAACAATGGCATACTACATACAGCAAGCTCTGAAGAAACTACCATATCTACATGGTTCAGTGAAGCATCCCTAAAAATGTAGGTCTCAGAAGCTGCACAGTCACTGCATGCACAGCTGTGCTTGAGCTAGTTAGACCTGCCCCAGCAATGAGCAGAAGTGCAGTTTCACTCTTCTTTGTTAAAAACTTAGCTTGCTTGCTGCTAATTCAGGTGTCTACTCTGACACCACACTAAGAGAGGAGAATCATCCCTCTCTAAGTCCTAGTCATGTCTAGAAAGAAGAGATGGCTGTTAGTATTGCCACTTTTGTGACTGTAACAAAGAAAGACATTAAAATCCCTATTTTTGTTGAAAGAGATTTGATTGTTGCATACTGGATTCTTGAACTCATAGAATTGACCATGTGAAATTCGAGGACTGAAAATAATTCTGTTCTGTCTCAGAGTGCAGGTCAATGGTTACAGCCATTCTGAGGAACTGTAGAACAGAGATATTTATATGACACCATGCTCACTGTCTAATCCTGCTACTTCCTGTTTGCAATTGAGGATTCCTTCCAGAATACAACAGCAGCAATAGACTAGTGCAATGGACTATTAAATAAGTTGAGGTTGACTAAACTTCATTCTTCATTATCCACCCTGCTGGTTTCAGAGTTTTATCTCACTGACTGATTGGGCAATGCACAGGTAGTTTTTAAGAATGAAAAAAGTGGAAAAGATGATCTTTCACCATTTTTAGAGTCACAGTCATTGACATCAATAACATTCTGTAGTGCAATGCATCCCAGTTAAGAAATACTTTGGGAAGTAGAAGGTAGAGAGGCAAGTAGTTGAAGACAGCCTGATTCTCCATCCCACTGCACGTTATACTCTGACGTCAAGAGAAGCACACAAGTATAAAACAAAACAAGAGTGAGGAAGTAAATCCAGTTTGTGATCTTAGCTCTGAACATATTTTTCTCCTATATGCTGCTGTCAACACTTTAAAAGCTTTGCACCATATTTTTGTTGGTAGCGTGAAGAAACATCTTCTATGTGCATTTCTATTACTTTCTTTCCTAAGCCAATTTAGCCTGAAACACATCGCTCCTTCATGCATAGGACCTTATGTAATAGTAGACAATATTTTGACACTTCCTAGAGGATTATAAGAGCATTGAAGTCCTTGTAAGACTGAAGTCTGCAACTAGCCTTTTCATTCTATCACCATCTGTTATCTTTTGCTATACTCAAAGTGAAGCAGATGATGATGACTACCTATACTTGTAAGAGATGAAAATGAATAAAGGAGGAAGAAACCTGAGGAACTTTTAGAATATTCATCTGAGAAGAATAAGCAACACACGTTGAAAGTTACACTTGCTTGAAGGGTGGTTCTGGGTAAATAAGGCTTGTGTCAGTTAAATAGAATATGACTGAAAATCTTAAATTGAATAATGTCTTCATCTTATCATATTTTGAAATAGAACAGTCTGGATTTCTTTTCTTTTTTTTTGTAGTTTTTGTATCTAAAGCAATGAATGCCCAAGTAGAGACTAGGACTTCAAGTGGTGTTCTACAGAAGAATCAACTCTGAGGGAATAAATGTCCTCCACTATATACCCTCTTATCTTGAAGATAGAAAAATTCTTAATAGGCTTTCCCCACTAACAACAAACAGCAGACATACTTCAACTGAAAAGTACTTGTTCCCTAAAGGTAGTTATTCAGAGTGATTTAATTGCCTGCAGGAACAAATACTTTTCTTTTAGTGTCTTCATCTTCAGATATTCAAACGATGCCCTCAGGTTTGAGGTCTGAACCAAAAGACAGAAGCTTGGTGCCTTAGCTGACTCTTTGAAATCACTTTATCAACATCAACTAACGGTTCTTAGAACATTAAAAGAGCTATGGATATTTCAACAATTACTCTCATCAGTCTTGTGAAAAAATATTTTAAGAAAAAAAGGATTATTTTCTTATGTTTTCAAGTTTAAAAGAACACATTTCCCATTCAAGAAAATCAGTCTTCTGAAATGCATTTCACATTCTTGCTTCTAGTAGAAACCTTTAAAAACTGAAACGTTTTCACTTATTAGCAAAAACAAGAAGGATCAATACATAAAATAGCTAAATCCTATTAAGAACATGCATATACATTGCATGTTGTCTTACAAGGCCCAGTAATCTAAGCCCTTGAATAGACTCCATTGAAGAACAGGTAACTATTCTAAAGAAAGCAAAACAGTACAGCAAATTTATTTTTCAAATATATAAATAACCTGCAACTGTGCTTCTATGTCTCTGTCTGTGTCTATGTCTATGCCTATATGTTATCGAGTTAAAAAATTTTTGCAGTTATCACTTCAAATAAAACCAGGTCAGAAAAAACAGGTTAAAGCAGAATCAACTGTGTCATGTGGAATATTGTTCATCTAACAGTTAAATTATTACATTTTAACTAAGCAGCCACATGGTAAAGAGAGAAAAGAAAAGCATGTAAGAAAGTGTTGCTATATTGTGATATGTTCAGATATATAGCTCATGCATTTGACATTTGTTTTCACTTATTTCCTTTTTCTTTGGTGACTATATGCTACTCTGTTGATATTTATTTCAAATATTTACTTTCAAATCTTCATTATATTTGCTCTAAGTGTTTTTACTTGGTGCAAAAATAAAATCCTAATAAGGTTATTAATTTAAGGACTAGTAACTGGATTCCACCAGCATGACAACATCTTCAGCATGAACGTGAATATGTTTAGACTGAAAGAAACCATGAAACACACCTGTTCATGTCCATTAGATACTCTTGCACTTGTATTAAACTGTACAATTTCATTTTGAATGAGTATATTGCATTACTAGGCAATACAATTTTTTTGGCATTAGCCATCATTAAGCAGTAATACTCAAGCTGGGGATGATCAGCTAATAGGTTAATGTAATTCATGCTGCACAGTGCAGAATGCCAGTCAAAAAAACAGTATTGCTGTTTCTGTGCAAAAAGGTAAGTTCCAGGCTCTTCCAAAAAGTCAGCTGAAGTAGTCTGCACAGAGCACCATATAAGCTAAAAGTTTTTGGATGTAATTTTTTTCTCCAACATCACTTGCAATAAAACAAGATAAATTACAATCCTATAAAAACTAAAAATTAAAATTCACTTTTAACATATTTTTATTGAACCTGTAAAAGTTTAAACAAGATAAAAGGTGACTGTTTATTTTATTATCTGGAATTTTTTGTCACAAATTGTGTCACAATTCCTGAAATATCCTGAAATAAAAATCACAATTCTTGTATCCATGAGACTTCTGCCAGAAGAGATTTGTTTCCTCTCATGACAGAGTTAATTTAATCCAAACATATGTTTGCTTTAGATTTATTTCAGTATTTTTTTCAGCATTTTGAAAGGATTAATTATCTAGTATCTATCTCAAATATTCATTCAAGTGAATCTAGGACTTACTTTAATGATAAAGCATTACTGTTTAAAAGATGAACAGGTTAATCACAGTATCAATTAGGTAATGTCCCTGCTCAGTAAAATCTAGGTGGAATTATGACTACATAATATCTGTGAACTCCATTTACTTATGGTGAAGCAAATGAAGGACTGTTTTCTTAATGCTTATCAACTGCTAGGCATTTCTCATAGGCCACTTAAATTGTTACAAACTACTTGTTTTGCTTGATGGATTATTCTATAGTCTATTCTATAACTACTGTGGCAGACTGAAATTGAAAATGTTGTATTTTGAATCTAAAAAATGAAAGAAAACTTCAGGATGCTCTGAAGCACTCTGAATACTTCAGCTTGACCCAAACATGCCTTTAAGCATTGTCTCTGAAGGAATGCATCCAACAGTAAGAGCATCTTCAATTTTTTTACTCTTGGTTATAGACTTCTTTTAAAAGAAACAAAAAGAGCAAAAGAAAACAACACAAAATTAGAAACTTATCTACAACCGGAAAACCTGTGGCTGAGTTAAGAGCTAGGCTATTATTTTAGGGAGCCTTTTTGAGACTCAGTCAACAAAACAATCCATGTCTATGTGGTAAGCCTCATGTGATAGATAGGGTAAAGATGGAGAGCACCTGTAGACTGCAGACACTTCAGTCTCTCTTGATTGACACTCTCACCTAGTCTTTGAATTGATGTTGAGAACACAGGCTATACAGATCCCTCAGGGATGCGACAAATGAGGACTCTTTCATGGAGGATCAGGTGTCAACAGTGACAATCATTTCAGTGCAATTGCACTAGCTGTGCCATGTTTTTATGGTGAAACAGAATTTTATCATTAACCGTATCAAATACATAGGAAAATCCAGCTGGGTTAATGTCAATGCAATGCAATACAAATGCCCAGCAATGCAAAAGAGACTACATCCAACAATACCAGGTTATTAATCTTGTGTAGGCTACAGCATTCTCACCCTTTCAAACAGCCATCTCAATCCACAAAATTTCAAAGAAAAGCATTGTTCTTCTCTTTAAAAGAAGGTACTTTGCTCTTACTGAATAGCAAAATTCAGGGGATTACAGATAATTCAAAATTTAATGAACAGTTTTAGTAGCTGGCAAGAGAGATGTATTCATTTTCTTAGTTCAAGACCAGGTTAACCTGCTTGTTCCTGCCACAAGTGAGAAGCCATACAGATTCACAGGATTAAATATTTTGAGTCAATCACATTAAAAGCTATCATTAACCAACAATTGCATCAATTCCACTGACATTCTGTATCATAGCATTTAGATGAAATGGATTAATCTACAAGCGAAAACTGGAAATTTGACAGGGCCAATGACTTTCTTGGCTGATAATTGTTTATGCCTGCAGATACATATACATATATATAAATATATATAAATATATATAAATATATATAAATATAAATATAAATATATATATATATATATATATACAGACCGACAGATAGATAGATATAGATATATTATAGGAACATATTAAAAAAAAATGTAGGAAAACAAGTTGCTCCTCACAGATGATAAAACTGAAGCAGGCTACTTACTGTGGGAAACAGAAGCAAAAGATAAAAAAATCCCCAAAAATCTTCTTGAAAGTACAGTGCTCTAGAAGGCTAGCTCCTCCCTTTGAAACAAAACAAGGGATAGACAATTCCCTCTGTGTAAAATCTAGACACTTCTATAGACACTCAAATAATGAGCTGCAGAGTACTCAGGCTCAAGTTACTATCTGCTTAGTATTATATACTGCAGTATAACTTGGTACCTTCTCCCTTAGAGGTATGGGTAATAAAATTTTCCCAAGGATTATCAAATGTTAAATATTTTGAACTAACAAACTCATATTAAAATATGGTCATACTTTGAATAACATATAATCTTACCTGTGTACGTTATCTTGACCAGAAGGGACTACACCCAGGTTTGCTGCTTTCACTACTCTGTCAATTATTACAAGTCTAGCAGAATTCTGTGGAGCAACAGCTATTGTAGCAGATGTCTCATTCATTCCTGTCAGCATTCCTGAAACATTAAGTATTTCATTAAAAATACACTAAGATTTGCCTGCTTATTAAGCATTCAATCAAAATAGTAGGCATCTAAACAAAAAAAAATTGCATTAAAAGTGAAATAATTTATTGAGAAAATAATTTTATAAGAACTCCCATAATTACCTTACTTTAATGTCTTACTTGCAATGACCTGTTATCAGAAATGAATTAGTAATAGCTGAACAATGACATGTGTGATACTAACGCAACTGTGAAACTAAGGGTAGTTCTTTTCCCATGAAAAGCCTAATTTAAAAGAGAATGCAAATGCAGAAATTAAATATTAAGTAAGACTGATTTGGAAAGTAAGTAAGACTATATACAAAGATCCTTTATAAACTTTCATTCATACATTTATTTATAATTCCATATTCCATATGCAATTGTTACAAATGATCTTTAAATTCAGATAGTAGTAATGGGTTCAATTTAGTTATTTAAGAGAAAATCTGCACATTAGAAACTGGTAAATTCAGTTAGTATCCAACTCTCTAAAATATCAACATAAATTATTTGAGTAAAATTACTTGAATATCACTATAAAATGGAATAGAAATTTAAAGATTATATCGAAACATATGATGAAGAAAAAGTAAAGCAGGATATGCCATTCAAAGACATTTTAACAAAACTCACACCTTTCTATCGATATCTTTTTTTTAGAAGAATGACTTGAAGGTGCTCATGTTGATTAAAACGCAACAGTAACTACAACTTAACACTGTGTGTGCCTTTTTACAGTATGTTCATAAGCTGAAAATGCAGACAAACAAAGGAGCACAGTACTTCAGCAGAAATATGAAGCATCTGAAGCAAAACTAACACTGAAAACAAGAGAAAAGTAGCAAAAGGCCAATGTTTTAGGGCTGCACATACAATTCTAGCCCAGAGAAAATAGTAGTACCAAATTGCTTAATAAGAGCAATTAGAACAATAAATCCAGCATTTTAATGCCCAGGAATGTGCTGCTGTCACAGAATAAGAAATATGAAAGTAAAAACGGAACAGCTGATGAGTAAATAACAGGATATTTTTGAAGAGAACAAAAATAAGTGTGCAACTTTTATAACAATCAGATTTATCTTGAGAGTAGAATATTCTGTTTAAATTGTTTAACTATGAGGCAAAAGCTTTACAAACTACACACACAGACTAAACCTGCTTTTAAGCAGAGCATGGAGACTGACATAACACTGCTGAGAGATATGTGTACTTATTTAGGATTTAAACCTTCTCCATTAAGCTCTACTGAAGAGCAAATGCTGAATAAATGAATGCAACTATGTTTATGTTAAAAGCCTGTTTCCCGCAGCATGTAATTAAAGGAAATGTTGTACAAAGCCAGTACTTTTGTCAAGCTCCTGTAAATGGAAAGATGGATAGCACTCAGAGAAGTGAATGCATTGCTTCATATTTAACCTTAACACTCTTGTCATTAATGGTTTGTCTAACTTGTTCTATAAAAGACAAGGTACTGCTCCATTGAAGTAAAATTAAAAAAATCAACTAAACCATGCTTTTCAGAACAGAAGATTCATTATCGTCGACTAATGTATTGGCATAAAGCAAAGTAACATCCTATCAAGTAAGGCACACATTCAATCTGCTTTTTCACCCCCCTTTATTTTTAACTCATGCTGTTTTATTGTTATAGGCAATTTGTACCACTCAGCATGACAGTGTAAACTGAATCAAGATTAATTTACATGCAAAAGAACACTTAGGAGAGCAGCGTGGTAAGCAAATGTATTGTCTCGATTGCTGAGGTGGAAAAGAACCTGGAAATAAAAAAGGGTACTCTAATTAAGGAGCATCAAATATGATTGCTTGGGGTAGTCAATGGCCAGAAAATAGTAAATGTCCAACCATTTAAAGAATTAGCATCTTGCTTGTTAGGAAAACAAATTTTATATATATTATTTTAATAAAATTAGGTAAACTATCTGTTTACTTAACCAAGATTGGGTTTTGTTGTTGGTTTGGTTTTTTTAAATGTGACTCAGGTATACACTTCTAAAAAAAAGTTGGCACAATTATTTAAAAACATGTCCCTTGAGAGAAAAAAAATCCTAAAATAGTTTTAATTACCTATCTTAAAAACATCATCATAAAAATTCTAATTAATACCCAGGGATAACAATCACATGACACATTAAATATTGCTTGAAACACGAGAATCTAAGAAAACTCTAGCCCAAGCACAAAGCAGCAATTTGCCTGGATTAACCACCTAGCATGATGAAATAACTGTACATATTTTAAATAATAAAAGAAAATTATATTGGAAAAATTACAGTGATGGGTAACAAAGTATGCTAGCCAGCAGACTAGTCCTATTCTGAACCGAGGGAAGGAGAGTTTTGCTACTGATTTTTGAAAATGACAGACAATTGAAATCTGGATATAGTAAATATTCCACTCATGCAGTATTCCTATTATGGCAACTTGACTTTTTTGGGGGATGTGATGTAAAATAGGGTATAAAATTCTGAGGCCTGAAGGATCAGAAAAAATATCTGAGCAAAAAGATAGAGTGTTTGACAATATAATTTTAATCCACTCATTCCAAATTGTCAATTACAACAACCACTAACTCAGCTGCTTCTCCGGGGAGCTGCTTCACCAGAGGATTCCCAGACTCAGGAGGGAAGGAAAGGGGAGATGGTGCAGCAAAGCTAAGCGTATCATGCACAGCATGTGGACAAAAACAGCTTTTCAGGTTCTGCCACTTCCACCAGATAACCTTCACAGCCATGAATATTCAATAACCTGTCTGCTCCTCTCTCTTTATGCCATCAAGAAGAAAATGGACATATACAAATGCAACAGACAATGCAAAACAGCAGAGTGTAATTGAGTAAAGATGTGTAGCAATGATTTGTCTTCTACATAGCAGTATAATACCAGCTGTTTTCTCTTTAGCATTCCTATTAGGTTACACATGCCATTTAAATGTAAAAATCCTTAAAACCCATACATATTTTCATTCTCTCCCAGTGTTACGTTGAATTTCTAATGTTCTCATCATTCCTTCACTATTTTTTACCTATCTGTTTTGGTCACAAACAAAACCAGGCATCTCCATATACAGGAGTTGAAACATTTTCAAAACTAACAAAAAAAAAAAAAAAAAAAAAAAAAAAAGGAAAAAAAACATTACAAGTGAAAAACAAGTTAAATAAATCAGATTCATTTTTCATTTGGAGAATATAGGCAAATTGAAGTTTAACACAAACCAGAATAATATATACCAACTTCTAAATTGCCCTGCATTTATTACTATAATTTGGATTTTTCATTTAGCAAGAACACAAAGTAATTCTTCCCATCCTAGATTTTTGTAATAAATACTAATGCAAAATGTAGAATTGAGACTTCTGTTACCAAAAATATTCTGATACAGCTGATATCCATAAGAAAAAAGATGCAATAGGAAAGCTTTTTAAACCTGTAGTAAATTTGCCAGCCTGCAAAGTCCTGCATCAAAGAATGAATTCAGGAAGACAGAGCGAGCGATACAGAAATGCCAAGAGACCTTCATGGATTTACAAATACTTCATATAAACAAATTTTCAAATAGCTTTATTCAGAGTAGCCTTTCTGCTCTATTAAACATAGCAAACAGCTGCCAGATTTATTCAGACAAATAATCAACAACCATAGAAGTAAAATGGCAGAAGAAAAAGGAATTTTGGCAACAACTCCACAGAGGACCACAGCTATTCTCCAAGTACACTTCTTCTATGTGCTCATGGTTCTGTATGGCCAGTCAGCAGGAAAAAAAGCCCTCAGTCACAGTAAAGCATACAAAAACTCTATCAGAATATCACAAAGCAAGCAAACATAAAAACAGGGAGGGAAGAAGCACAGAAACCTGCCTTCTTTCACTACAACCTCAGCTACAATTTTTAGAAGGGAACAGTTGAAAATAAATGTACCACAGCCTCATTCAATCACTCACCTTGGTTTGCTGAGCAGGTATAAAGCAGAGAGGCAGGCTTTAGCCAGCAAAGGGTAAGAACAGCAAATAAGTATCAATTGGTTATGAAAACAAAGCACAATCCTAACTTTTCACTGCAGCCATAAGCTTAACTGTGAATGATCTAGACAGTATTTAAACTACTTTCTTAATAATTCAAAAACACAAAAGCAAGAAATGCTCAAAAGCAATAACTAATAATACATAACATTACTCATTGGTGTTCTTGACTGCTTGATGGATATAGTGAATTTCTGAGCCTTACACAGCAATGAGACAGAATCCCATGGGCATATTCTCATCTCAATATGAAGAGACATATACATGTAAATCCCCATACATTGAGATAGATGAGTAAACACTACTACATTTGAGTGCATCCAAAATGTTACCACTTATATTTAAAAATATCCAAGAATCATATCTGAATTAATGACAGCAGTATTGACTATTCCATTTAACATATGGTCAAACCTAGGCACCATTTTCTCTAATTATTTTGAATAAAATATTCAAGTCACTAAAAGCTCTTATGGGGGTTTGTGCCTGGACTAGTATCAGAGATTTACATTCTTTGAAAACACAGTATTAGTAGAATGCAGAAATATAAAAAAAACATGTCACCATTCTAAAACAGTATTCCAACACGAGGTATTTTTATATATGAAGTGTTTGACAGTGAAAAGATTAAAACAGTCTTCAAAGTAGCTGAGGAACATGTACATTGTTAGTATTGAAAATTACTGCTGGAATAAAGAATAGTAAAATCCAATGCAATACCCATGTAGAAATATTCATTTCCTTGAGCTGAAATCCTAAGTTTCTGTTTTACTGCTAGTAGGAAAGGCATTTATATTTCATGATGGGAAGCCAAAACTCTTTGAGCAGAAAGACTGTTTTAGGGTTAAGAGTGGGCTTTGAACCTTTAAAGATGGCATCAGATCACAGCACACCCTTCTTAAGATATTTTTAAACTACTTATTATTGTCAGAGCCACTAACAGTGGCTAACTCAACCACCTACAACTGGAAGCACTTTCTGTATGCTTGGAAATTGAAAGGCATGCAGCCCTCTTCCAAGTACATTTACTGAAGCTGCTGAAGTATTTCTCACCTTGCTCCTTCTTAAAATCTTTCTCTGACATAGTGACAGGCAAGAGCAGTTCTCCAACAGGGGGCTGAATGTTAACATTGAACTGATTATCCTTTGTGCTGGAAAAGAGAAATTACAGAGAATCAACCAAATGCTTCAACACAGATTAGTATACATATATAAGTTCCAAATTTTTTGTGAAATCATTAAAAAGTGTAAGAACTACCTTATGATTTCTACCTTATTAATTTGAAACCTGTCTACCTTCTTACATTAGTAAAGCTGATCCATTTTCTCTCAATACAAATATGGTAGGCATGGTCTTGTATTTCTGAAAATGTAACTTTTACTCAGATCAATGTTTATTCACGATCTGCAAAGCATCACACTCAATTTAAATGGTTGCAAAGGACAAATTATTGTGCATTTGACAAATCCTTTGAGAGAACTGCTACACGTCCTGTCATCAGCTACAGCTGTCCTAGAAACGATACTAAACATAGAAAAGATATAATTTCAGATAGAAGGAGGATGCTGTCTGAAAAAAAAACAAACCACAAACAAGCCAAATAATAAATATAGTAGTAAAGAAGAAATATTTTTGATAACTTCAATTTTACAGTATTTGGTATATTTAAACAAAATCACACAACATACTTGTTAATGTAAAAGCACACCGGCAAACTGCAGAATGTGAGGCCATTTTCTTAATGGAAGAGTTAAAAAATACTATCACTAGAAACACAATGCTATTAAATGTTATATATTTCTTCTTAAGAAATAAATATCACACAGGAACTTCCTCTCCTTACTCATTTAATTCTCTAAGTTTCCAACTATTTTGTCTGAGACTTCTTCAAGGCTAAAGAAACTCAAGCTACATTCACTTTCTATGTTTCATTGACTAACTGTATCATAAGGGATTTGCCTAGCATTTCAGCATCAGTATATCCAGTCAGAATCTTTGTTAATGCTTTAAGGCCTGAGAAATTTTTAGAAAAGAATGCCGCCTTTTTTTTATTATTATTATTACTTTTCCAGTGTAGCAAATAGCCAATATATATTGATTTGAGATATGCCTCAGATATCTTACTTAAATATAATGATACAATCATTAGAATCGAAAATACATTTCATCCATTAACATCCATGTTATTTAAATTAACCTAAAACATGTGCTACTGATTTTTTATAACTGCAACTTAAAAGTTCTGAAACAAGATAGACGGATGGTAAGCAAACAGCACTATAGTTCAATAGTATAGAAAACATATGTGTCTCCCTCCTAAAGATGCAAAACGAGCCACCAGGAAATAGAAAAGTATTTTACAGTCCATATAATCAAAATTCTAATACTTAGTGTAATTACCCATTTTCAAAAGGAAATGCTTAGCACATTCTTATTTTCTAGCTTCTAGTATGTTACAATTATGCTTATGAGTGCAGTCTCAAGTATGGGCTGTTCAAATAAAACTGGACAATTATGCTAACTTTTTTGAGAACTGTTATTTAGTAAATATACAGGAGAACAACCCTTTCAAACTTCCTAGTACTTCCTTTATAAAAAATCTTTTATTAAGTGCTGCTTTTAAAACCTAACAAATTCAAACTTTTTTTCCCTGTACTACTTTCCTCCCCTGTACTACTTTAAATGCCATCCATCCCTAAAGTAATTATTATAATAAAAGTCATTATTATAATAAAAGAGGGATTGTTTGATTGTCTAGCCTGATTAAGTGCACAGTAAAATAAGTACGAAGTATTTTTTTCTTTAATTTTTCCTTTGAAAAGTGATTAAGAACTCAATCAGCTTAAAAGCTGATGGAGGGGTCTTGTAATCAGCTGCCTCATTAATTTTTTGCTGTTCATACCTACTACTTGGACTGTAAGACTAACACGTTCCACAATACCTTCATTGACACTGTTCAACTGATTGTTCAACCAATGTTATGTTTCACATTTAAGAAAGACATGCTCTACACAATTCAGCATGAAACAGATAAACCATTTTGTGTACAATGATTTATGTCCTACATTGATTGGAGAGATGCCATTTGTACATTAACTTGACTTATAACATCAATTATTAGATTGCTTTAATGCTTATAACAATATTTCCACGATAAGAAGGAATAAAAGCATGAGTACAGCCTGGTTTTTTATGTCCACAACTGCTCAAGAGGACCACTTGACACTTCTGTTAACAAACATTCCAGTTCCATTTCCTCTAGTGAATAAATAGCTAATATATATTCTTTGATAAAACATGAACTCTTTATAGCCTACAAGCAGAAATTCTGATTGCTAGTTGTCCTTCAAAACCACTTTGCTCTTAATTTCACTTTAGTCAGCATCTAGGTTACTTTGCATTACTTTAATTCCAGTGTGCTTCAGTAAATTTCTTTTTCAGCTACAGAAAATCATCCTTCCTTATGGATTCTCTTTATCAGACGCTTCACAGATTAAATATACTGCTTTTGTTTATTGATCTGCATCTTTGTTATTACATCTTTATATTAGAGAGCTCATAATATCTAATTTAACAAAAGTTACTTCGTAATTCCATAGAACCACAATATGATTCAAAAGGGGCATTAGAAATCACCTGATTCTACCTTCTGCTTAAAGCAAGGGTCACTTTAGCTCACTTTGCTCATGGCCTTGTCTGTTTGAGCTCTGAGAATCTTCAAAGATGAGAATTTCATCAGATATGTAATGGAGAAGTTCCAGAATAAAACTGAGGGCTTGGAATACAACTACCTAACTTCCCCCAATACCTAGTCAACTCAATTTCAGTGTATTTAACTTATTCATTCATATTTTCAATACTGTATTAATATAAATGACGCGTAAACAAAAATTACATAAACTTTTAAAAATCTGCTGGACAATTGGTTCAAGTTGCACTGAAGCATCTCTCAGGGCAGTGTTGCTTTAACTTTCCTGGAAGAGCAAGGTGAAGAACCTTACTGGAAAAAATACCCAAAGTTTCTCAGGCCAACAGAATGTGTTTTTTGATTTAGAAAATTTAAGACTGCATTTTCTGGTATTAGCAGGTGCAGCTGGTAAGTTACAGCCTTAGAGGAACATGAATACTCAATAAGAAGTTCTTAGAGGGAATCTATAAAAGTTGGGGATGTCTGACAACAGAACCTTGCTAACACTAGCTTGCAAAATCTGTTATGTATTTAATTGTGAACTTATGGGCAAATAATATTAAACATCATTACTCTCACTTATTACTTAAAAACTATTATATTGTACATATTGTATTTTTAAAATACTTACATCACTTTCATGATCCAATTTCAAGTATCACATTAATTTATCTTCTGATGCACACATAAAGATGAACAAATGAGAGACAAAAATGCTCCACAGGAATAAAGGGAGATTTACTAGCTCCACAATAAGCAACATTGCAAGCCTAACATTCAACCCTTCAGAACATGCACAGTTTAAAGATTTCTGTAGATGTCTGCAGATGGAGTGGGAGCAGCTAGCACCTGACATTTGAAACCCTTAACTATTCCCTATCTCTTCTCTCAGTTTGATTGTTTTTTTTTTTTTTTTTATAAAAATTGTTTCTGAAGGGTTCCTGGTAAAGAAGTTCTCTACCATAACAAAAGACTTGAAAACAGTGATGGCAAAATCTTTAAAATGAAAGTAAATAATACTAACACTTGTGAATGAGTTCTTTTAAAATTCCACAATAGCAGTGGTTAAAGTCTTAACTTCCAAGGCTTTTAATAAATTAATATTCTAATCAGACTGGGAATATTATTCTTGCTCTTTATACTATCCTTTTATGTTTCACTCCCAGCAGCATCTTGTCCCAGAACATAACAGCAACACTAAGAGAGAATTAAGTTCCTGCAAAACAAAACATGGAATGGAGAAGTACAGGAGACTTGATTCACAGTCTTGCTGAAGAAAGGAAAGGATTGCATCCTGCTTTTACGAGACAAAAAGGCCAAAGCAACAGAACAAATGAGAGCTGTTGTTCATGTCCAGCCTTGTTTTTTTCCAGGTCAGTTATTTATCTCGGCATAATTGTGTTCTGGAATAGGGCCAACTGACTACTTTAGAGTAATGAAATAAAGAGAAGAGTACCAGATTGCTTGTCTTACATCTATAAGCAACTTGGTGATCTGCTGACAAAGCACTAAGGAAGGAAACAGCAAGAAAAAAGTGAAAATGCAAGTGACAGTGATGTGAAGACAACCCTACATCTGTAACATTAGCTTTTAATATATTCCATAACATATTCCACTACATAATTTTAATCAGATGCTTTTGTGCAAGCATCTACACCTGAATACATGCTTGCACTCAACAGAAATACCAACTGCTACCCAACTAACCCTCTTTATTTACTCTGCTTTGCAGGTAGAAGTTTTCCTTGGGAAGATTTCTACATCAACACAGAATGAAGTAAGTGAATTTCATGCTGCAAAAAATCTCTTCTTTTGAAAATAAAATTCAGAGCAAAAGCTTCTACAATAAGATGAAACCTGAACAGAACAGAGTGAACAAAGTTTTTAAATCTAATTCACAGAATTTACTTTATTTAAGAAATAGCCAGACTCTTTATGCTACATCAAACTCTTCTGGAGTAATCAGCAAAATGTTTTCTTTATACAGTACAGATATATAGGACAGATGAAGTGAATAGAGGGCTTCCTTTTCTATCAGCATAACAATATTAAGAAACGTCAACATAAGTTAACTATTTGAAAACCTATTATGTCACACTATTTTCCAATTAGCTAATTATTTTGAAAAAGAATGAAAGGCACAGAAGCTGTTGCTTTCATTAGATTTCTCTTTCTTCTTGGAGCTCTGATTGTGTTCTTTACACTTAAGCCTTGAGAGAACTCGGAAGAGAGATGTGAAACCAAAACTAGGGAGAGAGACGCATGGCATGGATATCACCCCCACACCAAACAGTTTCAAAGAAAGCTAAACAACTTCCTGTGTACTTTTCAAAAGAACAGAAAAAGAAGAGAACAGGTTCTCCATAAATTAATTTTATCTTTAAAGCTGTGGTTCTCTCATGGTTTTGGGAACAACTAAGATTGTTAGAATGAGAGGATGAGATTGTTGGAAAGAGAGGATGAGAAGAATAAGAAAGAAAAGGTAAAGACGAGCTTTATTCTCCAGCTTTCAATATTGTAAAAAGGACATCTCCCCTTCACCTTTAGTTATTCATCATACCTATAAGAAATTGAAGATTTGCCTGCTGAGTTATACAAACACAGACAGGAATTTATAACATTAAATACGTACACATAAAACAGAGTAAGGGTATGTATTGTTTTAACTCCCTGTCTTTATAACATTGTCTTTCATCTCAAGGGATTAAAATAGTTTCATTCCAAGGATCCATGGCCAAAATTCTGACATGGCAAAGCTCCCAAATCTTTGTTCAGACATCTCAAAAAACTAGTAAGCAGAGAGAAAGTCTTGAGAATATCTAAAGAGTAGAGACATACAAGACAATAAAGATAACACAAGTGGTAGGATTATTGAAATGGCAAACACTAGGAGCTCAAGGATTCAAGAAAAGACACACTGATGTGGAAATCTTTAAGATCTGACATGGGAAAAAAAAGGTAATTCTACAGTCAGTGGAGTATTGCAGATAGTCTGTTATATAAAGGATCCATGCCAACCTTTTCTCTGCTCAGCTGATGCCTACATGCTTAGCTAAGGCTCAGGTCTCTTACTCAGATGGAGAATACACTAAAATTTAGCTAGAATTCAACAAGCTAGCAAGATATCTTGCATATGAGTTAGCCAAGAAGAAATTGCTTTAAACTTCTAACCTGTGTAAATCCTGACTGCAAAATGAGTACAAAGTAACAGAAAAACAAAGAGTAACATCCAAGAAATCTTTTAAAAGGCCAAGTTCCTCCATTTATTCATTTTTAGCTTTCTGCTTGAGAGGCACTATCATGCAGAACACCAGTGTGGCTGAAATAGCTGCCTCTGCAAGGAAGTGGCAAAAGAAAAATAAAAATGACGAGATGTTCTCCTTACAAGTACATGCTGTGAACATCCTAATACACATTCTAAATAAATGCATTAGGTATAGTTTTCAAGTAAAGGCATTTTACCCCACTTTAGTTAGATGCGTGATCTCGGTAAGGTTGGCTTACCAGAAATAGTATTTGAGAGGGAGGTCTTTCAAAGCTCATTCCTTCAAGCCTCTCTATTAGAGTTTTTCCTTCATTGTCCTTGACTTGTACAACGAATTCAGAAAAAGATCTAAATATTTTATGACTCAAGTTAGCTTTTTTCTTTATAGAGTTTGTATTTATCGAACCACTAGTACAACAGCACATCCCTCAGCAGAAGGGTAGTGTTTGCTATGCAAAACACACAGTCCATGATTGGCATCTAAGACCAATTGATCTACCCATTACCACTATGTCCCTACCCCCACAAGCTTTACTACAAAGCTATTGATTTAAACACTGCCGATCGGTTTCCATTTTCTGATTTTGGGCAGGCCAATTAAGAAAGTGAGTAATTGTGATTACACTGCTTCAGGATCAATTACATTTGATGCAAGATAAAGTGTTCCTCTTAGAACAATGTAAAGAAAATTCTTATGATCAGGAATACTTTACTGCTGAACATCCTTCTAGCAAAAATACAAAATAACTGACAACATGCTTCATAGAGATATGCTAATAGGAAATATGAGAATATAGACACCTTTGTGTGTATATCATTTCAACTATGTTTCGACAAACTTCCAGAAGTCATTCCTTCTTTTGGATAAAAGCTTTTTAAAAATATGGTAAGCTACAGAGCCTGCAGCTGAATTCTTTGAGACATTGCACCCAAAACATTGCACTGCACAATTCTTCAGTGATACTGAAGATCAGTAGGATTTTGAACAAAATAAGTTTTTAGTGTAAAATAGCAAATTTAATGCAAATAACATTTAAGCTATTTTTTACTATTTTCTAGGAACTAACAGTGAAGAAACAAGGCCTGTCAATTAGCAAAGAAACAAAGTAAGCAATTCCTATTCTTAATTTAATTTTAAACTTAGCTTGAGCGCTTTGTCATTGGACTCACATTGTCTAAATCATTAAAATGAATACACCACTGAGGTCTGAGGCAAATCTATTTACAGTGATGTTACTCATAGTCTGGTTGGTGTTCAGGAATATTGATCTGTCTTGTTTGTCTAATAGGAAAATAATAAACAATTACTAGGCAATGTTGGAAAAAGTAATCAGTTTTTATATATCACTAATACAGCAGACCTCCCAAAACATAAAGGTGATGATCTGCATAAAATCAATGTGTTATGCCACATTGCTTATCCTCATCACTGCTAAGATTCTTAGCAATAAATGGTGTAAGTTAAAAATCAAATCACTGGTAGACTGAAAATACATATTTGAAAGAAAAATATCTGCTTTATTTAAAAAATAATGTTTCTGCTTGATAAACTGAGAATATACTATATTATAAATCTCAAAATATATTCAGATGAAAAGAGTCAGAGTCCACAATTTTGAAGCAATTTTGAAATTGCACTGCCTACAACAGAACCTCCTTCCCAAACACCAGACAACTGCTCAAAGCTGTTTCCAAATTCCAGCAAACAGCATACAGACCAGCTACAGCAACATGACGTACATAAACTACATGCTGCAGACATTTTGCTGGGAGTACAAATATGTGTTAACCAACTATGCAGGAGCATCCATTGTAAGGGAAAAGTTTAAGAAATGGAAAGAAAAAAATCCAATAGTAAAACCTCCTTACCCATAGAACAAGAAATTCAGCAGTTATTTTAGCAGTGATACTTTAGGACTCACTTGGGTATATCTCTACTGCTAGGATTTTCATGCTATCTTCAATAACCTGTCAGTTGAACAAGCCGTGCTTTGTAGCAGTACACTAAAATTGCTACAGAAATTTTTTAAAGTAAGAAGTATAGAACTTTCACAAAGGGCTTCCCTTAAACTGAAAATGCAGCAATGTGAATGTCTATTCAATATACCTATTTTTGTGCTGAATATTGAAAGCTGTGCTTCTTGCAACAAAACATGTAAAAAATCCATTATTTCAAAATATGTAAAAATATATATAAAATTGTGCAGATCTGTGTAGTGCTTTTGCATAGTTTAAAAGACTATATAAAAGTGAAAAGCTCCTAAAAGAAGGTGTCAAGTGTTCTCCCATCCATTCTTTCCCAATGTTGGGACATTGCTACTGCAAACTACCTGGGTCTCAAATACTAGTTTTTAACAGAATTCTCACTGGTTGAATGGGTTCCCTCCCAGCCTAGGATGCAGAAAGAGGACCATGCATGCTCCAAAAGTGAGCACAAAAAAATGTAAATCATACATGTTAGACAAGATTTAGTTGGCCATCCAGTTACTTGATTTCATTATAACTATTGATTAAAAATAATCTACTGTATGAGAAATACATTTCTTAAGTGGGCAAATTTAGGGGTGGTTTTCAGGCAGTCACATTACAGTGACCTCAAGCAGCCATAATCAAGACTCAGGGAAGTAAAACTGCTCACACTATGAGTAATTTTGACTTTTTTTGTACCATTTCTTACAAGGAAGAACACAAACAAAACACTACAGCAGAATAGTCAGGCATGAGTGCTCCTTTCAAGATGGTGTTAATAAGAAGAATCCCAAGAAGAGTGGGACAAAAAAGTAAAGCATCTAAAAGTAAAATCGAACACTAAGAAACGTGTTATTTCTCTTAAAATATCTTGGATATGTATGATGTTGCAAATTTTGTTTAATTCTTTGAATATTTAATAAAACAGCAAGTCTGATACTGTTAAGTGGATTTCCAATGAGCACTACTTTTACCTTTCAGGTAGCAAAAAATTACCCTCACCTTCCCAAGAACTTACCATAACTGGAAACTGGCTGTCTGGGTAGAATCACAGAAGTCAATACCCATTGTAGCAGTAAAGGATCCTCCAGGCTCAAGGCACTCTGCATGAAGAGATTTTTAACACGTAAAGCACACATGCAATGCAACTGAAGATGACAGATGCAACCCCCTAAACTTCACATAATTAAAACTCCCAAAAAGCTCTGTAAGAAAAAGTCCAATTTATTACAAGTAGGTAACACCCAAATGTCACACTTGCATGTTTAAGCATCCTGGATTCCCCCTCTCACACAGTTAACACACATGAAATGTTGCCATTTCAGTCTTAGAGCTCAATCAACAAAGTAAGGCCTTGTAGTAGAAAAGCAAGGAAAAGAAAATTATTTACAGAAAAAAAAAATAAAAAAAAAATTGAAGTGACATCCTTTTAATTGTGCACAGATCCAGCACTGAGATTTCATTTTCAGTAACACTGGTTTGCAGATTTAGTTAGTAAATAGCAAAACACAACAAATAAAATCTACATTAATACATACCATAATGAAAAATAAGATGAACTTAACTATTTCATAATTACTGTGGGTTTACTTGTGTCTCAATATTCCACTTGCATTGGTTGGAAAGGAAAAGAAAGATTATGGAAAGATCTAAATGGATCTAAATGGAAGATCACTTTGTGCTATATAAGCAGTGTGGAATGAGACACACTTGGCAGTGAAGAAATCAAGAGACACTCATTCTTAGATTCTTGTCTAAATCACTACACTATTTCCCTAATGTTAAAGAGAGAAAGCTTTTGTTAAAGGCTTTTCCTTGTAAGCTCTTTCTTTACATCAGTAAAAAACAAGCATTGACGCAAACTTTGTCTTCTCAAGATTACAAAAAAGAGCAGAAAGCGTACTTTAAAAGAGAGGAATTTAAATAAAAAGGAATAGGCAGGCAGAAAAACATCTAATTTCCAGATTATTCATAATGTAGCAGATACTTTTCATGAACTGGAAGTAAAAAGCTGCTCCATGACAAATGTAACAATATTTAACTATTTCAAGATTAAATTTGTAAAACTACAAAAAACAAGGAGTTAATGCTGCTGGCTAAAGTCTAAACTAACACTAGGAAGTGAATAGAAAGCAAAGTATTCCAGGGAGTCTGTTTAAAACATTGTAACATTACAGGCTCCAGCTCAAATTCAGAATTAACTTCACCAAAGTCTTTGAGCTTAATGTTTTCAAAGGGAGTTTCAAACATACTCAGGAATGAGAAAATGTTGTGCGCAGGGACTTGAGTGAAATAATTTGAACCATTTCTACTGGAAGAATCAGGACAATTGCCAACAGCAATTTCAGTGACTGAGGCAAAACTAGACTTCTACTCCAGCAGGAATACCTGCCTACACTGACACTTCTTCTGTTGGGTCTGCTGGTAAAATTATAGGATGTGTTTTCCAAAAGCTGGAAACACAAAATGTAGTAAGAACAGGGTGTATAGGCTTAGTTTTACAGATAATGATGAAGAATACAGAAAATTCACATTCGAGCAAGAAAAATAACATTTTTGGAAGAACTACAGATGATGGACAGCTTATTTTCTGCAGAAGAAACCAACAGCTTTGCAGGACAGATACCACAATGTCTTACTACTTTAAAGGGTAGGATTGTTTGGTGGAGCTCAAGGAACCTGAAGTGGATAATTTATTAATTCCACCTTTTTCCCCCCCATGTTTTTATGTTAGACAAATGAATGCTACTGCTAATTGACTGTTTTTGGGGGTACAGTATCTCCTAATCTGATTTATAATATTACTATATTTCTACTTGCAAGCGCTTATTCTGTCTTATTTTGAAGAATAAGCAGCAAAATGTTCACTTAAAACCTATTAAGAGAGTTCTAAAAGTAACTGCCTTGATGAAGTATGTATCATCACCAAGATGCAAACAGTTGTTATTATTAATTTTAAGTGTGAAATAAACTATATTACTGGAAAATTACTTTTGTAACTATTTGGTGCAAATCTGTATAATCTTTTCTATGGTAAAAAAATTTCAATAGTTTAGAGCCATTTAATACAAACTAAAACAAACAATACTCTTTAGTTTACTGCTGTGCTTTAAGAAAATGTTCCTGTATTCTTTTATCATAACATATATTCACATAATAATGTAGCTCATTGAAGGAGAAGAATTTGCATTATGCGACACCTCCTTTCCTTCTGACTGTACCACAATGTCCTAAAATAAAGAACTGCTGAGAAAAGACAGCAGTTTGTGTTCATAGCTATCATTCTTGAAAAAACTTGCTGTAATCTGTGCTCTTTTTCAAGTTTTACACTATTTTCCACAGAAATTTAGCAAAAAACCTTTCTGATTATAAAGTAGAATGTAAAACAATTTAGGTCAGGCCTGACTACACATTATTTTTTATCTAAGCAGACACACTTTGTGGAACTATGACATACAGAAGCAAAATGAAAACATACACTTCCACTCTACTGCCATAGGATCACAAGGAAAAAATGACAATGCTCTGAGCCACCAATATAAATAATACATTTACAGATTTATTTAAAGCTTCATAAGAAAATAATTGTAAATATAAAAATCAAAACCTCATTTCTAATAGAAGCCCATAATACCTAGTCTAAAAGAAGACAGTAAGAGAATCAAAGTTTGTAGGGATGCAAAAAGGTTTTGTCCTAACAAGTAGATAGTTGATGAGTGTGTGTGTACATATACCTATCCCCATCCACCACATACAGATATATGTGTATACATGTAACTATGCAAAACCACTCTCCTGTATTTGAAATTTTGCAGAAGATTAAGAAGATTATCGTAGGATACGGTTACCTATTGGATTAAACTCATGCATCCTCATGGCTGGAGGTAATTTCTTCTCCCCAATGTGAATATTCTCTATCTTCTGATCAGTTGTGTTTGTTACTGTCACTTGCACAGGTACCATATGATCACCAAAAATGCCTGGCTGTCTTGAGAAGTGATAATGAGCTGCTAATCCTTTCCCACTCATTCGATGAAGCAGTTCATGTGTTTTTGTTGGCACAGAGACCTGTGTAGTGACCTGTTAAGGATAATACAATAGTTGGCAAATGCTGTAAGTCAAGAACAGTAAAAATTGAATATTGCATTTTTCATTCAGTTAGAGCACCTGCTTTTGAGTTGGAATTTTAATGAATCAGAAACAGAAATACGTAACAACATATTGAAATGCATAAGCAAATTGCAGTAATAGATACCAGATAATTTACAGATAATATACAGATAAAAACATTTCCAATTCTGAAAATACCTTTGTTGTATCTATCTCACTTTCTACTATAAATCAGTTTCCAAACTTTTAGCTTTACAGTTAGTTATCAAATTATCACATTTTAAAGAGCTACAGTTAAATAGTTGTGTCTTTTCCAACAAGAAACATTCTATGCATTAGAATTCAAGGGTATTCCCAAGCTCATTGTGTAAGGTGAAAGTATAGTGAGAAATTGTCGTCTGTATTTCTCGTTAAAAACACAAAAAATGCTGTCTAACAATTTCACTGATGAAACAGTAAAAGTATAGTTATATAGAACAGAAGGATGCTGCCACTTTTTAAACAGTCTTGCTACTAGAAGCAATAAGAAAAATACCAAGGATGTTTCAGTCCATTCTATCCTGTAGAAGTAGCATGAAAAAAAGACATTCAATGTGCAAACAAATTCCCAGACATTGCTGACATGGCAATCATGAGCTCAAATATACAAAAGTAAGGCTTATATAGAAATATGCAGACAAGTGAATTTGAATTCTTTACACAAGCTTTAAGGAAAGATCAGGGTTACTTTAAATTATATTTATAAAATAATGACCTGTGACATCACATGACCAGACTTACAACTAACACAAAATAAAGGGAAAAAGTGTAATTTGTATGGACCTTCTCTGTTACTGAAAATTCAAAACATCTTTGAATAGAAGTCCCAAACTTTCACACATTAATAATCCGCTTAATTTTCTAGAAATAACTGACAATCAAACTCTCAGAAAACCCCTTTAGCTGTCAAGAAATAAAAAAGGAAATGCTTTGAATATCTTATTGATACAAAGAAAGAGACACTAATGGTTAAGAGGTTATTAGCAGTCTAATTAGCATGCTGCATAATAGAATACTTATTTCATGAAATGGTTCTCCCATTTTACATAACAGGTTTGGATATATGTTTAATTCATGTTAATACAAGTATTTTGAAGTAGACTAGCTTTTTTGTGTTTACTTATGGCTAGCTTTATCAATAATATTTATTAATAGGAATGAAAACATAAAAAGTAGTCACAAGTCCATCATGTAGATTCTTCAGAATCGTACAGCCATTGAGATTGGAAAAGATCTCTAAGTTCTGTGTCCAACTGTTTACCCAGCCCTGCCATCTCCAGTAAACCATGTTCCTAGGTTTCACCCACGCGCTTTCTGAAGACTCCCAAGAAAGGTGAGTTCTCCCTGGCCAGTCCATTCCAATGCCTGATAATTCTTTCAGTGAAGAAATTTTTTCCTGATACCCAACTTAAACCTCCCCTGGCACAACAGGAGGCCATTTCCTCTTTTTCTGTCATTTACCTGGGAGAAGAGGCCAACACCACTCCTGTAGGAGGGCTACACCCTCCTTTCAAGCAGCTGTAGCGAGTGATAAGGTTGCACCTGAGCTGCGTTTTCTCTAGGATAAAACTCAGCTGTTCCTTAGTGAACTTGTGCTTCAGAGCCTGTCCCAGCTCCACTGCTCTTCTCTGGACTCACTCCAACACCAGAACGACCTTCCTGTATGAAGAGCCCAGAGCTGGACACAGCACTCGAGATGTGGCCTCAGCAGTGCCCAGGACAGGGGGACAATCCCTGCCCTGCTCCTGCTGCCCACACCATTGCTGATCCAGGCCAGGATGCCATTGGCCTTCTTGGCCCCCTGGGCACTGCTGGCTCATGTTCAGCTGCTGGCACCAGCACCCCCAGGTCCTTTCAGCCACTCTGTCCCAGCCTGTGGCACTGCCTGGGGTTGTTGTGACCCAAGGGCAGGACCCAGCACTGGGCCTTGTTGAACCTTACACCATTGGCCTCAGCCCTTTGGATCTTTGCCCTTTATAAACCTGTGCTGGCTGGGCCAGATCCCCTGGTTGTGCTGCACATGCTGCGTGATGGCACCCAGGATGAGCTGCTCTAAAATGCATACACATAGAGAAAAAAACTCATTATTCTTAAATTAACACTGATTCAGGTTTTAACTGAATCCTTTCTGTGATTTTTAGAGATTTTAATCTATACCTATGCCCCCTTCAGCATTACTTCCTGTTTCAGTAATAAAAAGCTTGTAAGCCCATTCACTTTTATTTTCAACATCATACTATACATAGCAGCAAAAATGCAAAAAAAACTCAGAGTAATGACATTATATTTAAGTCATCCTTCTTTGTACAGAACATTAATTTTCACTTGCATTTAATGTGGCAGTTCTAGAAATAAATAAAACATATGTATGTTGAACAAAGCAATTTTATTCTGGAAAATTGGAATTTTCAAAGCCTCTTCTTGCTAGTAAGGATTTTGAGCTGACAAAGGCTGATATGACCATAATGTGGTGTATTCAACAGCTACATCAGTCTCATAAAGAGTTCTTTGTTTTAATTCTAAAATTTTTAATGCAATTTTAATAGAGCCCATGGGGCAGGTACCTGCAATAACTCTGGGGTTAAAATAAAACCACACAGAGTTAACAGAACAAGAAGCATCTACTAACCAGGAGATAATCTCCTACAAATCTTACACAGCATATGTTTAAATAATAGAAGTCGTTTGTGTACCTTTGGATGGTTTATGAAAATAACCAATCAATTCTGCAGACACAACATTATTTCTAAAGGAAATCTATGTGACTCGTGATGCCTGCAGATACACAGAGACAAACCACACATATTTTATCAGTTTATTACAGTAAGCAAATAAGCGTGGAATGAGAGTGCACATAACTGTCTACTTAACGCTTACTGAAACATTTATAAGAGCTGTTATCTCCCTAATAACAGACAGACAGTGTGCAATTTTAGAGAGGAGAAAAGCTTCATATTTTTTAACACTTCACTAAAAAGTAACTGAAGAGTGTAAAATGAAAAATACTCTGTGCAGTTAGCTGGTAATGGACCATATTATCAACTCAAGTTAGATTTATAGGATACAAACTAGTCACTAATAGTTATTTTATGACAGAGTGTGTCTGCTTTTTTGGGTTTAGATTATTAAGATTAAACTTGCAAAACTTTTTTTTTTATATAGCTGTTTAAAAAGACAGTAAAAAAAAATTTAGTATTGACTTCCACCCCATTTTGACTGAAAGCAACCACATGTAGGGACTCCACACTAATACTGTATGGCTACAGTATCTTGGTATCAGTCAGACTGGCCAGAAGGCTGACTGCACATGTTGAAAGATAATTCATCACCCTAAAAGAACTGCAAGTATTTTTAAACTAGCTCAAGTATGAGAACAAAAGCAACACTAGGATTTTGCCCCCCTCATCTAATCACAGGGAAAAAAGGGAAAAGTGTAAGATCACTGATGGTAGTAGTTGCGGCTTTATCACAGCTGAGCTGACTAGTCACAAACCACTGAATCCTCCCAATATGAACATGTTACTTTTTGCCAGCTCAGTAACTTCTTATTAATTAAACATACATTGATACAAACCACTATTTTCCATAATTATTTAAAATAAAAACACTACATGATTTATTAAATCTACTACAGAGAAGAGAAGCAGCCCCACATTCCTGTCCAAAGTACCATGGACTCACAAAAAATCAGAATGGTTTGGGCTGGGAGGGACCTTAAAGAAGCACTTTTACTATTAATACCGTTATTACTACAGACACAAAATTCTGTTTGTTTTCTTTTGTGTTTGTTCCACAGTTTAAAAATCCTGCAATAATGAACAGACTAATTCTTGATTCTAGTTCCTAAATGTATATATGTTTAGATAAAACATGTATTATTGGAAAAAAACATTTGCTTCTAAGAAAAATAAAAATTATAACTTTTCCTCTAATTTACATTCTGTTAAAGCAATGGACTACATAATTTAATCTGATTAATCCTCCTACTGGCAATATCCATTACATAATCCAAGAATTACCTACCGAGAAGTGAGAGCTATAACCTCTCACACTCATGGTGAAGCTATGCTCCTGTAAATCTGCAACAGCTAAGAGGAGAACGGCTATCACACAGCCCAGCCACATTTACATGATCTTTCAACTGAAGCCATGAGGGCAACTTATAACTATAGTTTTATAGTACTAGGAGAAAGATGGAAAAACAGAAAAACAAAAGTCAACTACTGGCAGGAAACGTGATCTTTTGCTCAGTTAGCAGTTATATATTACTCACAGTTACAAGACAATGTCTCCCTCATACAGCTCTTAAAACATAATTATTAATTCATAAAAAGATAAGATAAAATAAATTGCAAGCAAAGAATGTCAGCATCGTAGTCTGAATTACTTCAAGAGGCAACTGGAAATCGCAGCATTACAGCACACCCAAGTCATGATAACATGGACTGCCAAAGTAATGACAGAATCCCCCTCACATGAAGCAAGAAAACCAAACAAGCAAGCAAACTGGTTACTATTTCGTACAACCTAAGAAGAGCAACTGGATACTGTCTTTTAATTTGGGCTAATTTATCTAGACACACACACTCTCAAGGCCATATGTTGAATTCTGGAAAACACTTTGCACCAAAGGCACATTTAACTGCTCTACATCTACTAAATACCTTCTTAAAGCCATGTCTGCTAGGAACACCTTCAATTTCTAATACATCCTAACTCCCTTGTTTTTGCATTATCACCAGCTTTTAGGCTCCACACTTCTCTTACTTATTAACATGTCAATGAGGCTAATTGAAAATTAGTAATGATCATATCTTTAAACCGCTAGTGGTTTCAGACAATTTCGGACATTATAAAATGAGTTCCAAAAATTCTTACTTGATTTCGATATTGATAGATTAATACTTTTGTCTCCAAAACCTTGCAAGAAAAATAAAAATAAAAAAAAATAAACCCCAAAACTGCTCAAATAGCTTCCACTGATTTTTAAATCACTCAGAGACGGATCTCAAACAAAGAGCCACTTTTATCATGCTGCCCATAGTCTGTCTCTGTAAAGCTGCCAAAATTAATTATTTCTCTGCCCTATTTTTTTTAACTGTAATATTTCTGTTTCTGATTAAATAATTTCTGATTTCTGATTCAAATCATCCTTGCAAGAAGAATCATGTACTCAAGGTAATCATAGAATGGCTTGGGTTGGAAGGGATCATAAAGATCATCAAGGTCCAACATGCTTGCCATGGGCAGCCACACCTTTCACTAGGTCAGGTTACTGAGAACTCCATCCAACCTGGCCTTGAACACTGCCAGGCATGTGGTATTCAAGATTTTACTGGACAACCTGTTCCAGTGCATCACAACCCTCACAGAACAGAATTTCTCCCCAATAGCTAAACTAAACCTGCCTTCTTTCAGTTTGAATCCATTCCCCTCAACCTGTCACTGCATGCTTTTGTAAAAAGTCCCGCTCCAAATTTCAGGTAGGCTTCCTTTAGGTACCAGAAGGTGGCAATTAAGTCACAAAGCTTTCTCTTTTCAAGCCTTTCCTGACAGGAGAGGTGCTCCATTCCTCTGATCACCTTGGTGGCCTCCTCTGGCCTCTCTCCAGCAGGTCCATGTTGTTCCTGTGCTGGGACCCCAGAGCTGGGTGCAGCACTGCAGGTGGGGTCTCAGCAGAGCAGAGCAGAGGGGCAGAATCCCCTCCCTGCCCTGCTGCCCACTCTGCTCTGGATGCACCCAGCACACGTTTGGCTCTCTGGGCTGGCAGTGCCCATGGCTGGGGCATGTCCAGCCTCTCACACACCAGCACCCCCAAGTCCTTGTGGGCAGGGCTGCTTTGATCTGTCCATCCCCAGCCTGTGCTGGTACCAGGGTGCTCTGACCCTGGTGCAGCACCTTGCACTTGGTCTTGTTAAACCTCATGAGATTCCCATGGGCTCCCTCCCAGAACTTGTCCATGTGCAGCTGGACGCCATCCTGTCTTTCAGGTGTGGCAATTGTGCCACTTCACTTGGTGTCATCTGTGAATTTGCTGAGGGTGCACTTGATCCCTTTGTGTTTATCTTTAATGAGGATACTAAGTAACACTGGTCCCTGAGTGACACTACTTTGTCACTGATGTCCATCAGGACTCTGAGATGCTGAACACCACCAACTGGATGTGGCCATTCAAACACTTTCTTATTCACCAGCAGTCCACTCATCAAATCCATCTCTCCAATTATATAGAGGGGAAGGAAAAATAGAAAGAGTAGGACGGCAGGATGAAGGGGGTCCAAAAACACAGGGGAATCTCATTAGTCCCCTTATCCCATTTCATGTCTGCACCCCATCTGATACCCCACTTCATCCCAGCTTTCTCCATCCATTATCCTAGACTCCTCCCCTTATCCCAGTGCAGTGGACTGCGTCAAAAGCTTTACAGAAGTCCAGAAAAATGGTATCTGCAACCCTTCCCTTACCCACTGATGCAGTCATCCCACCTCAGAAAGCCACTGGCTTGGTCAGACAGGACCTACCTGCCTGTCCTCCATGTGTCTTAGCACAGCTTCTAGGAGGATCTTTTCCATTATCTTCCCAGACACAGAATTGAGGATGACAAGTCTCTAGTTCCCAGTGTCCTCCTTTCTACCCTTTTTAAAAATGGCTACCCTTTTCCTGTTACCTGGGACTTGCCCTGAGTGCTGTGACTTTTCAAATGTCATGGAGAGTGGCTTGTCAGCTACATCACCTAATTCCCTTAGGACTTTGGGATGCATCTCCTTGGGTACATTCAGGTTCCTCAGGTGGTCACAAATCTCATTCTCTTATAGCAGGAGAGACTTTGCTTTCCCAGTCCTCATCCTGTTATCCATCTGGTCAGGAGGTGAGGAAGAGTTTCCCACTGAAAACTAAGGCAAAAGTTGTTAAGTATCTCAGCCTTCTCTCTGTCTGTTGTTACCAGTTCTGCAGTTTTCCAGTGTTGTTTATCAGAGGGGGTACCCATTCTTCGACCTTCCTTTTCAGGTTAATGCACCTGTAGAAGCCCTTCCCGTTATTCTTCGTGTGCCTTGCCAGTTTCAGTTCCAGTTTTGTTGCCTTGGCCTTTGTCATCCCCTCCCAACACAACTGTTTCAACTCTAAACTCTTCCTATATCACCTGTCTCCTGGTTTCCTGTGCCCTTGCTTCTTTCCCTTAATTTTGACCAGCAAGTTCCTACTCACCCCTGCTGTTCCCTTGCCCTCCTTGTCTGATTTCTCGCTCCTGCGGATTGCCAGCTCTTATGCTCTTGAAAGAGTTGCTTAAAGATCTGCCAGCTCTCTTCTACTCCCTTGTTTCTGAGCACAGTCTGTCAGGGGATCCCACTGACTAGGTTCCCAAAGGACTGGAAGTCTGCTTTTCTAAAGTTCAAGAGCTGGACTTTAACCCCTCACCTGACCCCCATCCCTCAGGACTGCACACTCCACCCATGCATGATCCCTGCAGCCCAAGCTGCCTCCACTCTTGGTGTCCCAGCTGGCTCACTTGCACTGGTGACCAAGAGATCCTGTAACACATTCCCTTGGCAGGGCTGTCTATCACCTGGCTCAGGAAGTTATCCTCCACGCATTCCAGGAGACTCCTGCAGTGCCTACAGCCCTCCAAGCTCCTTTCCCAAAGGCTGCTGGGGTGGTTGAGTTCCCCCCACAGGACCAGACCCTGCAAGCACAATGCTTCCTGCAGCTGGAGCAGGAAGGTTTGGTCAATGGGCTCCCCTTGCTCAGGCAGACGTAGCAGACCCCAGTCACAAGGTGTCCTTTGCTGCCTCAGTCTCTGACCCCTCCCCACAAGCTTTCCCACCTGCTCACAGATACAAGCTGTGAATCCAGAGATGATCAAAATCTTCAGTGGTACTAAATTATCTATTTTCTAATATCTCTATACCCCTCAGATTTTTTTCCTATGGTTTTCTTAAAATAGAATCAACTAGACAGAATTGCAGTTACTCTGTATCAATCAAAAGTATTGCTCTTTGAGCATAAAAATGACTACATGATATAAAGGAGCCGGAATTGGGCCTTATGTTGGAGTTCATGAACAGCAGAAAATTCTAGTAGTTCCCTACCAGACTAATCAAGAACTTTCAAAATGGAGCGTGCACCTGTTCTGTGTAACTGGAGGCCAGTGATGCCAGCTTGCATTTTGCATAAGTAATAGAGCCTAAAGATTTGTATTACAGTAACACCTGGTTTTATTTGAAAATTGGCATCTTTGCCTTTTTCTCCTGCTGAGCATAATGAATCACATGAATAATCTAATGAAAATATTAGTAAAATCTTTTAAAATGCCACATAAGAAAGAAGTTCAGTAGCAACAAAATGGGAATATTCTCATGATTAAGTCAGAGTTATTAAACAAGCTATTATAAAGAAAAGGGGTAAAGTCAGTCACATAATTATGGGATACAAACCTTGGTATAGATTCAGAAGTACACCCAAAAGGTCTGCTGGGATCATTAGTACACTATAAAAAGGGATTAAATAAGATACCAAGGAAATTTTTTTTGTAGCAACACTAAGAGAAAATTCCCACACTTAAACTGGTGAAGTTCATATCCGTGTACAGGAGACCTCAAGATTTTCTATCCTTTTGTCCTGTGTATGCTTCCATGAGGTGAAAAGCAGATGGTCTGCTGGTTAATGCATATGTGAGACTTTCATCAAGCAGCATGAAACACTTAGTTATTAGGTGTTTCAAGGAAAAGGCATTCTCCCAACACAAATCCAAGTATTTACTTTAATTTAGAGATTCCATTTTTCCACTGACCACTAACCTGTGAGGTCTGAGAACTGCACTTCAGGACATGGTTTAGTGGTGGCCTCAGCAGTATTAGGTTTGCAGTTGGACTCTATGGTCTTTTTCAACCTCAATGATTCTTTCATTCTATGATTACCTGAAGGAGTTTAGGAGTTAGAAAAACAGAGTAAAGTGTCAGCCTCACCTTGCATCCTAATTATGAATTTGAAATAGTGGACATTGCTGAGAAGGACTAATATAGATTTTGGCATTGAGTCTAAATGACTTCAAAGAAGTTCCTACAAATGGTTTCTAGTACATTATTTTGTTTTTTGGCATACAGCCAGTACTCTAGAGACCTCTAAAGTGAAAACATACTGAACCCTACTGGCCATAATGTATAACCTTACAGTTAAATTTATACTATAACAACTCCTGCATATTGGTTCTTTTCAATGGAAATGTGTAGCTCAAATTTTTCCCCAGAAAAGGAAATAATCTGTTAGGATAAGTGTATAATGTAATTTGAACACCTCCACAAAGTATTGCCCACAAGCCAAAGTGAGCTCTGCCTTTAATACACTACATTCAAAATCTAGGACAGGTATTTATGAAAGTCAAAACGTAAATCACATCTTTGCCGACTTGATGCAACTATATTTGAAACTCATTCACTACATTGTTGTTGAAGAATGCAACGCTATTCTGGTTTCTATTAGGATGATCCTAATGCACAGTAGACCACCCTCAAGGACAAAATTCTGAAATAAGCACTGAACTCACTGCATGTAGATAACTGTATCAGCACTTCCTGAATGCAGGAGAAGAATCCCTTGTGTACCACACTACATTTCTTATACATAATATTGATGTGCCAATTTTCTCCAAGTTTTATTTAATTATAAACATAATATTTTAACCTAAACAAATCCATAGTCCTTAGACTGCAAAAAAGTACAGCTGACCTGAGACCATGTTCAGCTAATACAGTTTTTCTGTGTTTTGTTTTCCTTAAGCTTTGTTTTCCATCCTTAAAAAGAAAGAAAAAAATTCACGCACTAGTTACTAGTTTGTTAAGCAACAAAGAGGTGTATTTGTAGCCAATTACCTTCAGTTTATTTGTTTAAATTCAAAAGCACATTTCTATTTTTTTGACTCAGAAACAAAACATGTGGTGTCAAATGACAAGAAACACCACTCCATCCCATCCACACTGCTCAGAGCAATGAAAGCAACACCAAAACAAGCAAGCACAGTATGCTGCAGTCAAAAACCTCACCCCATGGTTTTTTATAATGAAGGCCCCACTGTACAGACACAGACACCAAACACAGGCAGCAGCTGTGGACATGGTTAAGGACTTTAACGATGAGACAAATCAGGTATGTAACTTTTTCTCATCTACTTTTGGAATTACCTTGGTTCTACTAATGTAGAGTATTACTGCTACTACTGTCTAAGACTGCCATAGATTGCTTGCTCACTGAGCATAAATGCAGCAGCAGAAAGACCATGACAATGGCCATTATTAAAACTTAGTCCATTTTAAAACATCTTGTAGCACACAAATGTATTTAATAGTAGTTCAAATTTAAGATTCATACATTCTAATGCTGCTGGTAAACAGCAGAATGATTTTTGTACATTTTTTTCATATTCCAAAGCAATAAAGTAAATTTTTACACAAACCTCCCTTTGCAGTCATGAACTCCTGAATTGCACAATGCAACTGAAAGATGTATTTTAGAATTCTTACAAATGTACCTTTCCTCCATTCTTCAAATTCTCAAATGAAGAACACAGATGCCAGGGACTAGAATCAATAAGCAACACTTGCAACTATATAGATGGAAATGTTTCTCAACCCAAGGGAACAAAAATGAAAATTTTTATCAACTTCACAAAAATCAATGTTAATTATGAAGATTCTAGAACTACTTTTTTTTTAGTCTTAACATGTCAAGACCCTGTTCACCAAGCCATTAGGAGAAAAACATGTAAAAATAAGGTAAGAGTCTGGACTGAAGCAACCTTTTAGAAACTCATCTGCCTGATGTTACTGTTTTTAATCACAGTACTGTTCTAGGGCCTTTTAAAGAGTCTTCTGTCTCTCCAATATCCTCTAGAGTCTGTGGCACAGGAGGACAGAAAACATTTCCAAATTATTCTGATTTGAGGAAACAATGACACATCGTTTAGCAGCCTTTTTAAAAACAACCTTAACACAGGAGGTGGGTAATGGAGGGTACCCCCTTCCTGCAACTGTTAGCAAAAACTTTTAGGGCACATTAAAATGCATCTGCATTGACATAATTTAAAAATTACAAGTCACCCCATTTTAACAACACATTGTCCTTGCATTAAACTTACTTTGTACTGCTAGCCTACAAGTCGTGTGGCAACATACTACTAGTGCACAACAGGGAAGATATGGCCTATTAGCAGTAACATCTACCCAGTTGAGTTAGTCCCACCCAGGCTTAGCTTTTACTTTCAATGATCAAATACCTATTTTATCAAAAAAGTTTTATTCTCAACATTTTTTGGACAAAAATCTCAGCATTGTAATTTGAATACCAGGTGTTTCATGACATGTCGTGGTGATTCTTCAAGTAAAAGTGCAGATGCAGCCCTACATGCATCAACCAAAACCTGGTTATTTATTCTTTCGAGTATGCAAAGCTAAAAAAAAAAAAATCAAGATTTCAGCGATCAAGACATTTCGTTAGTTAAAAAGCATTTACTTCTATTTCCATCTATATTTAACATGTAGAATTTAATTTCAAGGCTTATAGACTCTCTGGATAGTAAGATATATGTGGAACTGGAGGGACAAAATTTAAAATTATAAAGGACTCCTATGGTTGTTGGAATCGTCCTTCTTTACAAAAATCCAAAACTATAATCCATCATTTTAAAAAACCCACACACAATTTTTCAATGTATATGAAGCAAGGAGGCTTCTGAAGAATTTTTGCCCTAATAGCAGGAATCTTTGAATGCAGAGACTATGAGAAGTTGTATTTTAAAGAATTTTTTACCTAAAGCTCAAAATTCCCCTCCCTATTCTCCTCAAAATACCCATCATAATCTCACAATGCTGTGCTGCACATGAAATGTAAGAAATCTTAACATTGGGAAACTCCGATTTGTATGTTTAACAATTTTATGTATGATATGGGGTAAAAAATTGAAATATTATAACTTGCTGAACAGTAATTGCATAGACAGTTTAAAAATATTTCTTTCTGCACACCTCAAAAAAGTAATGTATTAGGCATACAGTTGTAATGAAACTGAATTGAGTATAATGTACATTTAATATATATTGCATAAACATATATCGACAGCATTCTAGGTGATATATAAATTTATATTCTATTTCTATTATAATTCTGGTTTTGCAGTTCAACAAACTTTGTCATTGGATCATCATTTAGTGTGACCCTCTGAAAAAAAAGTGAACACTGATTAGCATGTTTTCTGGCACATGCCGTGTCTCTGTCACTAAACAATGTCTTATTTTAAATTCTGGTTCAGAATCACTGCTTTGACAACTACTGTCACTGTTCAAGGTCTGCATGAAGCTTCAAACTGCATATTATCACCCATTGACAAACTCGACATTTTATGAAGAGCCCCTTCCTCACTCTGACTTATCCCCCTTATCCTGTGTAAATAAGTAACGATTCATTTTATAACCTTGACTTTAAAGTCCAGCCATTCCACCCTCTTTTTTTTTCTTCCTAAACAAGTGACAAAGAACAAGGAAGCTGATTGAAGGGGTCCATTATGTATCAACTTAAAGAAAGGCAAAGTGATTGATGAAACTAGCAGTCACCTTCACTGCTAGCTACAGCACCTGTATCCTTTTTGTCAAATGACCTGAAAATCCTGCTGACAGTTTAACATTCACCACAAGGATACATTCTCTAGTACAGTAGTTTTGAATATTTTTATTTGCTCAGAAATTTGTGAGAACATTCTTGAAGATGGAACTACACATTTAAAATCAGTAGCAATTAATATTTTCTTCACACAGATCTCATGCTTTCTTATAGTTACTTGGCAAAATTATTAAATAATACTTGCCAGTAAGCTGGCAAACCACAGCTCCTCTGTAATTGTCACACACTTAAACTGTTCACATTATAATCACTTTTACAGTAATATTTGCCAATGATGATAAGAGAATCTTAATTAATTTCCTATCACAGAAGAAAATCAGTTTCCAGGTGTCAGACTAAGTTTTACAGTTTTTCAGTACCCATCATTCAAAAACAAAACCTAACCAAACAAAATCCTCCCAGGCACCACTTTTTGTTTAATTATTATTTTCAGTTTTAAATAATATTTGGCTATTTAAATATAATTCTGGGTTAGCAGATCAAGTTAAACTTCCTTTTAGTCTCAAAAAGAAGATTAAAATTGCCAAACCCAAACCATTCCTAGAGTACTAGAAATGGTCTTTGCTCTCTGTATGAAATAAAATTTTCACTGGGAAAGTGACAGCTGAGAGGCAAGAATATCTCAGAAAAATAACAACACCACACTGCCCACTCCAGCTTTACTCTGTGTGGGACAGAGCACCATTTCCTTTGGGCATTTATTACCTGTTAAAAACCAATCTTTTGGTGAGTGGCAGTTCAGGGTTTTTGAGAGCAAGCTGCAATATTTCTTCGGGTCTGCAGAGTCATAATTAAAGCTGAACTGAGTGGAATTGGAGAGGGAAGGTCAGCGAGGTGCTGTATGAGAGATGAGGCTGGGCTGATGGGCACCAAATGAACAAATTATGATGGGCCCCACTCAATGTGATGAGGTCAAATGCTTGTTTCTACCCACTGACAGTTCAATTTCCCTGAAATGTCTCTCGGTTCTCTATGAGCTAATTATGAATGAAAAGTTATCAACTGCCCTCACCAAAAAGAGCTTTCTTGGAGCTTTTAATGTCAAAATATTGTTGGAAAAGCATGCTGGCCAGCTTTTTAGCCAACACAATACCTACAATAAACTAAATACCACTGTTATAGAATATAGTCTCAACCTATAGTATAGATATAAAACATTCTTAACTACTGTTAAACACATAAGCAAGTTTTATAAAGTAAACCCATATTAATATTAGAGTTTATTACCAAAAGACAGTGTGCTTACAGTTTTGTATAATATAAACATACCTTTCATACATAACTTTCAAATATATCCATGTTACCAATAATTTCCAAGAAAATAGTGCTGGATTTTTAGGTCTAAAGTAACAATGTCTAGATATATTTCATCATGATATTTCAGCATAACTCTGAAGTGTCTGATAAAAATACATAGCTCTTTCATGAAACTTTAGTTTTCAAATTAGTGTCCTGATTACCTTTTCAAAATATTATCTTTTGAATATTCAAGAACATATGGTGGCATATACTTGCAAAGTTTTAAACAAGAAGTAAACATACAAATTGTTAAATACACATAGAGAAGGTAGATCTTTAAACTGAAGGGAAAATAGAAGTGAATAGACATTAAAATAGCAATTCAGAATAAGAGTGTGTAAGAAATTCCAGAGTACTTATTTGCATAGAGAGATAATTTTGATAATTATTCACAATTATTCACTGCTTCAAATTTAAGAAATTAAAGAGTAGTTTAATGTTTTGATTCAGAATGTTACTTTGTTTTTCCACTATTACAAAGCTGTTTCTATTTGATATATTTACTTCAAGTTGGAAATCTTAAAGGCAATCCCTGGAAGTGATCAGAACTTTACTTTGCAAAGAATATTTACATTTGCAATCTATGCACATACTTGGCACAAGTATGCACAAGATGTGACTGTCTGAAAGCATGAATTATACCAACTTCTAAATTATACCAATTAATAAAATGACAGGATACATGTAGTTACAATGAGATGTTAAAGTCAGACTGCATCTGATATATATATTGATTTATAAACTAGAAATACTTGTCAAATGTTTAGAATTTCTCATAAATTCTAGTAGGGATAAAGTAAATGGAAACTTTTCAGTAAGTGTTTTGTAAAATTCAATATATTTTTAAGGTTATTTAAAGAAATTGTTTAAAATAAACAATTGCAAAAGAATAAGAGAAATACATCTAAACGACAATGTTCAAAGCAGTCATCTATCTGTCTAACACATATAGCAATATAAATGTAAGTCTGAAGGTTTTCAGCAGAGCATAGTATTAAGTTTATCAATATAACAGTTGCTGTCAATGTGGTTGGCACAATGTCTAATTAGACACACTGTTGATCAACCATTATTACAACAACAACAAAAAAAAACCTATGCTGCACAGTCTTCATGTTAAAGTACCACAATTAAGAACAGAGAAATGCAGTTCATTTATTACAGAACCTTTTCAGGAAGTTGGTTTTTTCTAATTCTTATTGTAATTGCATTGTTCTAATCCTGTATTATAAAGGCAGCTGCTTGCCTATCATTTGTACTTTCCTCGTTAATCCTGACTCAGTGAATTAACCTTTAATTACAGCCGTTAAAATTGAAATGAGCCTCTTGTCTGGCTGGGGCTGCCCCCTTCTAGTGCATGAGACTGATGAAAATTTTTAGGGTCAATGAATATGTCCCATGTCATGTCTGATAGATGCTAAAGATGTGAGGAGGTAAATGTTACCTTAGAAAGATGTGGTTGAAATTTTTAAGAGCTACATTTATTGACAAAATAACAGAAAAATACAGCTTAGGTTGCCTCTCTCTTCTGTCTGAGTTACAGAGCATAACATACATTCAGACACACTGTTTTACACACGTTACCACAATACACATTTAAAGAATAACTTAAGGAATCATCATCATGCATCATGCATGCTTGTTTTTAAACACCTGGCACCAATCCTGTTTACAGCAGCCCTATTTTAAGGAGCATAATATATATATTTTTCACGTTGGAAAGAAAAAGAAGCATTATTTTAAACTCTACCACAGACCTAAGCATCAAACTATATTTAAAAAAAAAAATAAATGTTAGATTAGTTTTAAAGGCAGTACTGAATTTTAATGGAAGGCAAAAAATGATCAAAGGTCTCCTCACAGCAGCTTATTTAATTGAGCTTCTGTTTTGCAGTATCCCCACACTTTATTTCCTATTATATAAATAAAGCCTTAATATTGCAATTGCAGTTTACTTTGCTATTTGGGCACTTTAATTTTTAAATACATTTGAATGCTGGGTTACTCTTTATAACTCCAAGATAACGGAAGAGCAAAATAGCAATATAGCACTGAATCAAGTTAACCAGCGACCTGGTTATTCAGAATACAATTACATTAATATACTAAATTGCTAACTATTTACACATTATATTTATATAATGATATTCATATAATTATAAATAGTATATTGTTTATAGTGTGTATATATATATTTTTGAAGAAAATAAGCTGGAGATGTTGAAGTGCAGATTTTGTTAAGAATGAATGCATTTAATAACCACGAGGTGTATTTTTTAGGCTTAAACATTATTAAATATCACAAATACTTGTACATTTATAAGTAAAGAATAGAGGCAAAATGATAAAACAGTAGTGTCAAGGCAGGTGTTTTTTTTCTTTCAAGCTAACATTTTTATACATCCAATTTCTGAAAGGACATTTGAGTCCTAGCTCAAACATCTGATACGCATTCTCTGTAACCAATTTAAGAACATACACCTTTACAGCAATTTTACATGAACAAAAAAAAAAAAAATAGAAGTAAGTATGTATGAGTCTTTGTTTCATTTCTTCTTCTAGCTTGGCAATAGTTAATATTTGCTGATGAGCAGCTACATTCATTTGTAGATTTCCAAGTGCTTTCCCAAGGTGAGTAAGCATCATTATCCTCATTTTTCAAATGGAAAACTAAAAGATTAAGATACTCCCTCCAGATCACACAGCAAGTAGTAAGCCAAAAATAGAACTCATTTTCCATATGTAACACCCAGTTCTGTATCCACTGGACCACACTGCCTTCCCACAAGCATCAGTCACACCTAATCAGCCACATAGCTGAATTTTGAGCAGCACTAAGACAAAGTTATTTTTTAACTCCAAAATTTAAGACTAAGTCTTTTCACTTGCTTCACATATACAAACTTTCCCAGGCACCCTACTAACATACATTGTAGAACAAGGTTTCAATTATGTTTTATGCCAGTTACAAATCTTGTAGGGTACAACAGAGACTGTTCCATAAGGAAAAACCCCTATCTTCACAAATCAAGCTGAAAACAGCAGAATTGAAAAACTATCTCTGCCTAATGTGCAGTTACAGTTAACAACACAAGCAAAGGTATAAGCATTCATAGGAATAGGATATATGTATACTGTCCAGTGGCACACACTTTCTCCTTTCACCTCCTCACAACAAACCTTCCCAATTTCAATCTGCATATAAAAAACATGGGCTTCAGAATTATAATGAAAACAATGAATATATAGGAAAAAAGTTGTGATGAAACAGCAAAGGGGTAAAACTCCTTATAGAAGCCAAAAAGAAGAGGGCAAATGGTAAGCTATAAAAATAATAAAATGCTATCATATGCTTTTGTGTTACCTTAACACAAAACTACAAAAACTTATGATAGAAAAGAAGATGTGGCTAATATTGAAAGCGTGTTTAAAAGTATCCTCTTTTGCCTGAGTAAAAAACTTTACAAGCATCTTTAAGAGGGTACATATGTACTTAGAGAAATGTAAAGCTAATTATTTGAAAAACAATGGTAGTTGATCAAAACTTGCCTGAAAACAATCAGCAGAAGACCACTGCTGCCCACAATCTGCTGTTATCATAAGTGGTTGCACTACGTCTCTTTCATGACAATAACAAGTAAATGTTTCTTCTGATGTTGTCATTCCCAAGGTAAGCACTCAGACCAGAGCTTATGTGAATGACAAATGTATAACAGTTAAAGAATAATTGCTGCTAGCAAAGCTCTGGAAAAAAAATCATGAAGTGCATGACAATACCTGTTTGGAAGAACTACTGTTTATTTCTCTCCTATAGGACTTGAAAATTCTTCAAACACCTCATGCTAATCTTTCTTGCAAACTGCATACCAGACTAGAGCTGTTACATAACCCATTATTGCAGCTCTTGTGTTCCCAGTATTTCTAAGCAGAGATGCATCAAACAGGAAAAGAATATATTTCAAAGTCAATCTTAAGACTTGTTAGAGTGCAATTACAAACAGCCTAAATGGACAAAGCCACCTAAATTTTAAGAAAGTCTTCCCCTCTAAAGACTATGTCAACAACTTAGAAATAAAATATCATTTAAGGTGTTCTCCTAGTATGAAAATACCTTTAGTTAAATATTGAGGGAGTTCAGATTTGCTGTTTCTCAAGGAATTCTCGAACTCTTTACTGAATTTAAAATTAAATGTATTTATCACCTGATTTGACAGGTCTGCAGCTTGACCTTGACTTTTGACAAAAGCTATTATTTCTTCTTCATGCATCAACACTCCAAAGAAGCTCTCAAAATGTAGATTGGTCAAAAGTTCTTTAGAAGATATGAAACAGAAAACAAGATTATTTACTCCTCCCTTCCTAAACAGTTTCTCTGGAAGGCCAAGTAGTAGGGAACAATAAAACATACCATTGTAGCAACAACTATAATGAAAAAACAATATATTGAATAAAAACTTAGTAAGTAAAGCTGTACCACTTCTACAATTACACCTTGATTCTATATGCAGAATAATTGACAGCAAGTCTGAATTGCTGCAACAAATATGTTTATAACTTCTCCACTACAACAGGAGTTTTCTGCCCCATGTGGTAGATGCATTTTTTGTGAGATTTTCCTAGTCACTCCTGACCTTTTGCCCAAGCAATCCTATTTGGGGCAGGGAAACAATCTTTTCCCCTCAAATACTACTCAGACCATATACGCCCACACTTTTTTCCTCATCCAACTTCTTCTCTCACTAGAGCTCATATAGACCTGTCAGCTCTCCTTTGCACTAACACTGTTCTGAACCATAACAGGTTTCTTGCTACTAAAGAAAGATTTACTTCTCACTATTTTATTCATAAAAGCATGCATCACTTTTATCAATTAATTATCCTATGCAGCATATTCAGGGGTCTCCACATCTACGAGACTAGTTTCTTGTACATTTTTACCATCTAAAATCCTAATGAGGAAAGAACAGGTGGTTCAGCTTTTTTTTTTTTTTTTTTTTTTTTTTTTCTCTCATCAGCTGTGGACAGGTAGGAAGAGATCACTCTCCTCTTCAGCTTCTCTCTCTTATTATAGCTCTCCTCTCTCTCCTCTCACCATTTCTGCTCAAAATATTAATTATTATAGCAGATTATAATTCTGCTATAATCAAAACTGCAAATTATCCATCTGAACCTCAACCAAAATCAACTCAGTTTCCTCAAGCATTTAGTTTTGCCATCACTTGCCTGCACACTATAAGAATCCCCACAGAAGCCTCCAGTGACCTCAGCTACCTGGTTCACCTAAACCTGAAGATGAGCCACATGTACCAAGGCAGAAGCAGCTACACAGATTTACTACATTTTGCATTCAGCTGGAAGGAGTTATCCATGGATTACAAGAGAATTTTGTTTTTCCTGGAACAAACTGTAATATGCATGCATGCGTTTATGTGAGGGAGAAATGTACTGTATGTAAACATGAGATAAAAACAAATGAGCCACCAGACAAAGCATTAGATTGTGCAACTCCTATTCAAGAATATTTTGGTTTTCTAAGTTTTTCCATAAACTGTAAAACCATTCTTGTATTTATGCTTTCTATAACATTCAGCAGCTATGAATTTGGAAGTTAGAAGTTTTCTAAGAGCTTCATCCAATTACAGTGCTGAATGATTTGAATAATAGACGGCTTGACATATTCCAAGATAAGTGGCTGCTACATTTCTTTGATATTAGGGTCATATACTGTACTTATCTATTTTTATCCCATGCTTTCCATTGCCTAGTAGTAAATGAATTTCTCACTGTTAGTTAGGTTTGCCCTACAGTTATATTCCCTTTCTCTCACGACTGAAGGAAGAAGTTTTCAGAACTAATTTTAGAATAAGCCATCACAGATTAAATCCAAAATACTATTTGAAGAGGCATTCCCACATAGCCTTAAAAGCCAGCTTTATATTTTTATTTTTAGAAAATTACCTGGTGGTGCTGAACAACACAGAATTATAGCTATCTAACTACTTGCACGCACATAGGACTTCATAAACCATATGGATATAATTTGAAGGAATGAGTTTTAACCTTAGTATTTAATTAGTTGTTCCCTGGTGCAGAAAACAGCAAAGGACCTCATGTACATCTGCAACTATCAACAGCAATGAGAACTGAGCTTAGATCAGAAAACTGAATGCAGACCAAAACACATTATCACCATCCAGGCAGAAACAATTAGTTCTTACATGATCCGAGTTCTTTCCAGAGCAGAGAGAATGAGGAAATGTCCCAGTTTCTTTGCTGGGTACCAGATGCCAGTAATACTAAGGAGGCATTTTGCACAGCCATCACAAGGAACAACTTTGACTCTTCAGCCTAGACCTTCTAGCTCTGTTTATCTAATAGCTCTACATCTTTGTAGCTGTCTTCAGAAGAATGGGGAGAAGCAGTTTAGCAAATGAACAATGGCAATCATGAGGAAAGCAAGCATGAATACGGGAGTGGAATATAGGTTCATATACTGTAGACAATGAAAGGAATAAAGACATTGGCAAGCAGGGGCCCCTAAGCCCGTGGCATTACAGATTGCTATCTCCAATTTATCCTCAAAGGTGATAATTTTCAAGTAAAGTAAAGACACCAGAGTCATTCTTAAGATAACCAGGAGCAAGGTTGCATGACAGCTTGTGTCTTGAGCTGTCAAAGCCCTAAATTATGGCAAAGAGCTAACCGTGGCATGCAATCAAAGAGTAACACCGCAGCTGCTGCTAAGCACAGACTTGCCACCTAACCCTGTATACTGTTCCACAAAATAACATGGAAGAGAATTTCTCACATCTTCAGACTGTGTGACATATCAGTGACTACACATCAGTTGTAGTGACTGCATGTCCATGGATTGTTACTGGCCTGCTTGAAATTTATACCACATGCCAATTTTCTTAGATAAGGCTAATATCCAACACATTATCTGAAAGTTGCCCATTTCCACACCAAATCTTGAAGCCTGTAAACATGAAACACAATCATAAGCAAAGGTCTTCTGTTTCTGGAGTCAAATCACTCAAGTAGCTCCTTTACTTAACAAATATTTGATGTTGCACAGTTCTGTTTCCTATGGGAGCCCAAAGTAGGTTACCAGCGACCATTAAAGTTGCAGCATAGTTTCTAGATTCCAACCTCATTAGAAACAAGGCTAGGCTAAAAAATGCCTGTTTCTCTGGTATTTTGTCTGGTCACTTCCATCCATTTTCACAAGGATATGTACCCTATGTAATACCACGCAATTTCTATTTAAATTGCAAATATAAATTGGATACACACAAAATACTGAAAAAAAAACCCAAGTGAAAGAGAATAAACTACTATCCTTTCCCACAATAAAGAACACCCTTTACTTCCATGAGTTTGCTAACCTTAATTATACCTATAGTTTTGAGATTCCCTAATGGAAAGTGCTACAAAGCACTAACAGAATGAATCATGACACATACTGATACACCACTGATTGTAAATCTATACCCCTTTTACTTGCATCCAGGTTCTATGCTTCACATATTTATGAAAAATTACTTCCAAGTAGCAAAACATCATGATTGGAATCATGTATGGTAAACTAACAGACAGAGTATTACCAAGTATGTGATGTTCTTGTAGCTTATTTTTGTTAATGCAGCAAATCAATTATCTGAAAGACCTCTGTCTGCAGACAGAGAGGTGTGGGGGCGGGAGAGGAGCAGACACAACACCAACCCAGGACAGTCTGGATACTTAATTTCTGAATTAAAGTTTTCCTGAGGCGAAGAAAAAGACAATTTGAAAGAGAAGGTTAAAAATCTTTGAAGGAATCCTTCTCAAACATGCAACATTCACACTCTTCTCCACATTTCAGGATGCAATTACTGATCAAAAAATGCTGCCAGACTTGTATGTAAAACGTAATTTTATGTAAGACTTTTCTTAGAAAGAACTTTAAGAAAAAAACCTCAGTGATGGTATCAAAACATGTGAAATGCTTAAATTGACATGCACCCTCCCACTTTTTAAAGGCTACTTACATCAATGACTGATGAACTCGACAGACTTAATCCCTCTAGATCTGCTGCTAAACTTGGGGACAAAACAGCTGCTCTGGGAACTGCCACAGGAGTTGTTACAGGACAAACTAGAAACAAAAAATTGAAAAACTATTTAAGATACTGGGAAAGACAATGATTTTTTACATTGCACAGGAAGTTTTACATCCTCATCTAAATGTTATATTCTTGGGTAAAAGCTTCAAGATATTAGATTATTTTTCCAGATATATAGCCCCAATATTCAGAATAAACAATGAAAATACAACTCATACATGTATAGACCATGTGATTTACTTCAAAATTGTTTCTCCTCCTTTCTCATTTTTTTCTCTGTTTTATCCTTCAGCTTGATATATACTACGTAGCACTTTTTCATTTACAGACTACATGCAAAGTACGTGTTAATGCAATTCTGACGTGCAGCACCTACAGAAGTAAACTTCTAAAAGGCTACTGCAAGCATAGCCAAAAACCAGTGCCAGCTTTATCTTACCCTTCCAAGAGTACCATTTCACACTGTTCTTCAGAAATTGAATGCTAATGATTTTTAGCATCTCAATATAATACCATAATTGGCTCATAGATTGCACAGGTGTTGTACAAGTAACATCCTTTATTACCTGAGAAAATAAGCTCACTTTAATGGAAAACAAGTCCAGACACATACAGATTCTCAAAGTAAATGTTTTATACGGTGGTACATTCTAAATTTTGAAACAATTTCTCAATTATGAAACAAAATCTTGTAATAACTGAGCTTAAAAATGACTTTATAGTCTAAGCATTTATTTTGTCAGGAAACTGGTACAATAAATTAACAGAACCAATATTTCAGACATTTAAATTCATTGAATTAACTGAACTGAATTTACACCTTGGGAAAAATGAGGCTTCAATCAAGATACTTACAATCATCTAAATCTAAGAGAAACATGTCTTGGTTTTTTGGAGTCTTTCTGTCTTGTACTGGTTTTTCTTCTTTCTGTCAAAATAGATGAATATTTCATCTGTCACCATATCAGCAAAAGAAAAGCATTTAGTAATTTTATAAAGAAAATGCATATCTTTTACTAGTGTAATAAAGCAAAATGTATCCATTTTCAGGGCTTGCCACCCAGAGAATTCACCTACTGAGAAAGATTTGTTTATATAGTTAAACTGAACCTAAATTCCACAAATGAATTTCTGTAGCCCCTGTATTCATTTAATATTAATCACTGGTACACAGAAAACATTTGGTGACAGATCAGACACTTCTGTCGAGATCATTAAAAAAAAAAGGTACTCTCTCTTTAAGACAAAATATTTCAGTACTAACATTTCTGCTTTCATACGAAAAACAGGTCAAAATTTATTCAATATGAAACATAGTGTTATTTGCACTTATCTAGGAGTATGGAATTCTGTCCAGTTATCTACTGTGATTTACTTAACATAAAGTTGATTTTTGAGACGAAAAATGTTTCCATTTTAAGCCTTGAGATGAGTTCTAATAAGAATTGGCTGTACCTTAAGTAAAGACTCTAAAGAAGTAATAATCCCAGTGCCCTGACAGAGTACTTCAACAAAATTTGTTTCAATACCTAAATAAAAAGTTCTAAACAAATCTTGCAAGAGTAAATGTTTGCCATACCTACAGAGCATGTCTAGACAGTAGTGATGCAGGAAAGAATTCAGTGTGTTACAGCTCAGTATAGAGTGCCAAGAGGGTGATTTAGTAAAAAGCATTCATTTTTGGATGGAGCCAGAACCTTCTGTATCAAAGAGTTTTGTCATCATGTTGTTCATACCCACTCTAGGGCATCTTTCATTTGTCAGCTGAAGAATTTCTTCTACCTTCATCCTCTCTGGCTCACATACCAAGCAGAAGGCTTTGCCATTTTTTTAGAAAATACGTTCACTGCCTCAGACCTTAAAGATATTGCTCGCTATCCAAATTATTGCAAATAATTTAAAAGTAGTCTTTCCAGGAGTCACACTTCCTAGTTTACCTGTTTTTTCTTAAACAATATACAACTGCCAAATATATATACAAAAACAATTATTTTACCACTTCTAATTAATCAACAGGTCTAAATAAATCAGGAAATCTCTTTATGCCCATCTAGGTCATAATTTCTTGAGCATTTCAGACACTCAGGATACAAAGCATGGGGTCAACTCAGCAGCTAGAACTACTTCCTTTAACCAGCACCATATTAAAACATGACACCTCTTTTCTCAAGGTGCATTCCCTTTCTTCCAGTCTCCCAGCTTCACAGTCGGTTGCAAACAAATGATAATAATGAATTTATTTTTTTCAATTTTGCAAGAAATTCTATGGTTCCCTTCAAAGAACATGAAAGAAACTAGCCAATATTTTCACTATTTGAAGCCATTGATGTTAGTGACTATCAGGTTTGACCTCAGCCATGATGCCATTGCTTAACATGTTCTTCCTATAAACACCATGGTTCAAAGAGACAGTAATCACTTATATGATCCCTACAGATATGCTTCAGGTATTCTGGGAGAAGAATCATCTTGTGGACTGAAAAGAGCAGGAGCTACTATTTTAAAAGTTATTTTAAAATACTTCATACTTCGATGGTCCTTATTTCTCTTGTATTTGAGTGTTCTACTAGTGCTGATTTATTTGAAACCTAAAACTCCTTTGGACAAAGAAAATATTACGCAATAGCTTTAAAATGGTGCTGAAGTTATACCATTTCTTATATGTTTGTCCAGAATTAGTGTGGGACTCTTGCAGAACCAACTTTCTTGAATTCCATTCTGCTCACAACAACCAGACTTTTCTCTTGGGATGTGTTTGTTAACAAGTCACTAAGCTTGTTTTGGCTACTTTGGTTTTAAATCTGTGAAATAAGGAAAAATAGTATACTTCATGAGCTACAGGTTCTACTTGAATTACTCATGTCAGAGACAAAATTTTGTGACAATCCTTCTCATTAATTCAAAGACACTTTATAGCATAATTTGGTGAACATTTAGCCCTGAATTTTAGGTTTAGCTGTTATTTCCAGCACTTTTACTATAAATTATGTATCAAAATTTTTTCCTAAACTAGGAACTTTTCAGAAACCAAAACAGACTAAAGGAGAACTCAGTTAAACAAATTACAAATATATCAAAAATAACTTCTGGACTTTCGCCCTCTGTCCCCACTTATCCATAAGATACAGTTCCACCTCCAACTACGATTAAAGTTCAAAGCTACAGCTTTATATTTGCTAAACATTTCCATAGAGATGGGATGTCTCCATCTCCTTTTATTATGCAGCCAATTAAAAGTCTTTTAAAAGTGGCTCAACCCACACAAGAGCCACACAAGGATAAGAATTCTAGATTTTTCAGTACAAATTTCTAAAAAAATAGGAGTCACTGCCAAAGAATCCCCTAGTTGTTTACTGAATCTGTTTACTGAAGACAACTAAGATGGACATTCTAAGTCACAAATAATACCAATAGTATGCTTCGGTTTGCTTTTTCTGTCACAAGTATGAAAAGTACACAAAGCTTGATGAGTTCTTTTATAAGGTGAAATACATCCCTGCACTGATACTACTTTGAATCTACTACTTAAAAAATATTTTAAAATGGGGGGAAAATCCTTCAAGAGAATTTACTTCTTATACTTCAAAACAAAATAAAATGGTCCTAAAATAAGGCACAAATAAAAAAATTATTGAACCAACGTATGGCAAGGGAAACTTTTACTGCACACTTAATCAGAAAACTGCATTTAAGTGTATGAGGTGACTATGAAGAACAAACAAGCAAATAATTCCACCAAACAGAAAGCAAAAAATACAGAAACCTGACCCTATAATTTGGGAAACGTAAAATCAAGAGCTAACTAAACCAACATAAAGCTAATGTTTAAGTGTGATCATGTCTTATTTCCAACTTGAGTGTTCAAATTTAAGAGAATACTGGGCTACTCATAAATGTGTTTGGGTGGTATATATAACACAAAACCACAAACATTTTCATACTTACATGTATTTCTACATATGGATATGAATATAAATTGTGTGCAATTCTGTATAAACACCAACGAAATGTATTTATGTGGGTCCTGCCTATTAAAAACATAATTAATTTGTTTTTTCCAAGAAAAGAAAATTGATTGGCTATCTATGACCAATAAACAGCCAATGACTGCAGATATTTCAATTGAGTAAAAAAAGCTTTGCATTTGAAGTCGAGACAATAAAAAGGTTCTGACGTGTCTGATTCCTCTGTAACACAATTTTTCATTTTTTTTTTCTTAAAACTAAGCCTACAATGTAACCCAAACAGTTTTCTACCAAGAAAATCCACTATGGGAAAAGCAGAATACTAAACAAAGAAGTTAAGGTATATTCCATCAAACATTTCTCCATTTGCAATTCATCTTGATAATAGAGATAGAACCTGGTAAATGCATATAGGACTTGAAGCAGGAGATTTCTCTTGCTCAATGCATAATTCATGTGCTCCGCCTGCAAAGTGTGTAAAATGAGAATTTCACACCGCAGCATGAGCCATGGAGCTGCAGAGAAAAGGCAGATGAAATCATATTCTGCTGTGTGAATTTTATTTCTTATCCTCCCAATATTTATACAAAACCATCACTGACAATCCAAATGCATTGACAGATCACCCACTGTTTCCATTGTGTTAGCACTTGAAAGGAGATCAGGCAGAAAGATAGACAATTTGTTTTTGTATATTTTTTAAATAGTGGATCAGGTTTTTAACAGCTGAGTGACTGTATTATACTTGTAGAAGGAGGTCAACAGCAGCTGATTTTAAATCCCACTGTAGAGACACCTACTTATACATGCATCATCCTCAAATCTGCATTCCAGCTCTACAGTATACTTACAGTATAATATGTATCTGAACACCTCAAATTATCCATATTTCAAAATGATATAAAAGCCTGCAGTACAAGAGACTGAGTTTTCTATTCACTGCAGCTCAATTACAGTGAACACAACAGCTTTTTCAAAACAATTTGTCAGGAGAAAAAATACTAAATCATTAATAATATATTCAGGCAAATTATCTGATTTTTTTTGCAGTGCATTTTAATGGCAGTAAGTGCATGGATGTATGTAGAAATTAAGCTCCAGTGTGAATGTAATAAAATATTTTTTTTTAAAGAAAATTTTGCAGAACATAGCAATGGCACCCAACACAATATATATAGAATGGTAAATATCACCCAAAACACCTACGATGTAAGATAATTCATAATGTGTTGCAAACTGAGAAACCATAAAAATAGACCTCACTAACTACAACTTCTTTTATTAATATGTATTTCAGAAAATATTTTTCAGTTTTACTGAACAGGAAATCCTAGTGTATAATCTCCCCATACAGACTGCCCAAACTAGAACACACTATAGAAGAACAACATATGTTATGTCCTTTCTAATTACAAACAATTAAAATAAAACATGCATTTCTGAGAGCCTAGCAGAAATCATCTGTTTCCTGGGTGGTCTGAAAATAAGTCATGAAGAAAGCAGAAAAACAAATATGTGTGGTTCTTTTAAAATGTACCTTGAACATAAGGGGTCTATATATAAGACTTCAACTATAATCTTCTTTAAAGTTTGATAAAAATGTTTTTTTCTCTCCAGCTTGTAAGGTGTTATCTAGGTTACTATCAGTTACCTTCATCTATCATTACAGGGCTCAAAACAGGTTTCTGTCAAAAAAACCTATTACACTAGTTAGTATAGCAAACACATTTAATAAAAAATACCTGATTCTCTTCCCCCACCCCCTTGTCTGAATGTCTAAAAATAAACAAGTACTAGAAACACCTGAATGCAGGCATTGAACATGGTTTAAGTGGAAAGTAACTTCAGGGTTCCAGGGATTAATATCATATACTGAAACAGTCCTCCCTGTACAAGGAGATTAAATTAAATACCCCCTTCCCCTTTAAATATAAGCATTGCTATTTACAGTTCATCAGCCATACTTTATTGCCCTTATATTAAATGTCCTGATTTCTAAATGAAAAAGAATTAAAGAACATTGAGCTTCTGCACAGTGAGCTCTATGCTGTCTGTTGTTCTCAGTAATCTCCTTGCTACTTTTTTTGCTGCCATGCATACATACCCACTCCTATTTATTTTAATGTCTCTTACGATGTTTAAAAGCTTTGCAATTTTCCCCTTTATCCTTTGACTCTACTCTTATCAACTCTTCTGTCAACTGCTTAAAAATACTTCTTGTTCCTAACACATTTCCTTTTAGGTGCTTCTTAATCAAGTAAGACTTCAGAACTACTGCAACGTTCTTTCTCTTATCTTAAAATCCAATGCCTTGACAACTTTTCACTGACTTCAACAATTCAATCCCAAGCTTCTTGGACATTCCAGTTCTCATATTCAGTGTATTTGACTTCACACATTCTGCTGTTTTAAAATACAAAAAGCTTCTTTACGCTAGTAGTCCTCACACATCCTGTGAAAGAACCAAACAGTTTAGAGAACTGTAGTGAAAGAAATTACCAACACAGTGTCAATATCCTGAGAAAAATGGAAAAATGCAGCAGAGAGAAGACTGTATATTTGGAACACGGTTTTGCAGTGCCTGCTCAGTACTAAGCACATCAATGTGCATATTACTACTTTTTGGTGAAAAAAATACTCTGCTGATTGGACAAGCTGCAAACTGTTACAATTAATTCATGTCCCATCTAGTATCAAAGCAATTTATTCTGAGAGGATATAAATTGTATTTTTTGTGCTACCATTTTTTGGCAAGATCCAGTCTGGCTGCTCTAGAAGAGAAAACTTTTGACACAGGTGTGTTACCCAATGTATTATTAGGGCAGGAAAAAATGACTGAACCATGGAAACATATCTCCATTTCTCAAGTAATACAGCATCACTTCATCTTTCATTCTACTTGGTTGAAGAAGGGAAGAGATTAAAAGTTAAGGTCACAACTCAAGAGTTCTTAGGCAGACCTATAAAGCTACAAAACAAAGATCATATACAATATAAGTTCAAGATTTAGAGAAATAGAGAGCCTTACCTCCTTAATTAAAGGAAATACACACCTCAACAGCTTAATCAATTAATGGCCTTCTCTCTTAACTGGTCAAAACATATCTATTCATTAGCTTCAAAAATTGCCAGAAATGTAACAAAGGATATCTATTTTGACTATTCTGCCATCTACATAGGATCCCTAACTGAAATGGCTTAGTTTAATTTAAAATACATTAGAGTTCCACTTAATTTTCAATACCACTTATCAGTATCAGAACGGGAAACTTCTGAGCTACAATTCTACCCTTCAATTTTTTTTGTAAATATATAGAAAGAAATGCATAGGAAGTACTCGATAATAGAAAAATAAGTGTTAGAAATCCTTTTACTCTTCTTCCTGAACAGATTTATCAAAAGTTCCTCATTTATTTATTTTTAAATGCAAGGTAGGTGGGTAAACAGTAATCAATTCATGCTAATAGCATGAAGGGTTAGTTCTATTACACTAATTTGAGTATAATGAACTTTTAAGCTCTTTTTCTTCACTAAGGTAAGTATCAAATCTTTACTGACACATGTATGGCTCTGTTGCACATTTTTGCATCTTCACATATTTTGAAAACAATTAAAAAATACGTATTTTAAAGCTTGATATTTCATACCTGTTTTAAGAAAGCTAACAGAATTTTTAAGTAACAGAATTCTTTATTCCTATCAAACAGACAAGTAAAAGTTGATTACGAATATTAATACTACTAATTTACATATACATCTCAGTTATAGATTCATTAACAGCACTATTCTTGATTTTAACAGAAAATTCTAAAACTAAGCTAAAAGTTCCATTAGAACAGCCATTAGAACATCTTCAAACACTTAGAAGCAATGTACTAAGATTTAGTTCTTTGTTTTCTTTCCTCTCAGACCCAGGTACCATAGCTATACTTCAAGATTCCATTTTAACAAAAAAAAATCAACATCCATGTACCCAAAAATTTAATTAGAAAACAATTAATTTGATTATGAAAGAATAATATACTATTAGAAAAAATATTACATTCTGTGTATAAAAAATAATTAAATTCTATTATTCTTCTTCAACTACATGCAGTAAAAATGATATTAAATTCTAAACTGAAATAGGGTTTTTTGTTACAAAAACACTCTTACTTGCTTAAACTATCAAACTACTTTTTGGACTGGTCTCTCTATGAAAAGTAAAAAAAAAAATTCATAAATTCTGGATTGTTTTAGTTATACATAAAACTACTACTCATCTTCATTCTGACAGAAAGAAATATGGATGTATGGTTAGATGCACATTCTCATATTTTACAGAGGTTTTAAAAAAATGTATTTTACCTTACTAACCTTATTAGAGGTAGCATTTCTACATTTTCCAGATTCAGAGTCACTTTTAGAGTCGGATTCTGACTTGGAGCCTGTAGAACTTTCATCTGATGAGGTGTACTCTGTATCAGAGGAACTGGATGTGCTTCTCTTTTTGGAAATGCCCTCAGCTTTCTTTTTAATATCCTCTGAATCACTACATATTAAAAAAAAATAAATTAAGAGACATGTAAAATCACCAAATCTGCCTAGGCAAAATCCTACATCAGCATTTCAAAGTTTTATTAAATGATTTATTATTATTTCTTCACAATAAAAAACTCAGCTATGAACGAAGTAGTTTATTTAAGGCTGTTCTATTACACTACAAAGTACATCATCACATGTAGTCTAAAACAGTGAAACAGCCAAACAAAATGTGAACATATGAGATATTAAAATGATTATTTGCATGCATCAAGTTTGTGACATTACAAAAGGAAGTGCAGCCACCCTTTTAAATAAAGATGCTTTCATACTATTCATCCTATGACGAATAGAATGTTGTGTATCACCTTTCAGTACAGTAATATTGCATTTTAAAAATCAATGAATTTAGTTTATTCCTTTGTTAATTCTTCAAAATAAATCCACACCATCTAGAAATAAGACCTATAACATCTACAAATAGTTCAACCCTTAGAAGAGTTTATACACAAGGGCTCTTATATTCCTATACCTTTGATCACACTGAATGCCTTACAGCTTCAGACACAGTGTTTGTCACACACTGAAGTTCTGTTCACTCTACCAATGCTGGATTATGTTGGTCTGTGTTAACAGCTACGGAATATTATCTGCCTTGTTCACGTCTAATAATACTTTAAATACCAATTAGAAAATTACCCTTTTGTCTCAGGAGGAGTTACTACCACAGGAAATGAAAATTGTTTTCAAACAGTTATCATGGAGCAGAAAAATTAATATTGCATATAGAAAAAAAAACCCTGTTCTTGGATATGCAAACAACCATTTTATACTTCCAAATCAGGTGTTTCATACACTACCTGATTCAGCTTCCTTCCCAAGACAATAAATTGGTTATTGAAGTGCTTGAAGGGTAACAAGGTCAACAATAATTAAACAAATCTAGACCACTCAACTATTAAGAGTCCCTTTGGACTCATATTAAATTGTTATACATTTTTGCTTAGCTTTAGGAGCAGTACAAAAGAATGTACTATGCTGCATCACTGAGACTGCAGTGCTCTCAGATGAAAAATATACAGAGAAGGAGAAATGAAAATCCAACATGACAGAGATCAAAACATGAGTAAAGTCTTCCCCCTCTCAAGCACTTATTATGACTGAATTGCTTAAATAAAATTTAATCAAAATAATTTAAAATTTAAAATAACATTTAGGCCATGCCTATCCGTGTACTTGAAGCTAAAATTACCTCCCCCAAATTTTAGTCAAAGGCATAAAGCAGTAATTTGAAGCTTGTAAAGCTAAAAATGGAACAGTAGTACACTTCACAAAAACAGTGTAATGTAGCATATCTGACTGTTAAAATTACGGTGAAAAATAGGTACTGAAAATTATGTTTCAGTATGACAACATTTAAACACTTGTTTGAGATCAATTACTTAAACAAAAAATTCACTACCATATACTGTTCAAAGTTTCTTCATGACAACAGAATTATCTGTATTTCATTCACTGCCATTCAACAGTAGCTGTAGTTGCATTAACAAATAAGTTATTGTAAACCCATTATATAAATGAAGTTGTTTTTCAATAATTTATCTTTAGCTTAGCTTTAAAACTAGATTTGAAGATTAAAAATGTTACTTTAGTGCACATCAGCCAGTTTTGATGGGTAATAATTGTTTATCTTACTGCTTAAAATTTCAGATGTTATTCTAATGAAAAGAATTTACTGGTAACTAGCTTTTTAACTTTGCAATGATGAAAAGCCTGTATTAATTTAACCTACAGATTTCATTTGTTCTGAACAGGAAAAACAATATAAATCACTTTTAAAATCATTAAATCCTGACTTAAATTAATAAAGTCATAATTAGGGCATTATGCTGTGTTTGTTATGGAAGTGGCAAGGCGAGCTGCTTTAATTACTGTCTGTAATAAAAGGAGCAGAGTGTGTACTGCGCCCCAATCAGCGCTGTCAGCCACGACTGAGCTGAGCTGCAAACTCATCAAGTGAGCTGGCAGTAGACTACAAAGTAAAGGGCGATTGTGTCTGCAGGGGCCGCTTGCTGACAGCAGTGGAAGAAACAGATTCATACAATCCAAGGTATTAGCCCCAATTACTCAAAATTTTAATGATACTTTAATACACGATAATGCTGTTGATAATAGGCAATCTTAAAAGCGCTAACACTTAAATATCTTATGACCGTTTCCCTTCACAGCCCTTGCCTCTAATATTTGGATCATAATCTTTTTAATATAACATTATTTAGAAAAATCAATTGTCTTAGTTACATAATGGCAAAGTGTTGAAGGACTTAATTTTAGCTCTCAGCAAAATTGCGGCAAAAGGTAATTAAGTGTTTCACACAACTATTTGATCACTTATTCAGCCTCCCAAGGTTACATCAATTTTCAACAAGCCACCCAAGATTTTACTGAAGTCAGAAATTAATTCCAAACATAAGAGTAGTCTGATTAATGAAAATATGAATTAGGTTCATACAATGACTATTACTAGCATACACTGACATCACTCCTTGGCCAATACACGCCCAAAATAGCCTAATTAAAGGCTTGGCAGACTGTTAACAGGAAGAGTGCTTTATAAACTGGCAAAAAATTAAAACCAGACAAACATATACCTACCTTTCATTGACAGCTCTACATGTTTTCTTAGCAGCACTTTCTTTGCTGTCTGATTCACTGTCAGTTGATTCTTCACTGGGAGAGGAACTCCCACTACTCTCATCAGTGCTGCCTTCCTCTTTATCTTCCTTCTCACTTTCACTGTCAGACCCACTCCCTGAAATGAAAACAACCCTTACAATTTTGATCCAAATCTTAAATAATTAGTACTTTAGAAACCCAGTTTTATTTTAAATTAACAATGATTTAGTATTTTAAGATCCAGGTGTAAGCCTTAGAATTATTTACCCTGTGCCAAAAGCAGGTAAGAGAATTACTTTCTCCTTATATTTATAAAATTTTGTTAGTTAAAAACCTGTCCTGTTCAGCCCACAGTATTACACTTTTTAAAATTAGAAATCTGAATAACAAATTAATCACATGTGGATTCTTCAAAGTTACATAACCCTATTAGGAGCTGGAGATGACCTCGAATTTTCTAGTCTTTACATTCGCTCAGCTGCAAAATTATCTTCTCAAACAGTTGCTTAATTAGATAATCTGTTCTTAAATACCCATAGTGACTATGATTGAATCACTGATTTAAACAAATTATTAATACTCTAATTAATCATATAGTTACAAAATACTCAGATACCTGAAGTGAGTGTATGCTTCTATTACTTCAGAAATCATTAACTTCAGTGATACAATTCCTAAACATTTCTGCATATTTCCTCAATTTAGGAACTGGAGGAAGCAGCTCCATGTTTATATTTTAAGATGTGCCTCTTCCATTCAACTGGATGATGATAATTCTTTCAAGTCTCTAATGCTAAACATTTTCTGTGTCTAAGGCCTGGACCTGGGAGAATAATGAACTTTACTACATCTGAAACATACTAATATCTTCTGAAATGGCTGTCTTGGGGAACTGCCTATCTGACAATAAATAGGAGAACAGTTAAAAGAACCTCTGCTTATTGAACTTGCAGCTGTTATCCCCTTCATCAATATCCCCATTATAATAAACAGAAAACATCAAGTAGAACTTCAGAGAAATACTGTAACACAATTTTCTGAATAAATCTCATGGAAGATTACACAATTAAGCAAATCTGGCCATTTATCAGCAAGCAGCACATGCTATCAAAATAATTCTTCACCACCACCAAATTCTGAAAAACAATTAAGACATAAGGTTCCTGACAACAAAGCATCTGGGCACTTCTCCTGCAAACAGCTATGTGCTTTCAGTTTTAACTGGAGTTACAGCTCTCCTTACTCATACTAGACTCCAAGAAGGATAAAAATACCATGGCAGCTTTTTCACCTGGGAAACAAATCAAAGGTTCTTACTTAATCTAGTGAATGCAAAACTACACACACACACACATTACCCCTCCCCCCAATCTACTGAGTTTATACACAGCTCTGGCTTTGTATGCAACTCTTTTTTCTTTTTATGTACCAGACAGGTGCTCAGGCAGTGAAAATACAAATTGCTTTCCAAACACTTACCTGATGAACTGGTACTGGCAGACTCATCTTCCTCCTCTTCTGATTCGGAGTAGAATTTTTCAGTAGGTTTCTCCTTCTTTGGCTTGCCTAGAATTCCAGTCCATTCCTTTGCCTGTAAATAAATTTCAATTTAAGTTTACTTTTGCAACCAGCAATACAAAAATACGCATATAACATACCGAATAAAAGCATTCAGAGTAGTAGTATTAAGCTGTTGCTAAATAAATCATCTAAGCAAGCCAAGGGAAGCCATTAAACTTACTTTATACAATTAGAAACAGAAGTTTGGTACATACCTATAAAAGGTGAGAGATGTCTATTAGGTAGTCCAGAAAAAGATTTAGGAAGGTAGATTAAAAGCATCAGTAATGATAAATAGATTTCTATGCCAAAAGAACCTGAAGTCTGGGAGTTTTATCTCTAGATCCAGCTGACTATGACTAGTATGAAGGTTAAACAGGGCTAGTCACCACCTTTATCATCCCAAGTTTCAAGCAGAAAACAGATGTGGACACTTTAGGTAGCCATACACAAATTATATTTTACTTCCATCGCAATTCTCCAAATAAAAGTAATTTTTTACCACCAAGAGAATGCCAAAATGAAGCAGTATCTTCCCCAAACTTTCTTCTTTCCATATACCGCTATGCTACTAGAGAAGCAGTGTTAAAATTCAGGACAGGAGAAAGGAACAAACTGGAAGACAACTCTATCAACAGTTTCATACAGGTCTGCCTCATTGACTGATCAGATCTGGAACAAGACTTAAGTTTTGAAATAGGCTCTAACAATGACCTGTAAGGCTAAACAACTCTAGAGACTCACTGGCTTCCTCTTAAACATCAAAAGCTCCTAAGACTTAAAAAGCCAATATTCTTTTGGATATAAATGACAATTTGCACATGGATTGCAGCTTAACTCAGCTTTACTCACATATGCTAAGTAGGCACATGAAATATTAGGGAAACCACAAATTTAATGAAAATGAGATACCCTCCAAAGAAGATACCTGCAAAAAAACCCCAGCATGGCTGAAGGATTTTTCCTGTTAGCCTTGAGGTTTAAATAGTTTAATTATTATACTATGTTGTAGATACATGTTATGCCATTTGATCCATTTCCTACAATATTTTTTGGTCTTACGGATCAAAGCACCTTCACACCTTCTTTCATGCCAACCCTATCATTTATAATCCTTTGTTTGAGCTGACTATCTAAAATTCTTCCTGTAAAATCTTTCAGAAGTTTGTACATAAATATCAGTTTTCCTGAAATGTATATAAGAAGGTAGACACATTACAGCGCTAAGGAGAAATGCTTGTTCTACCACATTGGTGCTCACCAGCTTCTCTAAGATCAGATTTATTTTTTGAATTTTCTTGCTCTTTCTGTGTGTAACCTCTCATAAGCAAATTAATTCATGTGTGATTTACTGAGGAAGTTGGCTCATTACCAGGACTGCATGCTCTTCTGTGTATATCTGTTACAATGTTAAGCCTAAACAAGCACCATCAGCACACTATATACCCTCACATGAACATTTCAGCTACTGTTCAACAGCTTTCACTGGCATTCCGGCACAACTCTGGTACCCAACACATAAATCACAATTCTGGTACCAAAACTTTGTCTCAGAGTTTACACTACAGTTACAAAAAGCTATTGCTAGTAGATGACAAGCCTCACGTGTCAACACATGACTAGTGCACTAATAGAGGACATTTTCCTATCATAAACTTTCCTAATACTCTCCAGATTATCTGAAATGTAAACCCACATCTCTTCCAAATTTGACACTTCAAAACATACACAATCTACATAATCTAATCCCCTGCAGCTGCTTTGTGTCGTTTCTATTACCTTTTAAAAATAAAATTTTGCCTTGGATTTTTCCCAAACCAACCTCTTAATTTCTGACTTTGGTAGCCCAGCTACACTCAATTAACATACTGCAGCAGAGTGGAGATAAAAGATATGGAATCAGAAGTGAGATGGAGGTGAAAAAAACCTACTTACTCCACAAATGAAGAAGTAGTGGCCTATAGTTTATCCACTTTTGTCATTGAAAAGAAGCAGCATTAAGCAAGTTTCCAGATACTTGATTTCTAAGGTAAGATAAGCAACAGGGACATTTCCATGCACCAAAGGCTTTCAACACAGCCCACAGATAGTATTTAAATATTTGTGGTGTTGGGCTAATACTCTGTACTGACAAGTGCCTTCAGCAAAGTTAGTTTCAGCTGACGTACCGACTCGGCCACGTCGACGTTTCGGACTGAGGGGTCAGGTGCCACCTCTGGCCAGTCGGACAGCTCCAGGTACCCAGTGGCTCGGCTGTTCAGTGTGTGAGACAAGGTGCCAAGCTGGAAATGATCCCGATCTATTAAAAAAGTGGGGCAAGGGAAGAAATACACAAACACTGTAAGCTCTGCCACAAGAAACAATCTTAATCAGGGCTAAAGGTAATTGCCATTGTATTACCTCAAATGTCATGGAATAAATATAAACTAGGAAGCTCTTCATAGGTCAAAAAACTGATTTCAGTCCATAGATTACAATAATCTCCCCCATAATGGTCAATAAAAAAGCTAATCAGTCAGTGTGTTTAGAGGTGTTGCTCTGAAATGTAGCTTCTCTAAAAATTACTTTACTGTGAATATTAAGAATGACAGCACAGTTAAACAATCCATATACATGTCTTGGCACAAACACATCCAGAATTTTAATAGTTTTTCTTCAAAATGGAGCTCCTTTTAAAGCTTCAAAACTAGACCTAAGTAAGTATGAAAATTAAAATGCAAATTGTCACAGTAAAGGAGTATTTTTAATTTAGATAGCCTGATAACCTTTTAATTTGAGAAGACAGACAATGGATCTTACTTGTAAAACAACAGGTAAAATGCAGAGGGAAAATTATGATTTTGGAGAAACAAATATCTACAGAGATTCAATTTATTTCAGATTGATATAGCATTTGCAATACTCACATTAACAATCTTCTAATAAAGTCCAGATAAAATCCTAGAGCTATTTTCTTAAATTGAAGAATAGTTTTCCTCGAAAGACATACCTTCTGTTACTTAAATAAAATTTATAATTCACATGAACAGAAATGGATCCGTTTGCCAGGGTTTATCATTAGAGAAATGCACTGTGCACCTTGCTTGCTGAAAAGCATGTAAGCAGACTGAGCATCCTTGCATATTAATCTTTCCTATTTGCTAAGTGACACAATTTGTGAGAGTATTTGAAATAGAATAAGCTGCCACATTCCTTTACACAATGAACATTTACCAAATGATTTTGGCAGTTATACCTTTAAAAGGAGACTCAAGCAATGGGGCAGGTTTCTGTGCCAAAAATATTTTTTTGGCATATTTGCTTAAAGCTCCACTCTTCTCATTCGGAACAATAAGCTGCCTAATAAATCTTGTACGGTCTCTGATGTCGTAGCTTTGATCATACTTGCCGAGATTTAATACATACTGGGTAAGCAATTTTGTCTGTGGAAAAAAACAGGACAAGAACAGAATACAAGTTATTTATGATTATTGATAACTCTGGATAAACATATTTAAAGAGGTAATAAAAATGAATGGTTATGTCAAACAAATGTTGCTCCACAGGGAATATGCATTTCTAAAGCTGCAAATGGAATTCTGCAGCCAAAGCACATGTCCTCTTCTGTATTGGGGAGGTGAATGCTGAGTACTGAGAAGCAGCCATGTGCTAGATTATTAAACTGCTGAAGTGGAAAGAAAGGCATCATTAAAAAAATAATCATATATGGCAAACCCGCTGAAGGGTCTACGTGAGGATAATGAATGTGGAAATACAACTAAAAACATGGCACTCAAAACTTAATCGGAAAAATATGCAGGACATCAAAACATCAGAGGGTATTAGGGGGCTGGCAAACTGCTTCTGCTGAGGTGTGTTTTATGAAGAGATACTGTCCCTGGCATAAGCAGTGTCTGCACTCTGACTGCACTCAGTTACTTTATCCTGAATTATGACCCATTAAAGCAGACACATGAATCACTGAACTGGATTACTGCAAATTATTTGCAGTGCATTTAGCTGTTACTTTTTCATAAAAGCAAGCTGCTGATGCCCTCTAAAAACCAGGATAAAAGACTTCTTCCATTTTTTTTCGTGAAGCTTAAAGCCTTCAGTAATATCGGTCATTTATTTACTTATGTAAGAGAGCAACTTATACTATCACAGGTTTTTACAACATAATAAGAGCTTCCTAATTTGATGTTTGAGAATATTAACATGTCTTAAATAATTTTAATTATTCAGATAATTTTTTAGTCTGAGAAAATAATATAAGGAAGGAAGCAGACAAAGAAAATAGAAATAATGTAGTGTAACCAGAATAACAGTGCTGAATAGACTGGAATCCAGTAGATATATTTGAAACATGTATGCTACTTCCTTTATATACAGCCAAACAGGAAAAAGAGCAGAAATGCTATACCACCCTAAGGAAGTAAATTTTGGTACTTTAACTCAGAATGGATGCATAACACAGGGTTAAAAATGTATCATCATGAGAGATTTATTTGCTTTATACAAAGAAACAACCTTGCATATACATATTGTTTATCATGCTATTACTATGACAATAACACAGTTTCAATCAATGAGCAGAAAAATATGTCCAAAAATCAGTGCATTTTTGTAAACACCATTTGCTAAAAGAATTTCAGATTAATAATTTCCAACTTGAGAATGCAAGTTGAAGCCTTTTTCTGAATAAAATAAAGACGCTTTTTCAGAATATTGATTTAACTCCTGCCAGTAAGATACACCGTAAAGAGAAAATGGTTTTAATTCAAACCCCATCAATGCAACATATGGAAGTATTTCAAAAATTAGCTATGGCACCAAAGATTGGAAGAAATTAGTCATTATGTGTTAGAATAATATAACAGCATAGTTTAAAAAACTGTCAATTAAATATTTTTTGTTTATTTTTTCTCTCTGATACACATGAATGGCTCTGTGAAAAGATATTTTTTATCCTTGAGGTACTATCTTAGTTCTGGAAAAGGCAAAACTTTCCCATATGTATTTCACAGTTTATTGGCAGCTAATTCTGTATGAGGGTATAAAATTTTAAACAACTGCATCAGACTGAGCCTACATAATCTGCACTCATGCAGGACTTACACTGTTCAATCTAAATGGAATTGGAAGGGAGGGTTCCCAGGTAGCATGAATTAAACTAAATGAGGGACACCTCCTGCAGCCTTTGCCATCACTTCTCCACTGTAAAACAAGACAAGACTCCTTGCTGTCATGACAGGAAGCTCAGGAGAATGGATCATAAAACACAATGATCTTAACTGTGAATTGCTACAGGGATGGGAAAAGTTGAAGGCCCTGTCACAGCGGGCATTTTTTCAGTGAGTGTTGATGGGATTACATAAAGACAAATTAGACAGATAAAGAGTTGATCCTGAAAGACTGCATTTCCTTTCATGGGATCATTTACACTACAGTTTTCATGGAAACAGCAAGGAAACCTTTTTTTTTAAATTTTTTCTTATGGTAAAACAATAAAACAAGTGGAAGACCTTTTCTACATGGAGGTAACTAATAGAAGCAGTTATTTTTAATAAAAAACCCAAAAAAACAAAAAAAAATCCAACCAACCAAACCAAAAATACCCAAAAAACAAAACAAAAAAACTAACAAATGCATGTTAAGTTTTCCAACAAAGGAGTTTTCCAAAGAAGCTGAAAATAATTTCAGCAAGCACACTGATTTGGTGAAACATGATAGCTTGTGCATACTATGACGGCTTCATAGAATAGTGACAAAGAACTCTGATCTGTGAATTAATACATTTATTATCATATGTCAGTATTTCCTGATATCTGGACATGCACATTATACAGGGATAATATAATTTCTTTAATCCCCATACATTATTTTTTGCACAATTTGTTTTGGCTAGAAGGGTTAGGCTTAAGTATTTCTAGAATCCAATCATCCTCCAGCAACATTTCTGGAATTTTCTAATGATGATAGCTGGATTCAAGGATTTAATGCCTATCCTATATTAGCAGCAATTAATTTTTTGGCAGATCCCCACTTGAAAATTTTACAATACAAGTTTTACCAACAGATAAGGCTTTACAATGAGAGAGAAACAGTTATCCATCCACTCTTAGATATCATTAGCTTTCAGTAACTCCATTCTTTAGACACACAGGATAAGGCTATTGTGCTAAACCACGATTGACATATCTATTTACACCCTACAACTACTTGGGACTTTTTCTGGTGGGAGTCCTACTATATTAGACAACAGAAACCCATCAAAATCTCTTTATTCTTTCTGCTATATGCAAGAAACATCTTAGGCAACTATATGACATATTTTTCTTATATGAGCTCCATTTAGACAGCTATCTAGCACACTCAAGGTCTTACGATCCTAAGTGTTGAAAAAACAAAACAAGTTTACCAAATAATACAGACAACCAGAAGGAAGCCTGCTTTTATTACATACCTATCCTGATATAACTGAACTTGAAACTTCCTTGATTATAAGAAAGTCTTTGAAAGTTTACGAGGTGATTTCAGGATTTAAAGTATACTTCAAATTTTTATAACAAATCCTGAATGTTAAAAATCATTCCTGTGAATGTGCTTCACTAAATATTTCACCATACACTTAGGAAACTACAAGCAAATAAAATAAAATAAAAAATTAGACAAAGCAAATAAAACAAGCAAGTCTTATTTCCTCCAGAACTTTTTGATTTTCTCCAAACAAGCCTTGACAGATGAGTTCAACCTGCCTTTCCTTCATCTGGTAAAAGAGCTCTTTTCATCTATTTGGTCAGTATTGAGTGTCTCTTTGTCATTCTACCACCACTTTTCAATAAAGTGAAATTTTATCTTTGAGGTTTTCACAGCTCCATTAACTTTGGATGAAATTGATGATTCAACATCAAATTTTAAAAATGAAATTGAAAAATGGCTGGACTTTCTAGGAACTGAAGTAATTCCAGGAAGCAATTTTAATAATGAATGAGTAAAGAAGAGTTACTCCTGGAAATAATCATGTAGATATGGGAAGAGGGTTGCCAGCCTCTAATGGGAAACCCACGGTATTCTAGTTTGAAAGGAACTTTAAATCAAGCCAAGTCACTAAACCTACACTGTTAGAAATTTTATGTGAACACCTTGACCACTTGAGATAATTACTTATTTTTCCACAACCTTAAACTACAAGAGGAAAACACCCTTTGAAGAAATTCATAATTTAGTAGGCATCTCAGGAGACAGTTTCTTCTGCTTGATCATCATTACCATGTTTGAATAAAGGGTTATCCAGCACTGACCAATGATGATTTAAAATGTATTAAGGTGTGAAATACGAAAAAATGCATCACAGAAATAATCATTTCCTTGTATGCAATGGATTTTTGACCAAATTCAGCGCAAAATTACAAAAACTATATGGAAAATTAGTAAATATAATGGGCTAAAAGAAGACAGTTTAGACAGTAAAACCAAATCTTTCCTTATCTCAGTCAGCATTTACTTTAAGAGCACTGCCAGAGACAAGTCACCTTTATTACTGCCCCATTTTAGACTGTGTAAGTAAAGCATTCACTCCTATCTGAATGCATGACAAGGCAGCTCATCTCCCACATGCCCTACAAAAAAAGTCTAAGACAGATCACATCTGTAGTTGCATATAACTGTCAAGGAACAAGAAGACATCACAGTTGCAGAGGTGCAAGATCTTCTGCTCTGCAAACTGTTGTAAAACAAAGAGGTCTAGGAGCCAGGAAAGTCTATATATCAGACAATGTATTTCTTCTACATTTGGTGAAAAAAATCTTTGATTTTATAATCTTTTACACCAATAATTGGAATTACAGTGAAAAATTAGTGTCAAAATGCTACATTCCATAGTCAGTATGGGGTTCACAGCGCTATCACTTAGAAGAGTGAGGCACTCTCATAGCTATTGCTTTCAGCTGCTTGGAGATCTAAGTTCACCTCTTTGTGTTATCTGGCATTTTTAGATTTTTTTTACTACTAGAGATATTAAACTCACCCCTCCCCAAGATTAAAGGAAATAGGAAAAACTAAAATCAATCCAGTCAACCAATTAAACAAAACACAAAAAGGGAAAGCAGTTACAATGTTGAAAACAAGTACTGATGGAAAGACAAAGGCCTATTACTGGCATCTCCTTTTATATCCTGAACAAAAAAGTGAGCAGCTTCTTGTTCAAAAATGACAGTATTTTCTTGAAAGTTTTGGGTTTGGTTTGAGAAAACATTAAATCACATCAGCAAAATCTCCCACCTGGTATTACTAACACAATTTACAGTTCTCTATTTATGTGAAGTAAAAATTTCACAATTTCCCAAAGACAGATACAAAAAAGAGTTTATCTCACCACAGCATTCACACTCATGATCCAGCACACACTGAAAGACTCAATGGTTAGATTTAATCTGTTAGATTTTTTGAAAACATATGTTCAGCTTTTCTTCATAGAATAATATGGACTAGGTTTGTTTACTTACATAGAAGAAGTCATTACCAATTTATATAGACTGTACAATACCTGCCATGACTCTAAATACAATACTGAGTTTAGGCTTACCTGCTTTGAATTTGTTAAATAGAGTTTTGCACCCAAATTTAAGATCTGCAACTTTACAAGGTCATCTTCATTTGTGAAGTTCTTGGCTGTCTTTCTCAGAACATCGGGCGCTATCTTTGGAACCCGTTCACAGTACTCGCCAATGAGCCAGAGAATGCTGGCTCTGGCTACTGGAACCTGAGAAAACATTGAGCACTCTAAGTTAACAGAGTCGCAAAGACTACTTGCATATTTGTATGTGTCTGTGTGCATTAACAAGTTAAACAAAACACTATTTAAAGACAATTGCCATGCAAGAAATGCAGCATGAAATTAAATACAGCCACGGTGGTAGACTGAACATTCATACAAATGTACTGATTCTGACCCAAAACTCATGCATTACAGGTTGATGATACAGAGACACTCAGAAGTGACATGCTGATGTTCACAGTACAAGCTGATGAGATCCAGGAACACAGTCCAAGCCTTCAAGATGTGGTTGTGAATTCCTGCCACTAGCTTGTGGTAAACACCATGTTGAAACAAAATAGAGCTTTTTATTTTTAACTACATTCATACAGAAATGGTTTCCAACAATACAGCTTTCTCAATTCCTGCCTATCTAGTTTAGAAGTATTTGGATTTCTTTAGGATTATTTCTAGCTTTTCTTTATTTTTATTCAGAATTTTATGACAATAAGATTTGTATTTTTGCAAATGTCCAAGACCAACTGAACGTAGAATATTGGTGAGACAAAAGCTCAAAACTGCAATTCAAAATTTCTGAAAGGGATCTACCATCTTAACTGAAACACTTTGACCAAAAAGTTCACACAGGTCTTAGGAGTTTGAAGCTACCAACAGTATCACTGAAATAACTGGCAGTAGCAGCTTTTACATGAACTCCCAGACTATGATGCTGAGTTCAGAAGCACAGCAATGTCAAAAACAGAGGAAGGTAAAATGGATAAGCACAGAAGGAAACAGAAACTCATGCTCCATGCAGTTTAGAAGTAGCTAAGATTTAAATGAACATTTTACTCCTGTAATATGTGAGCTACCCTACATTATCTGGTGGTCAAGTTAAAAATTTTATTTACATACATGCCTTGAAAACATTTTTCTCCTTTCTTGAGCAGAAGGAAGAAAGAATGCAATGAGAAATTTCAGGAGTATGTCTTGTATAGTGTCTACAGACTGTGGTGCTCTAATATTCTGTACAAACTCTTGTTCAACAAATGTTGAAATGTCAGGGGAATAGCCTAACTGTTCTACTCTATCAGAAAACTGCCTATAATTTAGAAAAAAAGAGAAGTTTTCACTGTAATTTCAGCTAATTTTATTACCTTCTCTGAAATTATGAAAAACACTCATACTAACATTTTTCACTAGTCATTACACTACACAGTAATCTTTATTAATAACCTTACACTAATGGCAGGGTGAGTTTTGCCGTAGGTAAGATTCACAGGGTACACATGATTTAGAATGCTTTAGAAATGCAGCATTGTGATTCTTAAAGCATTTATTCTTACTAACTTTCATATATACTTCAATTACTTTTCCAGCATGTCTGTTATTAATATATGAATACCATATATGAGTACCTATTTCTCAGAATTACAATGGGAACCAACTATAAAGTATCTTATTCAGTAATCTTGTACCATTTTAAAGTACTACTTATGAAAGTATATTCTAATAGGGTAAAATGGCTTACTAAGCTTACTTTGGAAAAACTGATCATATTCACAAGAATTTTTAATGATTAAACATGGTCCGAAAAGTTTGGAAACAACTCTGAATAAAGCCAACTTGATAATATTTGCCTCTGGACTTGACATGGTTGCAAATATATTTGACAAAAAAAAATATAACCAGGCATGTCATGGGGAAAACAGAGGACTGCCTCAATTGAAAGAAAAAGCAAATCACGGGTAAACAGAACGCAAACTTCAACAATAACAATAAAAAGTCCTGTAAGAGATAAAGGCCAATTCTGATTATGGGGAAGAAATTTAATATACAGGCAACATAATATTTTGTGAGTGGTATAACACAGCGATTTAAGATACATAGATATATGTAAATAATGATCAAGATACAGATGAGTTAATTTTTGTGAGTTGACAAAAAAATTAAGTATCCTTGGAATTTACAGTATGAGAGAGATGAAAAAGCTACTGAACAACTGCTATGTATAAAAACTTTAAAAGCAGTCAGAGTATGTTCGTCTGCAAAATGGTAAGACTGATGCCATTACTGTACACTGATTTCAAAAGGGAAAGAGGTTATTTCTAATGTTCCAAAGGTTACACTGCATTAAGACCTCACACCCAATCCATTATTTTAAATTGGGCTAAAGAATAGTAATTGAGTGGTACATTAGATTTTCCAGTATTGGAGCAGTTCAAGTTGCCTACTGTACAGATAGATACCTCTAAATAAGAATATATAGGCAACTTCAGATTTCAGTTATGCTAGATTTATTTTTCTAAAATACTTCATTACAGACTTGTTAAAATACTAAAATTCTCAAGAGATCACCAAGTACCATAGTTTGAGTAGCAGCCTATCAGAAACATTCACCTTGTTGTCTGTTTATAAAGCAAGAATAGCTCACAGAGCTATTAATAATTAATAATGATATGCAAATATCATTATTGTACTTTTCCTAGTCAAGCATGGGACTACACTTTAAAACCACAACAAAATATATTTAAATATATTTAAATAGTGCGCATTTGAAAACAGTGTTTTAGTCTTCAAGTTTTTTTCCCAGTTTGTGAAAGAAGATTATTAGAGTAATAAACTAGTTTTACAATGCTAAGTAATTAGACTAAACAAAGCCTCATTTGAAAAACAGTGACAATGGAAGACAGAAATTTCTTCTGATATTCTGCTTTTTAACCAGGTGGTTAGGTTACTATGTAAATACTGCAAATATATTAAACAATTTGTGGCAATTTTGTGCCACAAGAATCAATACCAATTACAGACTTTTTGAATCAAACCCTGAGCAGAAGCCATTTTAATGAAAAGTGTATGTCGAACTGATGAACCCAATGTTTCTGTGTCACTGGATTCATTTGGGGTCAAAATCACACAATATTTTCAGACTTCTTTTTCCCTGTTTAAGTCTTGCAGTTCTCTACCATGTAATATCAAGTGCATGATCCTGCAGCTGTTGTTTCCAGGGCACTCAAAACAGCAAACAAGAAATGAAGCCCCTTCTAGACCTTCACTGCCTTTTCCAGTACAGCTTAAGTAGGGACCTTGAATTGACAAAAATGCAGGAAATAATACTTCCATTATTCAGCCCTGCTCTGCATTATCCTCAAAGGTAAACAGGACTGTAAATTACTTTCCCTGATGTTTTATTCCATATGGCCCGAGCAAGTGGTTAAGTGCACTTTTTAAGCCTTTAGTACCAGGAGGCAGTTTCTATTGCCATTTCAACCCATTACCTGTCTCAAGGAAAATAAATAAATAGTTAAAAAAGAAAAATGAAAAACCAGCCAGACACTCCCCTCAAAACAAAACTCTGGTTATTCATGGCAATTAGAGAAAGATATAAAGACTTGAGAGATTGCTTTAAGTAGCACAATTGAAAAATTACTGAAAAGTAGTTCAGCTCTTAATATATCCACACAAAACACAAGGATAAACTACAACTTAAAATCACCAGTTCTGATTATTCACCTCTGTCACTAAATAAGAGATACTCAAATTGCAAATGAGGTGTCATTTTCTGTATCCAGAAGAAAATTTGCATAGCTAGCAATTTTTAAAAATTTTACTTTGAATTAGAAATGCAAAGAGGGATGAAATTGATTTGAATTGTCAGCAAGACAGCAAAAAGAAAAGGTACACAGGAAAGAACTGGAGAAAAAGAGAAGTATTCATTTTTTGTTTTCAAATGGTAGACCTTCAATGACTCCTCTACTTTTTGAACCTCTACATATAAAGTTCCTTTAAAACAAAAATTTTACTGGTAACTGCACCTCTCATACAGTGTACCAATTTTTTAAAAATTGTTTTGTCATCAAATTATGAGAATTGTTCATTAAATCATTACTAATACAAAGGTTTAAAAATGCCTTATTAAAGTGTATACTAAGTAAAATAACATGGCTAGAATCTGAAGATTGCAGAACTGAAATACATACAAAGATACGGATGTCATAGTTTGTGATAGCTTCCCAATGCTGTAAGAAAGAATAACTAAATTAAAGAAAGCAAGCTGACTGTTCTGTGAAGCCAGATCAGAAACATAGCTACACGCAGTGTTTATGTAAGACTAGGAAGTCAAGTTTATCAGTGGATGAATGGACAGAGCAGTGTTAAAAACTATGAATCCACTAGTCTTGCAATAAGAATCCCAATTCAAAACAGTAAATAATAAGACTTAATTGTGTCCATTAGCAACATGATTTTCCTCACATACTAAGCTCTTTGAAATTACATGCCACCATCTTATTTTTGCTCTACATTTGCAACGCCTAATCCCATCAAGAAGTATTCCTCCTCATCTCTGAATCAGAAAACCATTCAAACTTGTTTCCTATTCTTGCTCATATTCCAGAAGGAACAAGGAATAAGTCTATTTAAAAACAAGAATGTAAGAATTCACCAGCTATCAAAAGAAAAAAAATCTGCCATAGAAAAATCACACCAGAAGTCAAGATTCCCATGACTCAGATAGCAGTCCTTACTGGATACAATGTACCATAATAAATTATTTTTATAAAATCAGAAAGGCAGAAACAAATTTGGAGAATATTGGCCTTGGAACATTAAGAACAGGACACAAAAAATTTTCTACACATACTGATGAACTCCAAGGTATTTCTAAGGAAAAACATGGAATCATGAATGTTTTCAGAAAGAGTTGTTAAGTCGGTATTCTGCAGAAGTCAAAAGGCAGGCAACACCAGAAAAACGAGATTAAAAAATACAAAACAAGCAATACCACTACATCATTGTGTAAGATTTCTCCAGCATATCTGACTACTGTGTACACTTCTGGTCACCCCACTTTAAAACCTACACATCAGGAAAAGGCAAAAAGAAGAGAGAATAGCTGATCAGAGACACAGAATATGAGGAGAAATTACAATTTTTAGATTAGTAAGCATGATGATGTGGACAGTAAACAGAAGCTTCGAGTAATCAGATAAGAAGATATATACTGGAGGTGCACCACAATGAATTTCTCTCATCTTTAAAACCCTTTCCCTAAAGATCCGATTTTGTTGCCACTGGAGTTGAAACTCATAAGACAGGTTTTGAATTTACCACTCTTTAAATGGCTCTTTCCCATAGGTGTAGTTTTTAAACTTCTGTCACTCTAAAAGCTGTACACACAAAACTAATTAAGCCTATCTCAGAGTACATACCTAACAAATGAGCACTACTACAATTTCTGGCCCACAGCTTAGCAAATCAATCAATTGTAAAGCATGACAACGTTATTAACACATTGGCACCTAAATGGAAATGTTCTTCTGATTCTTAAAAATGGAAGTTTAAAGAGATCCAATTATTCTCTTGTTTAATGTCTTCAGGCTATCATCAGACATGTATTTCTCCATTACAGCTTTTGAAGGGTGTGAGGAAAGAAGCTGGAACACAGCTAGATCAAGCTGTACTATGTACAGATCTAAGTTCTCAGCAAGTATCACACACGAAATAGATCTCACAGATATTTCCCTAGGCACATCTAGGATACAAGTTTAAGGTACAAATGAAAACACTCAACAGTAAATGAACAAAAATAACTACTATTTTCAGAAATGTAAGAAATATTCAGTCAAAGGATAAACTGAAACAGACCTAGTCTTCATCCTAATTTAGAGTCAGTGATCTACAGGAGCTCAGTATTTTTTAAGTGAACTTCCTAATATTTCTTATAGTTGGTCCAACTATTTTTTTATATATGATCTTAATATTTAGCTTCTTCTTATTTAGCTTTTTATTTATTTTACAAGGCAAAATTGTTATCTTCTAAGTATTCTATATCCTGCCCCTTTTGAAATGGCTTCTGTGGATGAAGAAGAAAAAAACAAGAACAGGTAAATTTCAGTTAAATAAATGACATGAAATAAGCATTGCTGTGAAAGATTTTTAGACACCTCAACATCACCAATCATAACCTCAGGCTATCACAAGTGAAATCTGTAATAATATCAATGAGGAAAAAATCAGGCACAAACCCCAAAATCTATTCCATTAAACTTCCACTAATTTTGATTATTTTAATGGCTGTTTGCCATTGACTTAAACTAAATAATGACAGAACAATCAAAAAGTTTCTGGTTTCCTTAAGGGCTTTTTGATTTAATAGCATTAAATTCTATTAAGAACTTCCTCTTAATGCATTCATCTGTGTAATACATAGTACTAAATTAATTTCAACTCTAAAAAGCAACAAAAAATTTCTTTGTTCACATTCCCCCACCCTTCCATTTCAAGTCCATTCAAGCTGGCATTTGGCTGCTTCTCCTACATCCAAATGCAAGAATCTTTTAAAAACAGTCATATGCTCCTGTAGAGGGCTATAGGGTAGGTCTTCTGTGTTTCAATTCTAATACTTCACAACAACAGAGAGGCCAAGAAAAAAAAAAAAAAAGAACAACCAAAATGGCAAAAAGCCCTGTATAAACCATGTACACGTGTGTACATATGTAAGCATGGATACTGTTTGTCAGCATAATAATGGTCAGGAATCCTTGCTCTGTCTCTGTCTTATTGCAGATAAAACCCAAGGCAATTGCATTATGTCAACTCACAACCGCTTTTGCCATAGTAAGACCAGTATCTGAAGTTAAGTGCAGATGTCAGGAACTCCAGTAATACTATATTAAGTATTGACATCTCAAACTAACATCCCCAGTAATTAAATACTCATTCTGAAATATATATACTAATCCTTTACAGAAGTAAAGGTTGAGGATTTGGACTAGATGATATTTACAGATCCTTCCTAACCCAAATCATTCTGTGAAGGAATAGATTCATTTTCAGACATAGTATGGGCAGCCAGAAAAATGATACAGCATTCAAATTATAAATATGAACTTCTTCAAATTGTATTCTATAATTCAAAGCCTAGAGCATACCAAGGAAGGCATGTATCTTGAAGTTGTCATTAAAAAATGTCATGGAAAGATGTAAAACAATCATCGTGGAGAACTTACAGCTGTTTGTTGCTGTAGGTTCTTGACTACATTACTGTTGTTGTTTGTAGGTTCATGACTACCTTATTGTAATTCTTGACCCACCAATCCTCTGTTCTTATATAAAAGCCATGATTCAGAATGAGATTTGGATTTTTACTTTATTCCAATGACTGTTCTATCCCACAGACTGTTTTCCCACTGCTTAACATTTTCTGATATTCTGTACAACTTCATATTGGTAAACTTTGGAATGTTAAAGTAGTTTAAGTAGAGTATGTCTTCTCTGCATCCCCCTTATTTGACTAAAAAAAGGATTTTCTTTTCCACAAAACTTAGAGCATTTACTTGAAAGTATTAATTGTATAAAACACCTACAAAACTCTTCTAAGTTTTAAATGGAATATTTAGAAAAGTACCTATTTATTCTGGTAAAGTACGTGAAAATAAGATGCCAAATTCATATGGTTAAGGGCCAGAGCATTACTTTTGAGATTGTAATAATCCATTAAAACAAATTTTCTGAAAATACAGGTGATTATTATACACAAAGTACTACTTATTTTGATATGCAATAAGCAACAGTATTTTATTTTGATATGAGCAATTCAGCAGAATTCATTTTCTCTATATGAGTTACAAAGTGATCATCAGCTCTTAGCAGCCAAAGATTTATTTAATCTTTCAGTAAGCATGAACTAAGAATACCATGTTTTCTTTTTCTCTTAATACCCCAAACCTTGCTGAACTCAAACACAGAGAAATGAACATTCACTGATTTAGAAACTGCTCCATTAACAAAAAATGTGTAATTTTATGAAATTAAACAGTTCTATTTATCATCTCTACAGAAAAATAACTGTTGACAGGTCAAAATCTGACACCTTGGGTTTAGGATATAATAGATAGCTACTGGACGTCACCCCTTTACTCCAATTTAGGACAGATCACTAAATATTTTATCAATTACTGGGCCTGTGTGGAGAATTTGGCAACTAAGTATTTGCATACCTAAAGGTCAATTAAATCTAAAGACAGATAATAGGGAATAATTCAAATTTTAATGTTAAATGCCACAGAATCTCAAATACCTAGAAGATAAAAGTGCAGCTTCAAGACACTGCAATGCACTCATAGCAGCATGTCTGATACCATGGAAAGGTTAGGTAATTTGGGGAAAAAGGTTTAAAATGAAACTTTCAAACTCCACTCCAGATCACGAAGACAACTGGGTAATAATCCCTAAGTTAACTGTTTATTTTCATTTCAAGTTACCCACTCCACATTCTAAACCTGCTATTATTCATCTGGGAGTAACAGGACTAGCAACACCTAACATTTCCAGGGACCACTTTAAAAATAGCTTGCCAGACCTAAGGCACAAATTGGAGCCATCTGATAGCTATTTTCTTTCCATTAAGATCATGAAAAATTAAATGCAAGTTAAAAAAACCCTTTTTTTTGTATTTCTTTAATATACCTACTCCCATTTACAACACAAATTCGAAGGAAATAAAAATCTCATTATCAGTTGACAAGGCAAATAAAAGAGTGTGAACAAATACTCACTGTAATGTTATCCAAGAGTTTGGCCATATGCTTAATAATTTCACCATGGTGTGCTGGCTGGGTTTGCAGCAGTTTCTTAATGACAACAACACTTTCAGCAACTACGATTTCTGTTTTAGACAAAACAAATTATTAATTTTAAAAGCATTTATGGAGAAGAAAAAGCCATAAATAATTGATTGTAAAAGATGCAAAAGCTTTCAAAATATGCTTTGCAGAACTGAATTATATTAATTTGGAAAGAAGTAATTCATTCTAGTAAGTAATGTAAGTTTAGCTTCCTGAATCAAGCAACCAGCAAAAGGGGACACAAACATTCTAAATGTAAAAATCCCAACCTAGTACATACTTGTATGAAACCTCTTTTCAGTGAAGCTGCAATTTGTATTTTTTTTCTATAAAACTGAGGAATAATGTAAAAAAAATTCTGATTTTCATTAAAAATATGCATATTCAAAAGCAATTTGCAGTCTGCAATGAGAATAAAAATGCCTGCATTAAAAGTAACAGCTCATTTATACACCAGAGAAATATCTAGAGGTCTCCTTTGCATTTTTTTCTAAATGCAAAGAATGTTTCTGCATCTAAACAGTCTCTCTTAGGTCTGGAACCTAATCTCTACTACATGCAAATGACACTTCTAAATTGCAAGCTGCTGTAAGATTCATGCCAAAGTCATGCACTGAAGTGCTTAACTACTGCAAGAAGTAACATTCACAGCCCGATCAACTTGTGTGAAACACACTCTTTTTGAAGCCGAAAAGACCCCACATGAGCAGAAGCAGGCTTATGCGCAAGAGTAAACTCAGTTAAGGAAAGATGAAGAAGCCTAACTACCATTTTTTAAACAGAGGTATTCCTGCATTTCCATCAGAGTTAATCTGACACACAAACCATTCATTCAGCAATCAAGCATGCTCAAGTTTCAATAGAACAGTATGGGGAAGTGATGTCTAAATTTTGGGGAGTTGTGGGGTTTTCTTGTTTTCTTTTTTGAAAAAGAGAGAAAGGCTTTCCAAGATCTGAGCATATCATTATGCCATGTGCCTCTGAAATGCTTAGATTTTAGCTTGTAACTTTTTGTGTCATCTTTTATTTGACATGACATCTGTCATTTTTCTAGACTAATTTCTTGAAGCAAGGTTAACATCTCAAGGTCCTGCACAATCTTTCAGATCAATTTAATTTACACTGTATTTTGCCAGATATTAAAACAGGAAGCCAATTCTTGAAACTTGAAAATTAGAATCCGGAATATTTACAGTGGGGAACATCAGAATAGCAACTTTCATCATTCAGTATTTTGTGATTCACTGAACAGTTAAGAAAAATAAAACTGAACAAAAAAAAATGAGTGGACGTGAAGTCATTATTAAAAACAATTGTTGACAATGTAAAACTGACTATGGTAATATCAACTGCACTAGACCAGATGTCACCATAGGAACTACTTTAATGCTATCTGTGGGAGCAAATTTAAAGAAAATAAACCAGAATTGTAAACAAATTATAAATTACAATTGTATACTAGTATGGGTTTTTTTTACACATATCTAGATACTGGGAAAAAAAAAGTACAAACAAAATCAAAATGCATTTGTGTCAGAATAAGAACTGGCATAGTTATAGAATGTGAGGCTTAATTTGTGCACACCAAAGGATACCAAAAATGAGCAGGAAATAAAAAAGAAACACTTAGGTTCAAAACCATAACAAACTCCAACAAAATACTAGAAGGGAAGATAAAACTGGCATTCTGAATGTGCAATAAGGAAATTTAAAAATGTAATTCCTACTAGAATCATCAAAGAGGAAGCCCATACAAGGCAGTGATCAATGAACAGAAAATCTGATCAGGAATGCCTTTATCAATAAAGAAGACTAGATGAGGCACCACAATTTCAATTTTCAAGTCATAGTAAAAATCTTTGTTTCTTCTAACAATTTTGAAGTGATGTGGAATTGACTAAAGAGGACAATCTCTGAAGACACTGCAGCCTGACAATTGCCCAAAAACTTAAAATATACTCTGTCATACACTGTTCCATTTTGTCAAATGATGTATGCAAAAAAATCAACAATGCAGCAGATCAAAATTAACAGGCAGTCAATTGTAGAACCAAATTAAGGACTTTTTCCATAGATGGGAATTTGGCTGAATTATAACAGAACCTCGGAAAATCATGTCCGCATGGAGTATGTTACCAGAGAACATTCAAAAGGTGAATTCTGAAATACAACATTTGAAATCATCAATGCTGCCTCAAATTTTCTTTCACTTACATTAAAGCCCCTGCAGCAACTAAAACACGCAAGTGAAGACTAATTTATCCACAGTCTACAGTTTGTATAATCACCTCTTCTAAGAGCAGCAAAACTGCATCAACTGCTTTTGGACAGGATGCCATTCGGGTGGATTCCCCTTCCCCAAGAACATTCAAAGTCAGATTAGATGGAGTTCCAAGCCTCTTAGTCTATGCAACATGTCCCTGCCCACGGCAGGGAGGTTGGACTACATAGAATTTAAAGGTCTCTTCTAACCCAAACCATTCTGTTATTAGAGTTACTAACAATGCTTGCTGTTTGGGTTAAAAAAAATGCTAAAAGGCAATCACTAGAGCTAATTACCCAGAGAGACCTAACTTTCAGCTTTTCAGAAGTAGCCAAAGTTTAAGCTTTTACCTTGTTAACTTTTCCATGCTTAAAACATAAATAACAAATCTTGGAAACCCTATTAATACATGTAAGGGGAATGCTATAAGTTGCTTTTATTCTATGTCATTCTAACAGTAATTGGAGGTGATATGTACTAGCTACCAGATGTATTAACAGTTCCAGTAATTTTATGATTTGCAGTTTCACATAGATTTGTAGGGCAAAAAATGTTTTAGCTATCCATTCTATAGTCATGCTTTCCTTCAACCTGCAACTTTCAACAGAAAATGGAAGTCACCCATATAAGAAAAACCTGCAGGATTTCTAGTATATGCAGTACAGTCAGACAAGAGACTTCCTATAATCCCATCTGTCTCTAACACCTAAAATGACTTTTTGTAACAGCGGGGCCAGGAGGCACTTGAAACTATCAATACAATTGCTTAAAGGAAATGCATCAGTCAAACACCAAATTCATACTAGAGAAAGAAAATAACTTTTTGTCCTTCCTTCAGCAGATAAGGAAGAAAAATACTTCTCAGCCCTTACCACAGCTTCACAAAAACAGTCTCTTCAGGAGCCAGTCAAGATTAGCTTGTGATAATCATACACTAAGGTGTCTCATCACTGAAATTTCTAGTTTCTGCTGTGCTTCTGTAGTTCAAATGTTGATGGATCTTTCCCTCACATACCACAGCTTTCCTGAGCAGGGAAAATCTGACTTTAAGTCACTTATAAGCATGCAAAGAAAATTTCAAGAGCAGTTCTTGACATCCCCAGAGCCTCATTTCTGGAACAATGCCCTGCCTCTCATCACCTAAATTGCAGAAACATTAACTGTAAAGCTCTTGTGCCAGAGCCAAAATATCCTGAGTGTTGGGCTGTATCTACAGTTACAGAACGAGCACATGGAATCAGAAGGCACTTTTCCCACAAGCTTGTTCTTCAGGATTCTGTTTTGCTTTGGTAGAATTAGTATGAGCACCTCTGTTCTGCACTCAAGTGAATTCTTCATAATAAGAAAACAGTATAGAGAAAGCACAGCTGACATGCTGGACCTACCAGCTTGCACTTCATGCTACATCGCAGGACTACTTCCAGTCTTCCAATGACCATGAAAGAAGCAGCAGAGCAAAGAGCTTGCTTGCATACAGTAAAAGTTGGAGAAAAGCAAGATTAACCAAGACTCTTGAAGCTATTCTCTTATACTATGCTAAATCTCTTTTTTATACCCTTACCATGCCAAAACTCTTATGTTCAGTAATCTGTGACTATTGGTACTTTCCTGCCACCTGGGGAAAGATACCATGTAAATTATGCCATTCTATTCATTCCTTGAAAGAAGGAATAAAGACACTGCAACTATGGTAAAGCAATTTGCCAGCTGCCAGGTTTAAAAGATCCTTAATATATCCTTTGCAGCCTTTCAGAACAGTAAGCATAAGAAGATAATTTTATTTGCTAGACAACTACTTAGAAACAGGCATGAAAACTAATCTTGTTGAGACAGTATACACGTATACATGTACACGCATATATGTGTGTATATAAATATATATATATAGAATCACTCTGCAAAAAATATCAAATTGACAATCTATAATAAAAGAAAAAAAACTTTTTCCTCTTATCTTGGTTCCATCTTAGCAAAACAAAAGCAAAGCAAAAAAACAGAAAGGGTTGTTAAGTAACAAAATCTGTATTCTGAAGTGACAGTTCTATTATTTCATTTAAAACAGAAGAAATATGGAGATTTGCACATGCTGAAGGAAGCCTACTCAGAAGAAGATTGCTAGAAGAATCAGGCAAACTCAAGAACAATCTTTGAAAGTTGTATTTTTACTATGGTTGTTGCTGAATACCATACAAGAAGCTTCACTGTGCAGACAATATAGAAAGATATTTTAAACTCAGTTGATAATCAGAAAGGCTTAAACAGAAATAAGATCTACAGCACTAAGAAATGAAAGTCACATATATTTAAAACACAAAGCTATACACTAAGGGCATTCAAGAATTATTGATACAAGATGAGGTGGTTGAGAATGACAACTCAGTTCATAAACCAGAGAGAAAGCTCTATGTGCGTTAGTGGGTCACTGGCCAAATATGTGCTGCCAAAATGATGTCCCTAATACCGGCCTTCTCAGACTGCCATGAAAAAATGTACAGGAGATACAGGGAGGCATTAATGCTGCTTTTCAAAGCTGAAAGCAATGTCACGTAAGTTCTTTGAACTGTTTGAACTACTCCAGGATACTCCAAAATTATGCTTTTGCTCCTTCCTGGCATTATTTATTAATTGACTTCTTATGAAATAGGAATCTGCCATATTCATTGGTAACTAGTAAGAATATACAATATTATTAGGTATTGAGATACCGTGCTGCTAAACTGGATTTAACTTTATCTCCTCCTTGTTGCATTCCTTAGTGATTTGAAATTTTGTTTCACTATCCAAATATAACAGTAGCCTAGACTACAAGTCAAATTTGGGGCCATTTATCATAAAACTATTTAATACGTTTTTTCAGTTAGGCATTGATGCACTACAAAAAAAAAAAATCCAAGCTTTCAGCACCCTCTACAGGCTAACTGCTTTGATGCAACTTGAATTGTAACTATTGCTACCTATGATAATCAAAACAGCACACTAAAAACCACAGCATTTTAAGAAAAAGTAGGCAAACATGTAATTGAGGGCCACAATGAATTAATTTCTCTAACAGAAGAGAAAATAACTACTCAGTGAATATCAGAGTCTTTGGAAGTGCAGGATTTTTATCTAGTCATGTCAGCCATATTTTTATAGAAGTCAACCCTTGTTTTCTGATGTGATCTGAAGTATTGTGTGGTTCTCTCTAAGAAAACATTTTATGCCATCAGCTCCCAGAAAACGAAGAGAACTTCAGCTTACCATCCCTGTTGGACAGCAAACAGACGAGGCCATTAAGGCACGTGTCAGTCACTTCAGTGATGTTAGTTGCGCATCTCCCTATAGCCTGAATCGTAGCTGCAGCAAACTGCTTATCTTGGCTTTTCACATAAGTCTAAAGAAACAGGATTTTTGTTAGTCAATATATAACTCTTGTCAACCAAAGACTTACCATATTATTCTCATGAGGCAGACATACTGTATAAAAAATTAAACTTAGAAAACTGTATTGCACATTAGAAGCTATGATTTTTCAGCTAATTGTCACTTTTCGAAGACATTTTCTTGCACACTTTGGTAATCCATAGCCATGCAAACCTCTGATTTCCAGAAAGCTTGGGGCATGGGGCAATTACCCAAAAACAGCCATTAGTTTGTGTGCAAGGTTGGAGGAGTTGATGAGCTCTCTCTTCAGAAGTTTCAGTTCATTTAACTACGAGCATCTGTGAAACTATGAATAACCTACCTGCCTGACAACCAGTACCTTTCACAGAAATCCAGTCAGAGAACTGAAGCAATGCAAATAGATGTCACAAGCAAAGAGAAAAGAAAGAAGGACAGACACTGTTTCACAATATAGGCAGAAGATCTTGCTGATACATAAAGATACTGAAGACAAAAAACTATTTCACCAAACAACTTATGGAAATGAGGTTTGGCAACAAATGCTAATGGTCAAAAAACTGCAAAAAGTAAGACCCTATCATATAGTAACTTAGTGTCAGACAAGTTGCTAGAATATGTGTTTAAGAATATGAAATGATTAAGTTTTTCTCATCAGTTTTTTTCTTCTTTTTTGGTAGCTGGAAGGAGAGTGAGAAACAAAATATTTGTACTCCTTTCCATATCCAAATAGCTCCCTTATCCATTATAGTATGAGATGGTTTAATTTCCACTTTTGGAACATGTCATCCTTGAGAATACTTAAACTTGAAAAATTTAAGCCTAGGAGAAACATCCAACAATGGAAAAAGAGATCATAAATATAAAAAGAATACACTTTTGCACAAACCTGAAATTCTCGAAGCAGAGTTGATATGTTGGCTTCATTTGCTAAATTTGTCAAGATTTCAAGCTACAAGGAAAAAAAAACCCAGACATGTTGTCAAAACTTAAAATAAAATATCATAAACAGTACCACATGTCCACTATACTTTCATTGTCTATAAAATATATTTTAAAACTACCACTCAGAATTCAACAGAGTATACCAGGTATCAGTACAAAGTGGTACCACCAATGCACTCAGGAGGCATATTTTCCTTGCAAGTACTTGCAAAGTTTACAAAGCAGGAATCCAGGGTTCAGTGACACATTTTTTATGAGCCTGAGCTTTAGTGTTTCATTGCATATCAAATGGGCTTGAAATACTTCTGTCAGCTTTCCAATGTTATACAACAGGCTTTAGCACATAAGAACCACACGACAGTGTAAGAAGAAATAACAGAAGTCACAACTGCAACGGGGGAGAAATAAATTGCCCATAATATTCAGATGAACTGTAATAAAAGACTTTTAAACTCAGGAAAGAAACATCCGCATCTGTGAGATTCCTCAGATCTTATTCAATATCAAAAACATCATACCCTGGAAGCCCTCCTCTTTGTTCCTGGTGAACAGAAGGATGATATACAACATTTGGTATACATTGTTAAGATGCTATATGCAGCCTGTTTTAACTTTAAATCAAATAAACTGAAAACACAACCCTGTCCCTCCAAAGGGAGGTCATGCCTCAGAAATACATTGGCATTTTTGACTTGGAGGCATCCAGAAAAGGATTCTCAAGTGATACAGTCCACCTGTACCTCAAAACAATTTCATAAGACATACCACTAAAGGCTCTTAAAGGTAAGTATCTAGAATAGCATAGAAAGGAAGAGGATAAATGAAAAAGAGAAACAGGAGAGAAAAGATTATTTTGTAGTACAGAGTGGCAATCAATGGAATATCACAAATATCTTCACTGGCCTTTTTCACAGACGAACTCTGAAAGTATGGAGAAGACAGACAACAAAGTTTTCAACTGATGCATTTCAGGGAAATGAAGAGAAAGGCTAAGAAAAGCTATAAAAGCTCCAGATGGTAGAAGACTGATTAATAGAACAGAAAAACAAATCAGCACATGTCTGCAAAGTAATGCTCGTAACTGGGAAAAAATCTTAACTGTTCAGCAGATGACAGACTCTGAGAAGATGACAACTAATTATAACTGAGAATTTGTGACTGAAATAGGTTACTGTGAAAATACAAGCTCAATGCTAACCACTGATCAAAAAAGCAAAGTTGGTGCTGGAAAATAAAAAAGCAGAAACCCAAAAACAGCACAAGAGATAAATTTCAGGGTGCTCCTAACATATTAATTACTGCCATGAGTCTCATAATTCTATTTTGAAACAGGAAGGCTTGAACTACAGAGGTAGAAGAGGGAGAAAACTACAAGATTTTCTAAAAAAAGTTTAAGGATCTTCTAAAAATGTAATGTAACTGTAAAAGTGTAGGGTCTTCTAAATTTTTCAGCCATCATGAAACAAATGAGACAATGAAAGGAAAAACCACATTTCTACTTCTCCATTTCATATCAACTTTCTATTCTTTTTGGACTGACTAATCTTGGATAACAGTAAGGAATTCCTCATAATATTCCTAAAATGCAGAGAATATTTTTTGCTTCCAACTGCTTCAAATTTATTTACGTCTTATTGCTGGTATAAAATACAAAAATATATTTAGTTTGTACATATATAAACATGATAGTTTTGGCATAGTCATCTTGCACATACGCTACTCTTGCACATATAATGTAAGTGCAATATGCATGAAAAACAAAGATAAGGAAAAAATAATGTTTCTTTCAGAAAACTACCTTCCACTCCTAAACACAAGTGCCTATGACAATCTAAAGCAAAACAAGAGAAAAGGCACATAATAGTAGACACTTTTTAAGCCATTGTTTTGTCAAGGATTTCCCATTTGTTAAAGAGTAAGTACAGAGAAAACAACATGACAACAGCTGAAAACATGCATTGAGATGTGGCCTTCAGGAAAGCCTAAAGTACTTCTCCTGCCAAATATTGACTTCAAAGAAAATTTGGGACTCAAACACTGCCCCATTTTGTACAGGGGAACAGACTCTTTTTAAGCTAACAGCATTAAAGACTCTTTTCTTCCCATGAAATAGTCAAACTCTCAATGTTAGAATGCCTGGTTGAAAAAAAAATTATAGTGCTCTCTACCATTGAAAGGTCGTAAAAGCTGTAGTGGAAAATACAGCCACTTCCACCTGCAACACAGTAATAGAAGTTTCAGATGGCTTGACAAGCCTGAAGGCCCCTTGTGCATTTAACTAAATTACTTCTAAGTACTTCTAAGTGAGATAAAGAAAAAGCACAGAATGACCTATGTTATATCAGTGAAAAACATTTTACCTTCCTGTTGTAAACTTATTAGTCCAGCACTATATAGAAAATTTTGCCTTTAATAAACTCACCTTAAGTGTTTTGATCATAGTTGGATCAGTTGATCTAACATAGAAACTCTTCAAATAAGGTTCAAACATGCCCTGAAAATCAGAACATATTTAAGTAACTCTCCTGTGTTTCATATACAGTGTGATTAAAAAAATTCTAAATAGGGTATACCTTTCTCTGAATTGACATAGTGGCAATATTTTGCAGGACAATATACTGCACCTCCCTAGAATGTGAAAAGAAAAACAAGAGTCAGTCTACAAAATTACCGATACATAGAATAATTCAACGTGCCAAAGAAAGTCCAATTCTATTGGAACACCATGTCAGTTATCCATTTGTTTTGGCACAAACATAGAAGGTAAACCTTATTGCCAACTGCTAACTTCATAATTTGTTTCACAGGAAGAGAGACGCATGATGAAACCAGACTTTCATTTTTTCAAACTCTAATATACAAAAATACTCACTGACACCGGTACAATGGTGCCTTTTGTAGGCTTTCGGAATTTATTCAAATCAGAATTACATTAATCATTTTAATACAATGGAAATAGCTTTAAAAAGCTCTACATTTTATCCACCTTCTTGAAATAAATATTTCAGGATGACATAGCTGAGAACGAAAACACATAGGGCTTTATCTGCCTGTGCTGAAATAACTCTATTAACTACAAGAACAGTTAATCCTTGCACAACTAGCAAGAATTGCTATGACTTTTTTCTCTTAAGAATTTCCCTAAAAATTCTCAAAAAGGGCCAGGATCTTCTGTGACTCAAGGGTATACAATGGCAGACATACACATCTATAAAAAACTAACACTTTTACATAATAGACTGTGCAAGAGATAGACAATACATTTATGTAATGTTCTACAAAAAAACATTAAACATGTCTGGAGAGGGCATTCTCATCATTACAAGTTTAAAAGCCTCCACATGTGTGAGCAAAAAGAAATCTAGGTACTAGCCTGAAGCTTCTAAAGTGCATATTTTGTGTCACCAATTGCTTAAAAACTGAGTAATAATTTACACACAATTTTTCTGAACCATGAGTGCTCAAATCCTTGCATGCTGCAAATCTCATCCTAATAGAGAAATCATCATACTCATTATCCTTTTACTCAAAACTGTCTAATAGCCCTAAGGTAATTACAGCTGCTGCTTACAAAGAAAAGTGATAATAAAGAAGTACTTAAGATGTTTTAAACTTATTTTATGCAATTCTTACTTAGGTGCATGGCAATAGTCAGCTACACATAATGAAACAAGACTGGAAATTGCCATGAGATGCTCTTTCGGGCACTCTCACCCTAACTAGATTACAGCTTAGTTGACATTAATTTAAAGGCCACAAGCAAATAACTTCAAGGGCAAACAGCAAATGCTTATTTCAAAGTGTCTCTAAAAGCAAAAGTGTTTCACCCAGAGTGGTAACAGAGAAAAGAAAAGCCATTCAAGACAGAAAAATCAGAAGACCAGTGCCATTTAAGGTACTAGCTGAAATACAGGAAAGAAGTGATTTTTCTTTTAATGAAACCTGAGTATAAACAAGCAATAAACCACATGCAAATAACCCTTTCAATCTGTGAGTATGAGTTTAAGTCTATACATTATCTGCCAATTGCTTTAGTCACTTAACTCATTTTTTCATAAAGAGAATAGGAAGCATACAGTACTATAAAGTCGAACACAAAAATAATAGTGATTCATTCTTACCTCAAATAAAAGCATGAATACTCTACCTAGTCCCATTTTACTTCTTTACCAACTTTTAAACAATAGAGATACTGAGCAGCAGAACTTTCATAGAGAAAAGAGCTTTGATGGCAGGGTTGACAAAAGTTAAGGTACATCTAGGATGAGTAATCTTGCCAGACACAACAAAAGTGAGTTTTTTTTAGAAAACCTTTGTGTCTGTTTGACATAGCTGATTAAAACAATAAATTATTTTCACAGAGAAGTTCTAGCCAAAAATACCATTTTTAGTTAAAAGTCATGCTAAAAACAATTAATATTGCTGCATGTAAACCATTCAAGGTTTCTCATAAAAATACACAGAAGTTCAAAATCTAAGAACTGAACAGGTAAGAAAAACACTTCTGTGCAGCAAATACAGGCACACTATGCAAAAACTATGAAATACAAATGAAAAAAAGCACCAACAATCTTATGAAAAATACTATTAAAGGTAGCGAAGTCAAAACAGAACATACTGTTATCTGATATCCAGTGATCCCTTCTAAACTCATCCAGTTTGAGATTTGTGTTAAAGTGCAGGAATATAAAATATACATCAGAAGACTTCTTTAGTGCTTTAGCAAGATAGCAAGGAACCCAACAGAACTAAATTTCCAGTAGTTTTTTAAAAATCAAGATATTAAGCAAACTAGTTAGTACTGACTCTATTTAAATACTAACTAGGCAGCCATGACTCTTGTCAGAACAAAAATCATAGGAATGAAACACAGTAATCAATGATCCCTGGATGGGATACTAAAAATGATGGAATAACTTTTAGTGATCCTCATTTGTTGAGTGAAAGTGAATATTACAGACAATTCCAAAATGAAATTAATTGTGTAATAGTTACGTTCTTATAACTACGGCTAAACAAATACGTACAACAAACTACACACTGTGATATAAAGTATGGACTTGAACTACCTGTTACTACGGAGTAAACGCACCAATGACTTAGAAACAATACCAGCTTCAGATTTTGGTGCCAAATGCCAGTACAGCTGTGCAACTGCCATCACCACCTAAAGGAAGAACATTCAGAGCAGCATGTTAACTTCAAATCATCATTCATATCTACCACATTTGCTTCAGACCTGCAGGACTACCAGCTCACTCTTCTTCAGAAAGCTAAGTGAATACCTGTGGCCTTCGAAATCAGCAAAGCAGAGTGAGGAACAACATTGGAATAAATATATTTTCCCTAATTAAGTACCTTTACTTCCTCCCAATGTTTACTGTATGCTATAATAAATAAACGGCTATAGAAATAGGGACAAAGAGAAAAAGCAGTAGATGATTTAAATTACAAACATAGTGATATCATCCTTGATAAATCAATATTGCTAACATCAGCTGTACAATGTAATGAAGAAATATTCTTTAAAAGTTTTTCTAATGTGCTTTTCCTTTATGACTACAGGTTCAATATTACCTTTTATCTAGTTTCCACTCAAAATCTTTCATTCTATTATTCTACTATGCAATTTATAAAACAGCTGCCTTTACTGGAACATTTTAAAGTACCAAATCCAACAGAAGGTAAATGGTACACGGTTGTATACCAATATCCAGGCTAACAAAATTCAGAAGACTGAGAAGTAAGCAACTTAACACCCATTTTCTTTCTTCACAAACTTCCTCATAAATAAAAGACAAAATATGATTTTTATGCTAGTGAGTGTCATATCGCAACCTTTCCTACAACAGCATCATGATCAACTCTCCGTGGCAAACAATCAAACAAATCAAGCAAACAAATCATACAGACTCCAAGTAAAGCCCTCATGGTAATACTTCACTTTAGCACTGAAACTAAATGATTATCAATGAACTAAAATTATTATTTAACAATAGAAAGTGATTAAAAACATCTAAAGCCAGGAAATAATTTTAAGACTTTTAGCAATATACTGCAAGTACCTTTTGCTGCTGTCAAAAAATATAAGGTCATATGGAAGGCCATAAATTAAATTAATTGTAGACAAATTCTGTGAATAGTATGAATATCGCCATAATAGCAATTCAAAGTAGCATAATTTTGATAACACTTTTCAAAGTGCACTTTAACATCTCAGTTAACTTTAATATCAGAAAGTTAAAGATCAAAAATATGAGAATCAATGCCATATTTCATAAAGAAAATTATTTCTAGAATGAGGGCAATAACTAACTGAACCTCTTCATGAAGTGTGATGGCAAACATATCAAACATACTTGCTCTTTGCATGAAATTAAGAAATATCACAGACACTGAGCAGTGATTTTTAGCAAAAAGTTTTAAAAATTTAATCAATTAGTTTCCAAAGTCTGCTGGGCTGCCAGATCATAAATGATTTAGAGAAGAGGCAGATATTGAGTTAGAATCTCAAAATATGTTTCAGTGGAGAACTACAACCTGATCTGTTTAGCTTATTAAGAACAGATGGCAAGGTGACTTAATCATGGTCACTGTTTTTGCAGTGATATGAATATTCATCATCACTGGAAGACTTTTCTCAAAAGACATCTAGTCCTGATTAACAGGACAAACTGAGGTTAGAAGTAACATTCTGTAATCTGATTAACATCACAATGATTCACCCTGAGCATGGCTTTTTCCAGTTCTAAAAAGTTACCTGTATTTAAAAATTTTTAATAATCTAGGAAACCATACTCATAATGTCATATCTATCCTGGAATCCTGTCAAGGCAAGAACTCTAGAAATGTGCTGTATAATTGTCTACTTTTAAAACATGAGACTCAAAAGAAAGAACAAATTAATTAATCAATAATGACTATGATTTTCTTTGTAGATCTTTTCCATTCAACTGCGACAATAAATTGGCTTGCGCCATCCTAATTGCTGAGAGTTTTTGCATTAAGAGCTACCTATGGTAGAGTCATCACATGCTGTGTAAGTCAAATTCAAATGCTCTCATACTCTTTCCTAGTATTTTGTTTGTCTGTATTATTTAGAGCACATATCACAATCAGTTTAGGTGTTTCACTTACAAGCTATGTTAAATTCAAAATAAAACCATAACACTTCTCCTAGTTACTAAAGCGTATTTTCAACCATTTTAAAGAGGTGTAGATTTTACTCTTCAATCTTTTAAAGTTTCTTAAAACAGATATTTGTAGTTTAACATTTTAATTAAAAAGGAATTTGTCATACAGCAGCATTTCGACTTTGAAGCAGGGGCTTTGTATTTCGTAACAGCAGCCTGTGATCTGGGTCCATAGTATAGGTGGTTTTCAATTTCTGATCCTTCTCTTTCTGTTCTTCATCAGATTCATAGAAATTATTTTCATTGTATTCATCCACCACTTCATCAACCTACCAAAAGACAAAATGACAAGGATATACATAGAATATCTGAATCAACAGGTTTTATTCATTAAGAAATTAACATACAATACCACAGTTTCATGCAAGATTTATGTATGTTTTCTTAAAATAGCTTTTGGCTTTTCTATCCATTTGCTCACAACAGTAGATATACAGACATGAAAAACAGATTAAAAGATATACAAAATTTCCTTAGAAATAAGTTGTACTGACAAATTAAATATCTTTACTTCTATTCAACAAACTATTTTTGGCATGTATATTGGCCTTTTTGGACTTAAAGCCTATGATCCAAAATTGACATTTCTGAAAAATAGCTAGAAATGAAAATAAGACATAAGTCTTCAGAAAACTTGGCAAGGTTGCATGCCTTAGTTAAAACTTAGGTGTAGTAAAAGAATCCATAAAAATATCATCAGTAGAGGTAAGAACATGGGGGGAGAAAGGAAAGAAGTGGCAGTGAATTAAAATTGCTATTTTGTTCTGGTTTTTATTACAATTTGAAAGAACATTGAATTTTTTTAAAAAAGAATGCCTAGCAAACTCATAAGTATTTTATGCAATAGCAACTGAAATATTTTAATTTCCTTACTTCTCTTCCAACAATTCTTTATGGCAGTCACATTCTAAACTAAAACTCAGCATGCTCAGAAAGTCCCCTGGTAACTGAATTGCTCCCTTGCCTAAAGTACAGACAACGTGAAAAGAAATTTCCCAATCCCAGTGCATCACAACCTGCACTGAAGAAGCTTCCTCTAACAGGAGGAGGATAATTCAATCTTCATTGATTCAGTTTTCAATACCCTTGCCTTGACTGCTAACAGACATGCAGATCAGTACTATTGAATTCAACAGGAATATTGAGTTCAAAACAGTATTTAACTCAGTAATAACTGTTACAAAGAAACAACCTGAGTTCTCACATTTCTGACTTCCTTTTTTTTTTTTTTTTTTTTTTGAAGAACTGTTTGCTTGGAACATGCTTGGACCAGCAGAGTTCCAATAAAAAGCAGCATAACATCTGATTAAGGTCCTTCTTTATACCCCAACAGCAGAAGCATATTAGTATGATCTTCTCACAATTATGTATTCTATTGCAATTTTAGAATATTCCTCTTTTTCAGATCTGCTAAGATCTGGTAGGAAATAATTTTGTTCTGGACAAAGGGTGACGACAATACACAGGGAAATTATTTTAATGAACTGAAATTCATCAAAATCAAGTTGATGAACTCCTAAGTATTTAGAATCTGTAGTCACAAGAACCCACTAAGACAAAGAGGACATGTAATATTGCAAGATTTGCACATTGTGATGGATAGGAAAGCAAAGCATTATGTAAAAGTCAGAAGACTAGGTTAAAAACCTGCAGCTCCTTGGTGTACAATAATTGTTATTTCAAATTCTATTAATCATCCCAACATGGAGAATAGTTACCAGACAACGTGAAACAATCACGCAAAACCACTTAAGTCTCAAGCTGACCTACCGACTATATTCAATGCCAAAGAGATACAACTGTAAGTTTGGAACCATAGTATCATTTACGTTGGAAAAGACCTTCCAGCTCATACAGTCCAATTGTTAATCAGCACTGCCAAATTCACCACCAAACCATGCCCTGAAGTGCCATCTCTACAAGTCATTTAAATATCTCTAGGGGTGCTGACTCTACCCCTTCCCCAGGCAGCTCATTCCGGTGCTTGACAACCCTCACTGAAGAAATTCTTTCTAATATCCAACTTAAATTTCCCCTAGTGCAACTTGAGGCCATATCCCCTTGTCATGTTGCTTGACCCAGACCTGGCTACAACTTCCTTTCAGGTTACTGCAAAGAGTGATAAGGTCACCCCTGACCTGGGTCTCCTTTTCTCCCAGCCACTCCTCACAGGACTCATGCTCCAGACCCTTCACCAACTTTGTTGCCCTCCTCTGGACTTGTTCCAGGACTTCAGTGCCTCTTCTATCATGAGGGGCCCAGAGCTGGACACAGCACTCAAGGTGTGGCCTCAGCAGTGCCCAGGACAGGGGGACAATCCCTGCCCTGCTCCTGCTGCCCACACCATTGCTGATCCAGGCCAGGATGCCATTGGCCTTCTTGGCCCCCTGGGCACACCCTGGCTCATGTTCAGCTGCTGGCACCAGCACCCCCAGGTCCTTTCCAGTCACTCTGTCCCAGCCTGTGGCACTGCCTGGGGTTGTTGTGACCCAAGGGCAGGACCCAGCACTGGGTCTTGTTGAACCTCACACCACTGGCCTCAGCCATGATCCAGCCTGTGCAGGTCCCTCTGCAGAGCCTTCCTGCCCTCCAGCACATCAATAACCCACACAGCCTGGTGTCACCTGTGAACTGACTGAGGCTGCACTCAGCCCCTTGCCCAGGTCATCAACGAGGGCATTAAACAGGACTGCCACCAGTACTGAGCCCTGGGGAACAGCACTGGTGGCCAGCCACCACCTGGATGTAACTCCATACACCATCACTCCTCCCCAGGCCTGGCCATCCAGCAACATTTTTAACCAGCAAAGCATACCTTCATCCAAGCCACAGGCTGCGAGTTTCTCCAGGATAATGCAGTGGAAAACATTTTCAAAGGCTTCACCATGTTCAGTTAGACAACATTCAAAGCCCTTCCCTCATCTACTAAGTGGGCTACCCTATCATTCTAGAAGGTTAAGTTTGTCAAGCAGGACCTGCTTTTCAGAAACCCACGCTGGCAAGGCCTAATCCTCAGGCTGTCCTGCATGTGCCACTAACAGCACACAGGATGACCTGCTTCGTATCCTTGCTCAGCACTGAGGTCAAGCTGACCAGCCTGACAGTTCCCCAGATCCTCCCATGAACCCTCTCCTCCATGAAGATGGGTGTCATATTTGCCAATCATCAATGAACTCGGATCCTCATGGTTCACCAGGACTGTTGCTAAATGATGTAAAGCAGCGCAGGCTCTGGCCCCCTCACTACCCATGGGTACTCGCATACTATGTGCCCCAGAGACTTGGCGTGTGTAAGTGGCGTAGCACACTATTTCCCCTTGGATCATGGGGGCTTCATTCTCCTCCTCCTCTCCATCTTATAGATCAGGGAATGGGTACCTTGAGAACAATTGGTTTTACAACTACTGCCTTCTTTGCGTCAGAAAAGGCACCTCAGTCATTTCCTCATCCTTAATTCTTTATTTCTCCCCGCAGTTTTGCTGGCACACCTTTTTACCTCTCTGACAATGAAAAGCCCTGTCATTTTGCAATCACAGTGGCCCAGAGAGCCTCCAACCATCCTATCACATCAACTACTATGGAGACCAAAGGAATTCCCAGCCAAAGAATGCAGCCCCTGTTCTGTTTCCTGGTCAACCCCGTGCCCTCTCCCAGCCTTTCAGTCACTCCCACCCTAATTCCCTGTTGGTCCTCTGTTTTAAACCTTCCCTTGTAGTACCCCCGTGTTACCTAATAATTGGTCTCCGATGCTTGCCCTGCCTCGCCTATCCCATGTACTTCAGCCTGGACCCTCTGAGCCTCTTCGCCTTTGTTCCCTGAACCCTGAAACGATGCGTGGCTGAAATAAACATCTTTGTATAACCCTGCAAAGGCCTTTCCTGCTGATTTCACTACAAGCAACACCTTAGATGCAACAACCCACCAGACTTTCTCTGTTCACAAATAACAGTTATAGTAGGGTCCCCTCCCTTGTTGACATCCTGACCGGTTGTGTTAGGGCATTATCATTCACACAATCCAGGAACCTCCTGGACTGGTTCCTCACCACTGATTGCAGTGACTTTCAGCAGGCATTTGGTAATTTGAGAATGAAGACTATCGACTTTGAGACTTCTCTCACCTGCCCGTAGAATATTTCATCTGCCTCTTCCAACTAGCTCAGAAGACTGCATTTACCTGAGTAAGCAAGTCTGTTTTGGCATGCACTAGGTTATTCTTACAATTTCTGCTATCACTGCCTAGCTTATTTCCAGATAGAACACAGTTCTAGGATTCTCTTCATTCATTTCAAGCCTAGGTAGAAAAACTGAAATTGAACTGAGACACAATAAATTACTGCCAAAAGTTCAAACCACCAAGCCAAAACCTCGTCTTAAGACACCTAGCTGAATTGTTGCTCCGACCCCAGATAAACCTTGCACTACAAGTACTGAAGGCTGTGCTAAAGAAAGAAATTGGAACAAGCAGTCATTATCTTCTGAAGTGGCACAGAACTAGCTTCAGGGGTGCAAGCACAAGCAAAGCCTCTTGGTTCTAACAAAAGGGGAAAGCCTTGTGCAGAGATCTTAGAAAGCACCTCCACGCTCAACAACAGTGTTATGGTGCTCTGGAGAAGAAAAGCAACCAAAGTAGCATTACTCTGATACTGGGCCTACATCTTGAATTTCAATCAGAAAAAAAAGGCATGAGTAGGGTATAATGGAGATATAAGCACTATTAACATTAATATTTTTCCTGCAAGTAGTGTAAGACTTACACTGTGAGACGAGAGTCTTTCCATTTTAACTAGTAATTTAACTATTTAACTAATTAATTAACTATTGAATCAACAACTGACAGATTATTTCCTATGCACTTATTCTCCAATCTTCACTGTCTATGGTGCACTACACTAGACTGTGGAATATGCTTCTTCACACATCCCTGAAGAAATGCTAAATATGGGTGACACTCAAATTTTACTTTCACAGATGTGTAAATACAACTTATACTAGAGTACTATCAGTATCATACTGATAGAACTGATGATAACCAGCACAAACTAGCAAATTTATCAGAAATAAAACCAATCCTCAGATCATTTTTGACAAGGGAGAGATGAAAGTTCTGGGAATAGATTCAAATGTTCCAATTCTTTGTGTTGTCATTTCAATCCCTTTAGATGAAGTTTCACAGTTGATTTAAGACTCATCAGTCCAACAGAACTTTGTTGGTTTTTTTGTTTTTTTAAAAGGGTGTTTTATTTTCACCAAGATTAGTAAAATGATCCGTCTCATTCTGTGGTCACTAGAACTACTGGATTTTAAAAAGCAGTAGGTGATAAAGGGAGAACAGAAGAGAAGAGTGGCAGTTGTTAGTTAAAACCATATTAAATACATTTAACAGCTTGTAGTACCACATGATTTAATTGTGCAGCTAATAGCTTTTCTAAATTGCAAAATGACTAAAGTTCAGAACCCTGGGAGAATAAAATTATTAAAAAACTGAGACCATAGTATTCCAGACTACAATTTGCAAATAGACTCTGTGCATTCCCCATCTACTATGATTTATTCACAGCAGAGAAGTGAGTATTTTAGTGTGGATGAACATGCATAATTCTTTTTTATATTATTCCAGACATACAATTCAGGGACATCTTCATAAAGTATTAACAGCTTAAATGAAGAAACTGCAAGATAACAAATTCCATTAACCTGTTTTTAAAGTCACTAGGTAAATGAGCTAACATTTAACTGAGATTTTGCTAGAAGTTACATTTAATATGGCATAAAAGTTGAGAATGTGACTTCCATTTAGGGAGAAATACATTATGCGAATACTACAATTACCTCCAAACAGAGCTTCACACACCCATGTACTGAGTGAAAACAAAGCTTCAACAATATCCAAAGCATGAATACACAGTATTTCCCCACTTTGCCAGCCTTAATTCCATCTTGTATTGAAAAAATTATTCATATATTTGTAATTGTTGCTTAGGCATAAATGATTTGAAATTTCTCTCCTCAGTTTCACATGGCAATACACTCACAGCTTTCTTTTGATGCCTGTAGCAAAATTTGGGCAAACAAAATTTTCACTATCTTCCAGAAACCTTTCTGATACTTCTAAGAACTGCTCTCAAGTGAGTTTTGCATAAGCTAGGTTTTGAAGGTAAGAATAATTTTGGTACTAGTCACTTTTTGGTGAACCTGACTGCAATACCAAAACACTACTTTAGCCCATCAAGATCAGTATCCATGTACTGTACGAAGAACAGTTTCCTTGAATAGGGAAAACGTTGGATAATCTATAGAATGGTTTGCTACTTAAAGCTTTAATGAGTTATGTAAGACAGATCTGAAATTTTGATGCTGAATTTGAACATGCATACCTAAATCTTTCCACAAGCTTCTTAGATGAGTTTCAGAACACCAGAACAGACCTGTTGTTACTCAGCAGATTAGCTGTGAGAAATTTCTGACAGAAGAGCAGACCTCAACCAATCCCACTTGTTAACAGTCACATGCCAGTAGAAGTATTAATCTTCTCCACAACAGGAAATCCTTGAATATGATTCAGGTTTGTCAGTATTGGTAAAGTTTGAAAAGAAGAATTGTTAGTGCTCTTAAAAAAAGCACAACCTCACATGATAAAAACACTTGAGATAGTAAAGTAACTAATGTAATTTGCAGCCTGGCTGGAGAGAGGCTTGTGAAGGCACAAGTGAAGTTTGACAAGTTTGCCTTATTAAGCCAAAACAAGCTCAAGAGATAAAGAATAAAGGAGCCAGATCCTCCACTCCATAAGTAATAGCTTCCTTCCAAGCACTAAACAGCCAGCAAAGACTCCTTCTAAGGTAAGCTGCAATTTATAAACAGTTGTGTGATACTGTGAATGGACTGATAGAACCTAGTAACGACTCTGATGGCCCTGCAGAAGTTGGGGAGTATTTCAAGTGCCTAAGTGTAAGTCTCTAGTGTGATTTTATGCTCGCTTGAGCATGAAAAAAATCTGCATGGATCTGGCAGACTCTGAAGGTACAGAACCTACAGCAGATCCATAAAAACTGAAGATTAGACAGGGCATCTTGTAGCATTTTGAACAACACCGGACATCCAGAAAGACCACAGAATTATTATATCCTAGTCTGGCTAAAGGTTAAAATTTTCACCTACTTATCCCTCATTAGGACCAAATTATCCAGTAAACACTCAAAATATCTTCCTGTTTCAAAATAGTTATTAAAACTTTTTTTTTTGTTACATTGAAAGAAAACAATTTTCAACACCTAACAAACTCCTGATGCTCATGTGCTTAGAATCATTGGAAAGGAACAGACTGAGGATTACAACACAAATGAGAAACACACTGGGTCACAGAACCAGGATGCACGTTACAGAAATGATTACAAACCATAGCCATTCCTGAATGGGCAGAAAGCTGGTGTCTTTGCTTTCACCGGACCAGAACGGTGTGCTCTGTGTGGTCTTGGACACAATGCATTTACAGCTTTCAGCAACAAAGTTACTTAAAAGTGAATGAGAAGTTTAGAAACTTAATTTAACCCTTCTACCTCACAGAATATAAAAATATTCAGAATTAAGTGTTGTTCTGGGATATGACATACCTTTTATCAAGAAAGAATTTTAAGAAGGCTTCCTAAACAAACAGGCAGTCATAAGACCTCCAGAATGCAATGATTAAGTAATGCACAATACAAATGATAATACATAGTTTATATTATTTATATAAAATATCAATACAAAATTATCTCATTACCTAACAATGTTCCTGTCAATCCTACAAAGACTAGAACAGTTGCTCCTATGCAAGTCTAAAAGTATATAAACATTTTCAGTTAACTGAACAACAATGGAATGAAGAATCAATACAGATTGCAAAATGACAGTTACATTACTCTGATTTCCTTATATATCATGATTTTGACTTCAACTATAACCATAGTCAATTCATTACCATTTGGATAAAGAGGTCAGAAAGAAAACCTAAGGGTTCAGTTGGACTTGTAGAACTGAAGCCACTGAAATAGGCTTGATCTCAAAAAGTACCCTCTTTCAAGGATCATTTTCAGATTACAACCCTATTCAAATTACTGTAATGGAAATGTTATATTTTAACATAATTACATAGAAGATACAATATAATTCCAGTAAATTACAATGGAAACTGCTATTTTTGTTTTGAGTTTTGGTAAGAGATTTGCACACAATTACATATGCGGATTTTAAGAGTTTAGCTATACAAAGAGATAAACATGCTTTCAGTAAATAAAAATTGAAGTATTGTTGGAAATTCTCAGGGCAACTTTGAGGCTTTTTTCAGTAAAAGGCTTGTATTTCAAGTTAGTTAACCTTGGCCTATTAACCTTTGGAGTTGTAGACTATTTTTACAGTTCCTAAGAAAAGCTAAATTTTAATGTGGCTAAGGAACATGCCAAAAATTCTACTAGTTTGAGAAGATTTAATCTGCAATTCAAAAGAGCTTTCTCAATAAAAAGCTTCCAACTTCTAAAAAAAGCGAGCTTTGATAGTTAAGCTATACAAAGGAACCAAGACACCTACTCAGCCTTGAGAACCTGACTAAAGCAGGTGAAATCTAACATTAAGGCATTTTCATTTACATCATTCTTAGCTTCCTCCAACATATATAAAAGTTACATGATCAACAATACATAAATCAAGTTTTATTTGTAGTTTAGTAATAATATTATCATCTACATAATACCATGTATAAACCCAGGTCAGACGAACATGTTTACTTAATTCTAAAAAAAATCACAGAATTTTTCCAAAACTCATCTTTCGCCTGAAATAGACTTCAAATTCCTGAATTCAGTCTTACAGAGGCTTTTAAAAACTCACTCAGCCAATAAAATAATTTCTAAATATAAATTTGAAAAGGTAATGAAGTAAAAGCTTAATGAAAACTAAAACAACCCCACCCCTAAACATTCTTAAGAAAACACATATTCATGGAAGTTTTACAGTACGCCTCTGAGGACCACTGAACATTAATTTTCTGCCAGTATATCACAACTACAGTAACATCTCTGCTAAGTAACTTCACAGCAAATTAATGTGAAAACTGAAAGAGTGTTTATTCTCGTTTCTCTAAGAAGTGATTAGGTCTAGGACTGGTGTCTAAAAATAGGGGCTAAGACTTAAATATGCTGCAGTAACGAACATCTTTTCAGCAACTTCAAATGTGCAATCGCTGTTGTAATAAAGTCTTGTGAGACTTGCAGATAGAACTAAAGCAATCCATTATGATTTTAAAATCACTTTCATTTATTCAGAAGAATATCCTACTCCTCAAAACAGAAGTGAGACATAAAACAGCTTAGCGTTATTAAGAAAAAACCCTTCCTTTCCATGGTTTGAGGAAAAGGCACAAAGACAATGCAAAGACAGAAAGATGCAAAGCAAAGAACAGAAAAAACACTTCAAGCATAAGAAAAGAGGAAAAAAGTACAAGAAAGAACAGAAAGGGATAAACTAAATACTGCAAAATAAAATTAAGAAGGAGCAAAGGTGAAGAGAAGAAAAAACATACCATTTGCTAAAAGTTCACCTCTTTTTACTCTCAAACCCAAAAATTAAAGTGGAATTTGTAATTTGTATTCAGATGCATGTTACATGTATTCAGATGTTTGGTTAAATGTTTGACCTGTTTTTCAGGGTAAAATTTAATATCAATTTAAGTATCTGAAGAGGCAGTATAAGACATCAAGACAGCAAGCAAATATTAACCAACTGCCGAACAAAAATATTTTTCCATAGGGTTTAACAGTAAGTGAACCATGAAGAAAACCAGTTAATTGTTACTTAATTTGGGACTGCAACCAAGAGAAGGGTACTACATGCTCTAGAATTAGTAGCCACCACCTCTCATGACTTATAGACAGGGTATGCAGGGACAGGGATGTCCTAGATCTCTAGAACTGAACATCACTCATGGTGCAGTTCCTGTACAGAACTGCAACTGATACCCATGCTCCTCCTTTTCTAGCGTTCCAAGTACACACTCCAGTTACACCAAACCATGTATATGTCTTAAAGCAACTCAACTTCCTTCTCTCTCAGAAAAAAATACATGCTTTTAAGAGGTAAATTGAATGAGAACATTTCCCATGTATGAAAATATACTCATATATTTCTTTTCATTTTCATGTAGCTTTAGGATTGTTCACAGCTAATAAAATGCTTATCCAACATTTAAACAATATCTGGACTACAGCCAGAGCTCAATATGTTAATTAGGAGACTCAAATTTTTAAAACACAAAATTATTTTAAATCATTGAAGAATGGTAACTATACCTGTACTTAGACTGACAGTCTGAAAAGTATCAGCATTTTGCTACTCTTACGAGAGAGTCTGACATACCCATATAAACATCACCAATAGTCATTAAATCCTGCATTACAGATTTTTTTTCTCCTCCACTGTAATGCCTAAGTAGGCAAAGAAGCTGAAAGCATCTTAAAACATCTGCTGATTTACATTAGTTGTATTCTCACACTAAAAACTGGTGGTGTATTTATTCTATTGATAAACATGTATTTTACAATTCAAGCTTCAGTTACACACACTCTTTTTTGTACGTGGTACTGGCACTTTTCCAACCATAAACTGCAACAAACTTGTGCATACACTATCAAAGAGATGAATGATCCAAATAATTCGAATTTTTTTTACATTTACTATTCCCCATGGTCATTTAGAGAGCTGCCACAACCAATCAAGAATTCTACACAGAAGAAGTGTACAGACTCAGCGGCCTAAAGCTTCCTCAGAGCAGAGGTCTGACCTCACATACATGCTCCTCATACTGAAGAAAAAATTAAATAAAGATTTATTTTTGCAAAGTAGCTAAACAATTTTATTTTACAATTCTTCTAATTATCCAGAGAAAATCCTGGTACAATAATGAAAAGGCCACAAAAGTTACTAGACAGAGAGTAATATTCTACAGACAGATGCCCAGAACAACATTCATGAGTACTCTGGCATCCAGGAAGGCTTCAAAGTAATCTAACAGAGCATTAATTTCATATAGTTTAAATAATTTTCTATGACCAAATAGCATTCAAATGGCCAAAATTAAGGCTAGAAACTTTAGTGGCTCATGAGAATCTGGGGATCTGCCACATGTAATATTTACATTAAAAATAATTAGCAGTTATACAGTTGATACTTAGATTTCTATAAAAATCTTGTTTCCTTCCAATTACTTCTTGTCTCCGTAAGTCAGAGAAAATTACCAAGACAGAGATAAAAACAATTTTAACAACTTATTTGCAACAGATGGCTAGAATGCCTCTCATCCAATATATAGATAATAAAAAGAAACTTTGCTCACGTAAAGAAGATGAGACTACAGTACTGCACAGAAACATGCAAACTTTGCTGGTCAAAGTTGTAGGAAAACAAAGGGTTCCTTTCTTAATTTGAGCTGATACACATCCTAGAGAATCTGAATAGAGAATCCTAGTCACTGCTGCTGTTCCACTACAACTCTGTCATGGGAACTAACAAAAATGACAGCAATACATTCTGCTGCATAGACAAATGGCATTTTCATCTGCAGACTGTACTTCTGGTATACCAACAGTAAGAGCTGAGCAGCCACAAAGCAAAACAAATCAGCAAACTAATGTGCCAAAAATTTTATCCTCTTTTCAATTTTTCTTCTGCTGGATTAATATTTTTATTTAAACTTTCCACATAAAGTTTGAGATAGTTTTTTTGTTATAAATCTATGCACTAAGTTTTTCTCATCTTACTAAGCACACACAAATGGAAAAAATAAAACTAATGTGACAGTAAAATAGCTAGCCAGTCCATTTTATGACCCAAACACCTCACTAAATATCTTCAAATAAGTTAATCTAATATTAAACATTAACAACATCTCATTCAAGAAACTGTCCAGAAAGTACTGCACTCTGACAAAAAGGGACACAGTAACTGAATCTACACTGCCTCAATTCACACTGAAGATTCTGATAGATATACTTAAAAAGGAAGAAATAAGCAGCATAAGACAACTTCACAAAATTAATTTTTTTGCTCTTAGCAGCCAATTCAGGGTCAAGAGAATTCTCTGGTCTCAGAGTCTTTTAGGGCAGGGGAAAAAAAAATTAAAAATCAGCAAAAATATCACCTGTATATCTACAAAAAAATCTCACTGAGATGATACATTAGATAAGTAATACATATCATATTATGGTTAATTTTATCCTTAAAGATTGAATACTATTCTGAATATTTCTGAAATATGTACCTATGAATCCTTACTGCAGAAGAGCATAATAAAACTTGTAGTTCCTCTACTGAGTTGGAAAGCAAAAGAAGGGAAAGGTGTATCCATGCTGATTAATTATTAAATTCTGATATACACACAAAATACTTTTAAAGTACTTTAACATGTATCATTTTTACTGCTTTATATAAGTAACCTAGTTAACCGGAGGCTATTACCCTGAATACACCCTACCCTTCTCTTCCCAGCTTCTAAGCAGAGGATTTAGAAGTTTCATTAAGCTCTGTAATAAACCAGCAGAACTGACTCTGGATGCTCACTGCTGTTAACAAATTCTACAAAAGTACAGGATACGCACTATTTTCTGTGTGCTGTGCTTGAAGATCTATTATTCACAATTATGGTTCCTTCAATGCACACCCCAACACAGACAACAACAAAAAAAAAAGTATCCAAAACTGTTTTAGATACTGCTGAGCTGTCTTAAGCAGACATTAGACACTGTATTCCATGACACATAACCATGACCTTTATGACATACACTAAGAACTCATGACTAAAAGTCACTGAGAAAACACTCCAAGAGCAGGAAACATAAAGCATTTAACAAAGACAAAGAGATCACAGAACAGCTGAGGTCAGAACAATATTTTGTCAGAACAATCAAGCAAAATAAATATTTTAAATCTGTTTCTTCCTGTAATTAGTGAGACTTGGGCTACTTTCTATTATCCAAGCTTTTAGATACATAGACATTCAAAAACTTCATGTTTTTCTCATAGAAGTCCTTATTCTTTCAGATTGTTTTCTTCATGCTTAATTTCCCCTTCCATCCCTCCCAGTCCAACAATTATGCCAAATTCTGAGCACTTTAAACTGAGTAATACTTCAATAATTAATCCTAAAATGCAAGCCTGAGACATGCTTCTCATAAATACTTATCAGGAGGCTTTGTAATGACGGAAACCCATGATCAATCTGAATTCACCATTCATTTCCAATCCCTTCTGAACACCAAGGGTTTATGTGATCTTCAAGTGCCTAAAATGAAGCTGAATGGCCCTGAGAGTCCCTGTTTTTTTGCAAGACTACAGCTGCTATCCTCATCTTGCTCTGTACTAAGACTGTTGAAACTTCTGATCAAGTCACCTGTTTTAAGAAGATGCCCTCCCAAATGTCACACAGGTTTGGTGGTAAATCTGTGTACCAGCACAGCTCAAGCAGTTCCTACCTCCTGTGGTTCTCATCTTGCAGAAACAGGGATGGCTGAACAACTTGGAAATCAGCTCCTCAACTGCTAGACTGCAACTCAATGTATTCATGAAAACCAACAACTTGATTTCACCCATCTTTATGTATTAGGCTGTAAGCTGTTATGGTTCAGGAGGCATTTACAAACAGCTTGGCATTCCCAACAATTTCTGCAACAAGGGCAGGACAAACATTTAAACTGAAATGCATCACAGTTTTCTCTGCTATCAAGTATTTTACTTCCCAGAAAACCTGGAATTGTTATTTGTTGGTTTTAGTCCCGAGCAGATATTTTTACTCTAGAATATGAGCATTTTGTCTCATTTCAGCTAACACATGTTAAAGCTGAATTTATAGAGTTCATATAGAAAAAAGATTATTCTAAAACTGCTGTTTACATATTACTCAAAAAGCTACTCCAAGCACCTCCAAGTATTTTAAGACAAATAGAATAAACCAGGGACATTCTTCCTTACTTCATTCACAACTAGAATTAAAAATTATACTCTTCAAAGAAGCTAAAAATAGGAATAAAAAACTAAGTGTTCTTGGTTAATGGGTAATTTGAACAATTTTAAGCATATTGCTTCAAAAAAAGATCTTTCTCCATAACTAGTAAGTATTTCTTTTTTTTTTTTTTTTTAGATTTCTAAATGCTAAAGAAATCAGTTCCAAACATTACACCATTACTTGCTGGAAATTAGCTCAACTGAAACAAAAGCAACATATGCTCCTCAAAAAGTAAGGGAAAATTTTACTGAATAAAAATGCAAATATGCATTTTAGCCGCCTTGAATTTATTAATCTGATAGGTTTAATTTCCATTTTCCTGCATCAGCTTTATTTATAAAGTGTCGTGCCCTATAAATATGCTGTTATTTTCTATAGTCAAGCACCCTCTTAACAAATCTTCTCATTAATATGTAAATTTAAAGTCAATCGGTCTTCTCCCTGACAGCGCCATGAATTCCTAGTGCACTGTATAATCGGCTTTGACTTGGCATCCACTATTTATCATCAAAGATGTCAGTTAGAAAAATTATGGAAAATGCACCGCAATTGATATGACTGCAATCTACTTTGTCAACACTTAATTGTTCCTCAAATCATACATTTACATATAAACAGCCTAAATACTGATCCATAATGATGCAAATAAACTAAATTAAAAATCTCTTCTACTGCACAAGATGGCCTGTTGTATGATGAGTTCATTTAAGAATGTATTGACAAAGGCATGCAAATCAACTAGCACCACAAAAAAAAATCTGCTAATTAAATTGCTGAGTAGGTAGACAAACTAAATTTTACACTGAAGATCTTGAAAGTGAAAACAAAGTGTTATTAATACTATACTATTGATGACTAATTTTAGGTTGACACAGGCAGTATTGTCACACAAATCTTTTACATTCCTAGAGCAGAAGCCACAATATCAACTGTCATCTATTCAGTTTCAGTGAAAAAATAATTAGAGTCTTAAAGAAACCAAATCCCATCAAGACCTCTGACCTCTCAGTCCAAGACAGGAGGTCATCTTCTACAACTTTCCTTTTGTCCAATTACAGACTAAAATTGGCTGAAACATATTGTGGGACTCTAGCTTTAGGTAAAACAGATTATCAATTTTGATTCTGTCTAAATGTTGGAAAGAAGAATGCAAGTTGCCTTCTTCCAATAATCAACATGTAATAAAAACTGCCTCAAGGACATTAGGAAAACATATAACTTTAATGTCTCATTATCTAAAAATACTTTCCTTACTTTAAGCAATTTTCTGGGAAGATGTGTTCTTACAAACAATTTAATTTTCATTTAAAAATGAAGAAGGGTGTTTCAGAATCCAACTAGTAGCACAGAAATATGATTCTACTTCAGACATTTTTGGTATATTCATTTTAATCCCTGCTTTTTAAAGAAGAAGTGAATATATTCGTAAAGGAAATCAGACTGAACTGTTTTTCCAAATATATCTCCTTATAATTATTTTCACACAATAAATTACACATATATTAATACAGAATGGCACTGCATTTCCATCTTTTTTTCCCAGGCAAAGGATATTAAAAGACAGTTAAAAAGAACTCAGTGATAGAGTGATGGTAGGTGTCATTACCTTTCCAACACTGAAAAAAGAAATCTTAAAAACATTGTTAATGTACTACTTATAAATGACAATAATCTGTACTAAAATAACATTTTAAAACATGAATAGGCTTCAAATTAAATGGCAAAACATAACATCCCCAAGTCTTTAATAAACACAAGCAACCAGAGCAGTGAAGCAATTTTAAGATGTTCTATTCAGAAGTATTCTTTTAATTTAAATTGTTATTCAGCTTTAGAGCTCTAATAATACAATGTTAACAGCATTAATTTCTTTCTTACTATAAGAAATGACAAAACTTGTGTCTTGAACACTTATTTTTAAAATTTTTTAAAAGTATACTCATATTTACACAATATAAATTAAAATAACCACTTCATTTTTTATATTTCACATTTCAAATATGTATGCTCAAGTCTTCACACAGTGCCTGAGCACATTAACAAAGCCTAAACAGGCAGTGCTATGTTTATCATGCAGTGATACTGGCTATCTGCAATATAAGTAGAGTCTACCCAGTTTCAGGACAGAATGGCAAACATTTCCAGTTTCGACTTATGTAAAATTGTCTAAAGCAAAAAACAGCATGGCTCAAAGAACCACAGAAAAAGGAGTCTCTCTGCTGCCCATGTGATGTGCCATGACTAAGTAAGAAAAGGTTATATATACCCTGGAAGGAGAATTCTCAGGCTTTGAAGAAAGGTAGCTGTTTTTTGTTAGTGAAATCTTAGAGAGCTAAGACTTATGTATCTCATCTCTATTTTTACTATAGTCTCCATAGAAATGCATCTTAAAATACTAAGTAAATCCAACAATGGAAATAAGTCAGAATGCAGGCTCACAACAGTAATTTAAGAAGTTGCAAACTTACCTTCCACGGACTTACAAACTGAGTACGTGCATACCGAGTTAGCATGTGGATTATAACAACTTGACCCCACTCTTCCACATCAACCAGCAAGTTACAGAGCTTTCGGTAGTTCTTGTGAATCAGATCTATTCTATCTGGACACACTTCCTCAAATGCCATCACCACACTCCCAGCTACCAGCTAGAAAACAAAATATAAACCAGAAGGTCAGTATTAGATCTACAGTTAGACCACAAGTGAGAATCAGAATTAATACTAGCAATTCTCAGCAATTTCAAATTATTTCTATTCAGCAAAACAAACAAAACAACAACAACAACAACAACAACAACAAATAAACCCACAGAAATGGTATCTTATTTAAAATAAAATTGGGGTAAGGTTATTAGAACAGAGAAAACATTTACTGTTTCTATCGCACACATAAATCTTAGCTCCCAGCCCTGAAGACACAGTGCAATGTAAGCATATTTTTTTTTCTTACAGATTTAGCTTCCATTCCAAATAAATTAACAGAGAACTTGCAATTAACTCAGAAGTAACGGAAAACAACAAGAAGTAAAACATATGCCCAGCAAGATCTTCTGGGATTCTATCAACACTGGCCTGATCAAAGTAAAGAAGAGCTGGGCCAAATTCCCTGGCCATTACTGGAATTCAAACTTCTCTCTCAATTGGCAAAATTAACTGTCGCAGAAAATTTTATATTTAGTTTCATGAACACTCTCCTCCCACCCCACCCAAAAAAAGGCATAAAAATCAGCAATAGAACTTTTCTCCAAAGAATGCAAAAATAATTTCTGCATGTTGTTTAGCACTTCCTTAACAGTTATAAAATTGCAGGAATGCATCATTTATATCCTACCATGTTCCCACGCAATTTTTTGTCTTCATAAAAAAGATCTTATTCATGCACAAAGATCGTCATGCTATGACTACAAAATAGCTTTGTTTCTGTGAGAAAATTAAATAGATTATCAATGTTCTAACACCTCAAGGATTACTGAAACCTTCTGCCTGGGTATTTTCTTTTAAAACATGGGAGGAAATACATATTGGAGTTCCAGTAAAAATTCTGTCAGCAGGTTAGTTTAACTGTGAGAAAAGATCAGAAGCTGACCATGCCTCATAAGGACATATAATTGTGTGCATGGGATTAGTGTTCTTTCTCTCATAATTGCTTTAATTAAGATTTGTTTTGTGTCAGAGTACATGTTAAGTCAAATAACTAAAATGATGATACTTTATATGAAGCAGCTGATATGTATGCAGTTAGCACGCATGCAGTATAGCCTTCTGGCAGCAAATTAATGTCATATTCTATCTGTGCACTAGGGATCTGCATTTCAACCTCTATAATTTCCCCAATGACTTAAAGTAAGCAATTAAATAGAAGTGCAGTTTATTGAAATGATACTTTTTGAGAAATATTAAATACAATGATATTCATATGTTACATTTTTCTCCCTGTATTTGGCTGACATGTGGTTTATTAGTATGCGCTCAACATTACAATTGAAAGAAAACAGCTCAGAAGATAGTCTTGCTATTATGCTAAACAAGCCTCAGGCTCTGTGGGGATTTTACGAATTACCAATAAGAATAAACGTGAAGTTGCATTTATTGTCTCCAGCCTCATCCACATACTGGTACCTGCTGGTCCCAACAAGAATGCAACTCATTCCAGGGAGCAAAATTTGATTATTTGATAGAGCTAAATACACTTTACATCTAAAATAGTTTGCCGTATCATAAAAACAAAAGCTCTTTTTTATCTGGTGTTACACTAAACTTTCTTCTTAATAATGTGCTGCAGCAGTAACCTATCTGTAATTAAAAATTGTGACAAGTTGATACTAAGGTGGGTGTTCAAAGCTCAGCAGAAGGCAGACAAAACACTATCTGTCCTGAGCAGATATTCATTTAGGTCACAGAAGCTGAGGAGCTTTCCCACTGAAAAAGTGCGAAGTCCTTTTACCAGGATGCAGAACTCTGAAGTATCGTTAAGGTCAGCTTGCAGAGGACAATATATATGATAGACTTGAAGATTTAAAAGAAAGAAATTATACTTTAAGACCACAAAGAGAGACTTCTCGTGGTTATTGTTTTATATCAGAGACACGAGAGATTGACACACATCAGTTTATGACTATCAGAATAGCCACAGTCTAATAGTTAAAAATAATCTTTTAGGTTCATAGGTGAAGGGTGACACAGATTTCCAACAGTAATTCTAGAAAGAGTGCCCTTGTCTGTTACTACTAGTAGTTCAGTACACACATTTTGCTGTATTTCTCTTTCATTTGGATATGATTTAGTTTGAAAGCTGACACAAAATACATACAACACTGAGTCAGATCATTTAAAACTGAGAATATATCCTATAAACACTGCTGGCTTTTTAAAAGCTCAGTTACTATGAATAAAACACAACAACTTAATAGAAAGAAAGAGTCAAAGTGGAAAACAGTATTCTAAATAATTACTTATTTCAAATTACATCCATCTCCTACTCAAGTTTAAAATGACCATGCCATTGCTTCTGAATGCTTAAGAAACATTAGTAAAAAAATTGAACATATGCTATGAAATGCAAGAGGTGAACTGGATAAACAAGCATTTTATCCCTGTGGTAAGTCCCTAGATTTACAAGTTAACATAGGAATGCCATTCATCATGACATTATTAAGATCATGTCTCTCTCCCCATTATTGTATTTTCTAAAATTAGGCTTTTCATTCAAAAGTGGAAAAAAAAGTAATAATGTGACAGACTGAAAATACACTGGTAACAAGCAGATTACTCTGAGAAAATTTTGTAACGCTTTCTTAGTAAGAGATTATTATCTAGTCTACACTGGCTCCCCTATAGTATGATCCTGCTATATATCTAAGCATCAGTGGAACAGCTAATAATCTCTGTTTAATAAATGCTCAACATTCCATAAAAATATTTAAAATTAAAACAAAATGATTCAATCAGAATATAAAACAAAAAAATATCGGTTTCTAAAAAACAGTCAGTTAATTTCCATCTCACTGTGTCAATAGTAGCTTTTTGTATAAGGAGAAAATATAAATCACTCCAACAAAACTAGCAATGAGCTCATCAAATTCAAATGCTGCTTTCCATTTATGTATTTTTTATATTAAAGCAATAAACATGGTTCATTTGTCTTCCACTAGGTGCCACATTTTTCTGTGCTGTTGCTATGAACTTCAGCCATTAGCTGTGCTCCAAGGTAAACTATATGAACCATCAACAAAAGTGACACCCAATCTATGGAGTTCATATTTTCTCCAGATTATCTATGCTAGTTGACAAGCTGGTAATGAAAAAAATCACACTAAGCAAATGGTTCCTCTAATAACAATAAATTTTCTATAAAATTATGAAGGGTACAAAACGTTTCCTTGCATCTATTTTGTCATGAATTCTAATTAACGCTGCGAAAACCTGAGAGTGCTGGGTCATCACAAGAAGTGCATCGAGGTTTGATTGATAATAACAGTGCAAGTTGGTCCATGCTGCCAAGATTCTCCTCTCCTAAATTAATGGCCACCTCACCTGCCCTAATCATACAGCCCAAATGATATTCCCCTTCTTATTTCAATTTTCTGGAGGCAAGGAAAGTGGAAAAGATCAGCCATTTATCTTCTAATAGCTAGATAATAGATCTATCACAACAAAACATCTGCACAAACTTAGTAATTTTTTTCCACAAAATTGAAGCATCATGAAATCAGTAAGTTACGAAAACATTGTCTTACCCACACATTTGGGCTCTAAACTAAAATATTACATTATTAACTGAAAACTCCTGTTGAAGAGTGCCCAGTTTTCTTCCCCCGCTATGCCCAAAAACACTGCTTTAGTGTAAGAGTAAGATTTTCATCATAAAGCCACCATCAGTTCCTAGGATGATTTTTTTAATCAAAGGAATGTCACTGAGAAAGAATCTGCGCTTCATCTAGTAGCCACGCACTCTGCGAAAGAAACCTCTATATTCACATACTTGCATCTATGCTCACATATCTGCACAAGGTCTTTTCACCCCCATAAGGGAGTTAATGCAAAGCTACATGTTATTGTTAATAGTAAATTATCACACCAGAACAGAATAATAAATTAATTTAAACAGAGGTATGTACCCAAACAAAATCTGACCAAAGCTACAGATGTAAATCACCAACAAATCTGGGCATTTTTAATACACCCATCAACCATACAACTATATCCTGCCTTTCCTTTATTGATGAAGTTTTCAATATATTTGGGATACTTTTATTTAGACTGTGGAATACAAGTCACGAATTCTTTTTGCTTTATAGGTTTGGATAACAGGCATGATTCCTTTTCAATGCCAACATGGATTTTATTTTTCTTTTACCTGCTATAACTCAGATATCATTAATGATCTTGATTTTCATTGTTGTTTACACAGCATTGTAAAACACAAAGGCTGCTAACTATAGTCCTTCACACTATATTTTTCTTCCAATGCAACAAATCTTGCCTTAAACCCTATGTGTCAAAGCTAAGCTACCACTGAATAGAAAAAACAGAATTAGAGTGAATCAACTAAAAAGAAAAGGGAACTAGTTTGCTCTAAAACACCCAATTATACTTTCATACATGACTAGCCATATTACTTTCAGAGAAAATCATTTTAGCACAGAATACAAGCATGCTTTTATCTTCTCTTCTACATAAACTTGCATCAGCAGGTATTCATGCTCTTGTACCTGCGTATCAAAATGCTAGGCACTTGTAAAGGAGAGATAAAAACAAAACTAGGAGTTTATAAGTCTCATTAATAAAAATACTTGTAAACGTATTATCTATTAAAAATTTAAATACACTTGCACAAAATCACAGATTTGTTGATAGACTCTAATTCCTAGTCAGCTACCCTTGACAGTATGTTAACAATGGCTTGCACTTGATAATTCTGCATTTTAGATTAACAGAGAGCCTGTGTTTTAATTGAATCTTTGTGTTAAGACACTCAAGGAGTAGAGTGATTTTTCATTTATCTCACCAGAAATTTTAATGAAGTGCTGGGTTAAGGTTAGACCTCATCTCATTTTAAGTTTTGCTTACCTCAGCTTATATTAAAATTTACTACTGATTGAGACAAAAAAAGAAACATATTCTATAGTGTCTAAAAAAGGGCTTAATTTTACTATAGTAAAATTCCCCTCCAGATAATGTCTTGCTATTTCAAATGTAAAATTACGCTGGCTAATTGAAATACATTGTTTTTTCTGTGCAACCAAAACTGCATTAATAACACACAACAACATGCTCTCCCTGAAAAAACTTCCTGGTTTACAGAAATTTAGAGGCATCTACACTTATTAGCTATTTTACCTCTAACAGAGATTACACCAGTAAGTTTCAAAAATCCTGCTTGAGGTCAAACAGCTACAGAAAATAAAGATTTTGAGTAAAAGTTTACTACTCATTAAAGTGCAGTCTCAAATATCACCTGAATAATATTAGACTATTATATACAAAGTTAATGTTACTAATTACATTCTCCCTCCAAACATGTCCAAACCAAATGGCTTTTTAAAAAAAATCAAATAGATTAAAAAGAAAAAATATAAAAAATATAAAAAGTTATAATCAAAATAATCAGTAATCAATCAACACTGGATTACCTCAGATCCAGAAGTTAACATACAACACATTATAACTTGTCTGAGAATTATCAGCCCTTAAGTACTTAGAAGTGCCAAAAGTAACTTGACACTTTTAACAAGTGAAAAAGATGGAAAACCACTGATATTCAACTAAGTCACTAGGATTCTCCCACTCTAGTAAAAAAACTATTTAATGAACAAACTTATTTGCTGATACTAGATCAGAGCTAGCAGGAGACGACAACTAATTTAATGTAAGGGAAGAGCTCTGCATTTAAGTGGAAGGAATCCAAACATATGTGTCAAGTAAACATTTGTGGTTCTACTCCCACATTATCACCCTACAAATTCCAGGCACCTTGACTGTCAAGCAAGCAACAGGAGCTGCAAAAAGCTGAGACATACCACTAATCAAATACAGGCCCTTCATTAGTCTATAACCAAAAGCTGTTGGTTTACTGTTCGGTCCCTTCTGAAGAATTCCTATGGCAGCAAATGGATCACATTTTCTTCAGAAAGACTGAAAAATATTTTGTAAAAGTTTTGTCTTTTTTGCATATGTTGAAGGAGCTTTCTCTTTTAAGTGTATGAAGTGCAGCATCTCTTAAAGAATTCAAAAAGATCAATCAAATTAACACAGATTTCTCCAGGATGCAGCCTCATTAAACCTATAAAGTCGTCAGCCTAATGCCACATATGTACACACCTGTGCTTATGGACCACCACCTATAACAAGCTGCATCTACTCCAATTTTAAAGGCTGAAACCAGCTACAAATGGCACTCTTGATTTCCCCACTGTGAGCAAATTGCTGTTTTCCAATTAGGGGCAAAGAATAAGCTTATTCAGATTGGAGTTACCTGCTAACGAAACACTTGTGCATTATGCACATTCTGTTACTAAATGTGGAGGCTTTCTGGGAACACACAGTGGTACGTGACAAAAGATAACTACTTAAGATAAAGCTTTGCCATGCTAGACTAGTCCTTCCAAAGCTATGAAAGATTAAAGAGAGACTGATCCATTTTAGACCACCACAAGCTGTGGAGTCTGGGGTGAAAGAAAGATCTGTATGTTTTCTTTCTGAAACAATGATTCTTCATATTAGCTCCCAAAATAGTAAGACTTCTGAAGCTGAGATGTCAGCCCAGACTGGAATAAGTCTTGCCAGGAAACAGACAAAGAGGGCTCAGAAGGAGCAAAAAATTGTAGCAGTTAACCATGTATGTCTCCAAACAAATCCAGAGGACCTAATCTAATCTATGATTTCTAGCTGTTGCTTTAGCTGGTATCTTTATAAACATGGAGTCCAATACTCACTGTATAAGCCCATTAGGCAATGAGCCCATTATTTCCTTATAAGTAATTCCAAATTCCAAGGAGATAAAAGATCCAAACCTAGTCTATACTTTTTTGTTGAAGTAAATCTAACAAAATTCACTTTTGTTAAAATAGATGACTAGGCCTGGGATAGCCATTTACCACATGATATAAGGCCTAGGAAACAGAGTACAAACTCAGAGACTTTTTTTGGTAGTTTTAAGCCCTTTATTCCTCTACTGGTATTAACAAACTAATCCCATATTCACAGACTGCATATACAGCATGTGCATTAACCATGAAAGAAAATACATGAAGGACGACTGCGGGTGCAACATCACACAAGCTCAAAGGCCTCTGTCAAGTCAAGCACAGATGAAGTCAGGAGATTTACTGCCTGCTGAGCCACTGAGCTCTAACACACCCATTTCAGGAACCCTTTAGTGGTAGTTGCAGGATGTCTTTTAGCAAACAGCACCTCTTATGCTCTGAACACCTTGACTGGGCTGGAACAATGGAGGATACAGTCGTAAGTGTTACAAAAACACTATCTGGTACTTACTAATACTTTCACTTAGTCAAAAAGAATTACAATCATTAAATTAGTGACCAGAAAAAAAACCCATGAGAATGTTTTAATTTAAAAATCTGGTTTCTCTTTGAAATATAACTTTGATTCTTTAGTCAATTACCTTTCTAGTTTGTAAGTGGGAAACTTATTTGCAATAAATAAAATAAATAAAACAAAATAAAATGTGTGACCATTGTGATGCATCCAGGAGTTCATATGGAAAACCGTTAGCTATATAGGGCAGGTAAAATATAACAGGAGTGTTAAAATTACAGAAATTATTACCAGACTGGAAGCAGAGATACTGGCAAGAACAAACAACTGCACAGAAAACACTCAATTATCTAACTACTATACACACTTGCAAGATAGATGGATGTCAATAGACACACTGTGCATCATACACAATTACATATACATATATAATTTATTCTTACAGTACTACAAACTAATTGAAATTATCAAATTAATTTCTCAAGGAAAAAGTGTATATGAAAATTTATAGATAAACACTTGCACACTAATTCATATTATTATATAACTTTAGTTTTCAAAATAAAGTTTAAATAAACTTTAATAAAACTCATGCTAACAAGAACATTAACAGACTCATGATGCAAGTAAAATTACATCTTATTAAAGCATAGTCACTATTACACTCATACTATAAAAGCATAAATATACAGTGATACTTCCGTCTAAAAACATACAAAATCACATTGGCAAGGGTTAGGAAAGTGTATTACTTACTCCTGAATGACAGACTTGGGAGCAAACTCTTTAAAAATATACGCATGTGTCACAAAATCTGTTTCTTACCGTACTTCTATCCTTCAAAAGCTTTTCTATCACTTCAATCAACATTTCCTTTTGCTCTGGGTCAAGACTAGAAGGGAAAATAAAATTATTTTAACAAATTTGGTCAGATGTATCCAAAATCAAAGCAGGCTTAGTTTTTTGACCTTTAGACACAAACTGGGAACAAAGAACTTTGAAGAAACCACTTCCAGAAAAATCAAGTATTTCAAAGAACTCGTTGCAAAAGAACTTGACTGAAAACAAGTTAGGAGTATAAAATTAAATTACAAATATTATTTTATCTTATATCCTTTATGTGTGCTCTATAGAAAACTTAAATTCATAAAGAAACTAGGATCTAAGAAACATTAAGACAGGCCAACCAACATCACGAAGAACTTGACTGAACTTCAGACGTTAAGTGACAAGAGACCCATTGCTTTTGCAGAAATTGATTTCAGCGTGAGCATAATTCAGAAGTGAATGAACATTAAGACAAAGAAGATTCATACTTTTATTATCTAATTATCAACATAAAGCTTTGAGTAAGATATGTCAATCACTTTTAAGTTAACCACTAATTTTAGTCAGAAATATTGGAACTCAAAAATGTGGATCATGGTATTCAAGTGTACCTTGGTGCACAAGCTAATGAAAAAAAGACTGCTTGTAGTTCTACACAGATAGCAAAAGCAGAGGAAACAAAAGTTGCAAGCAACAACCTTTGTAGCACCTTTTCACATTACAAGAGCAGAGAAGAATTTGCCAGAGATATCCACTACTGTCAAACTTGCTTCTTAGGCAAGGAAAGACAAACTTTTCCCTCCAGCTGCTTCCTCTTCATGGATCTATACAGCACAAGAATTTAAAGCCAAGTCAAAAGAAAATAGAAAGACAAAGCGAGTACAAAGACCCACAGAAATACGTAGTTCTATGCCTCTGAAAACTCTTTTCAACATGGATACAATCACAGGTAAGTAAGAGAGTATTTGGTCATTATTGCATACTTCAATTTTAATGCTGATGGACTCCCTAATGCACAGTATATCCTTCTGCTATGGGTTGCAATACAGAATGTGGCCAGAAATGTGTATTCTGTCACCATTTGTTAAAACCAGGTGGGGCAGTGATGCTTATCTCCGTGGCACGTATCATCTGCTAATGGGCCATCTTTAAAACCAGGTGGGGCAATCACCTTTCTCTTTTCCACAACCCATCCTCCCTCCACGAAGATATTATCTGATGCTGGGCCATTGAGTCCCACTGTATGACTGATAAAATTACATCATCCCATTGGGAGATGCTCCAGCCATGGGGAGGAGCCAAGCCTTTCCTACCTAGATAAAATCTGAGATTTTGGGCACCAAGATATCTTCATTCCACAGGATCCCAGAGGAAAGCTGGACCTTTCCACATCATCCCTGGACCTTCAGAGGAAAACTGCACCCTTCTATAGGACCACTGCTTCAACTGAACCACATCTGTCACTCCAGGGGGACTGCAGCCACCATTTAATTAGACTGCTACCAATAGCCTGACTGACAGGGTGTCAGGTTGTATTCTCTGTCAGTGTTTTGGGATTGTTCTTTGTAACCCTGTATTTCTATTTCAATTTTCCTAGTAAAGAACTGTTATTCCTAATTCCCATATCTTTGCCTGAGAACCCCTTAATTTCAAAATTATAATAATTTGGAGGGAGGGGGTTTACATTCTTCATTTCAAAGAGAAGATTCTGCCTTTATTGGCAGATACCTGTCTTTCAAACCAGGACACCTTCCAGGTATGGATTCATAAAGTTATTATCTGGCTGAGTACTACCTCACTAAGGCTCTAAGACCTAGCAATATTAGAACATGCATAGCAAAACTTTATTAGAAGCCACCATCATCATAAGCAACAAAACAGTACATTGTTCCGTAAGTACTTCTATGATCACCTTCCATTCCAAGTTATATTTCTGTAAAATGAGCTTTTGTAAAGGAGTTCACTGGATCTTCTGCCAAAACCTTCAGTGGAAAAGCCAAAAGTCTTTCAAAAAGGTCTTATTTCAAATGTTAAAAATTGGCAGAAAATTTAGAGAGAAAGAAATACTTAAAGCTAAAAAACTTGAGCAAAACCTTTTTTTCATGTGATCAAGAAAGTCTTCAGTAAGGCGTCAAATAACTGAATTTACATTTCTCCTCCTGCACTGCTCTGATGTTTAAGACAGGAAGGGACCATTTTCAGAGAGAAAATAAAACAAGAGACTAAAGAGTTCTGTGATTTGCTCCTATTATGGTACTTAGTACTAGTATGGAACCTATTACTACTAGTGATGGGAAGCAGTCATTCTTCAAACCTCAGAGTAAACAGAGTACAGTTTTCAACTGATAGACCAAAGCTACTAATATCTTTAAAATAGACTCTTAAGTGAAATAAGCAAAAGTTCTGACATCCTCAGAGATGAAATTCAACACACCTGGCAATGTTGATTGCATTGGACACAAATGTTGCTGTTCAGACTATGTCTGAAATCTTTTCTGTTTGATATGTAAGATTCCTGCTGTTATGATTAATGGAACTGCTAATAAAAAGGTTCTATGGCAGACATTCATCCAAACACCATGACACTAAATACTGCAAAGACTGGGGTATTGAACTTGCACCCAGAATCCTGACTAGAGCACTAACTGAAATACTGAACTACCAAACAGACAGAGAAGCTGGGAGAACCAAAAAGCAAATGGAGCTTATAGACATATTAGAATAAACTCTTACTAATTCTTTAAAAGGGCTTTCTACTCAAATAATTGCAGAAGATGGAGAAGCTAGATGTAGGCGAGTGTACTAACTGTTGAGTGATTTTTACTTCAAATATCCATCCCCTTCAGGTTTCTGATTCTGACCCACTTAAAAATAAGTATTCTGAAATTACTTACTTGTTGCAGTAGGCCAATAGTCAGCCTTGCCACCAATGTATGATCAGAATTGCTGAATTGTCTAGCTACCAGTCAAAAACTTTTCTAAACATCTACAAAGACGGCCTGTTAACTACTATCTACTCCAATTTGCTGGCAAGTCAACTGGGTCTGCCTGTGGACAGGTTAATTTTATAGCCTCTTCACCAGTTTCCAATACTGCTGCTTCTTCCAGTGACCAAGAAAATTAGACTCTCTCCCTTGGTTCCATGGTTAACTAGCACTATGAAATACAGCATTTGTACAAGTAAGTTTTGAAAATGTGAAAATAGAAGTTCACATGCTTTTTATAAACAGCTCCCAAATCCTACTACTAAAGACACAATTTTTAGGTCCAGCTCCACTCAGAAGTGGAAGCTTACTCTAGTCCAGGTAAGGAGGAATTTCTAGCTACAGTGGTTTGAAATCTTGCATTATGATACCTAGGATGCTTATATAAAGTGAGCTTTTGAAGGATGCACTCTCTGAAGCCCTCTGAACCATTAAGTAAACCTTTACAGAACATCAGTTTCACTAGTTTTCCTTTGTTACATAAGCTCCATGTCATTTTACTACCACTAGGAATTCATGGAAAGTAGGAAGAAGTAAGGCCAGCTTCTACAGACTCTGCTACTGTGTTTTTAACCATATGCCATACCTTCTATAATAAAACGTGTTTTTTTATTGTATTTGCAGTGATGACTTCCATATGTTGGCACTGACATCATATAAGCATAGAATAACATATAAGCCAGAGATAAGAAAACATGCACGTTACATTTGGAGATGCAATCATATCTGGAGATTAGATGACAGATGAACAGTCATTTTTAATCATTAGATTTCAGCATTTTCCAGTTTTGCACCAATTACCAATAAATTCTTTAATCTGCTAGTAAAAAAACTTTGCTGTCATGAAGAGAAGAAATGGAGGCATCAATTTCAATTAGAATTCCATGAAATAGCGCACTATCCAGATACTACCGCACCTTGCTGCCACTAAGACCATTTTCTCCTGCGGAACTCCTCCAAAGAGTTTTAACCCTATCAGGAAAAAAAAATCCAGCAAAAAATTACATTCTATATATAGAGAATAATTCAGGCCAAAAAGATTTTGTGTACTGGAACCAGTTGCTAAGAAAAAATAAACTACTCAAATAGCAGGAAGAGATGTTAAATCCATTCTCTTTCATTAGGCTACATGATTAAAGGCCATCACATGACAGCACTCAGCTCACTATAAAAAACCCATAAAAATCACCAAAAGGAAGGAATCCCTTCCCAGGTTTGTCAGAGAGTTGATATGGAAAAGCCAACAGCGCCATGGTCTTGAAATGAACATGTCATAAGGCAGGATCTCCAGAATACCTTCAAGACCTAGGGATATTACTAGTTACAGGGCTAAGACTTACTATGAATGCCAGTTAAGACAAGACGTACCATGGGATGTTTATGGGAGAAATGAAAGACAGGGAAACGGACAGATGTAAATGATCTTGGGAAGAACAAGAAGAGGAAAAGAGAGGGAGAGGTGCATAAAAGGAGCCAGTTGTATGTAAATGCTTTGCTGCTCAGTACACTTACCTATCCATGTGCTGAACCTGATGACTACAGAGGCTGTCTCTATTGTGTGTGCATGTGTGATAGAGGAGTCAAACCATGCAATATCCAGGCCTGTACAACTGCAGCACCAGCAACCAGAGCAAGTACGTATGTCACTGTGTGAACTGCCTGAGAATATCAAACCAGACTAGGTGGCTTGGGAAGCCAACTTCTGAACTGGGACCCATAGATCTAGGCTGGATATCTGTGTGTGTGTCTGAGTGCAGTAACTGGAAATTTTGTCTACCAGACAGCCCAGGGTATTCAGGCAAATTTCTGGAGAAACCGTAAAGTCTGGAAGTTTATTGAGATACCCATTTGAGTGTCTCAACCTCTGCTTCCCACCCCACTTCCTCTCCACCTAACTCAAGACAAGTGGAGATAAGAAGGTACAGGGGTCCCTTACATCACAGTCTTAGTACCTAAATCCAGATACTGCGGAATTCATTAGTGTTCAAGTGAAAGAGTTGGGCATGTGTGTGTCTGACTGAGGGAATCTGTAGCAGGAAGTGGAGAGGGGTTGCAGACATCGTGCATTTGTGTGTGCCATTGACTGGGAGACTGAGGATCAAAAGCCTGTTTCTGGAAACACTGAGCGTTCAGAATTATTATTAGGGATTCACACTGCACACATTCAGGCATGCTTATGTGTCTGTATACTAATCAGCCAGAGTGCAACAGAGTAAGGCTGCTGGTGCTGGTACTGTGTGCATGACTGATCATGTCTGACTCTGGTGATCTGTACAGATGGCTGCGTGTATGTGTGCTGTATATGTATTTGTGTGTACCATTAGGACCACGTGCTCAGCATTGTGACTGGGTAGTTTGAAGGGGCATGGAATTGCAGCAGCCCCAGGTTACCTTACTCAGAATCTCTAACATCTCTCAACCTCCATTTTTTGGCATAGATGAAATAGAAATGAAGTAGCAGAATAAATGCCCAGAGTAATTTAGCAAAGGTACAGGTTCTGTTGACTCCGCCTCTGCAAACCACTACCCACATCTTTACAAGAACTCTTATGCAGCAAGAATTTCTGAAGTAGGAAGAGAAAGATCTCAAAGATTTGGATTTGTACCGATAAAATTTCTAGAAGTTAGCATTCTTTTGTCACATGTGCTGCAAACTACCCTCAGGCAAGTGCCTCAGGATGAAAGACAGAGACTTGAAACAGTGAATTCATAGATTCTGAGAATACCCATCAAAAACTGTTGCTACATAGATGAAAATACCTAGTATATTAAAAAACAAAAGATAGTATAGTTTCTTTTTGTATCTCCTTATAATTACTCTGTTAAGACTAGCAATCAAGAGAATTGCTTGAATTACAACCAAACTCACTGAGTGACAGAACATCTACACACACCCCAAACTTTTAAAGAAATGGATCTGAGACATGCCAAAGTCACACTAGTCTTTATAAACATAGCCCACAACTGCGGCAACATTGTTTCTCAGTAATTGCCAGAATCACTTACCTGTACAGTTTTTGGATTGCATGAGCTGCATTCTTTCTCACATAAGGAGATAAATCAGAAGAGGCTTCCTTAATAGCAAGCATCATAATAGGAACAATAATTGGGACACGTATACTGGATAAAACTCTTAAAGCACTTGCACGGATTAACTGATTAGGATCCTAAAAAACAGGAGTGAAGGAAGAAATAAAACCAGATAGTGCAGAAACAAATAATTAAATTCACTGCTATGTTTACACTAATTAGTGATGACACATTAAAACATGTAAATCTATCCAAGTCAGACTTGCAAGTGAAGGCCATGCTAATAAGAAAATATGCCACACTTCACATAAAGAAATTTCCAAAACCAAGAAAAGGTAAAACAAATTAAGAGAACATTAAACATTACGAAAATATGAGAAGTTTACATAGGAAAACATTAACATAATGCAATTTCCCAAACAAGACATGTTAATTATGGATAAAAAAGGACTAATATTTTATTGAATAATCTGATACATTTGCTGCAATCCAAGCATTTTGAGAGACATGCTAACCCAATTTTATTACTTATACTTATGAAATGTCAAATAAAAACGTTGTTCTCAGTTGTGACATTCCCATTCAAGTTCTTGACAAAATATCCATTGTATGCTTTACTACAAGATATAAACTGAAACCAGTAGCAATAACAATTTTAAAAAACATGTCAAAATATTAAGCTAAATGTTTTGAGGCTTTTTCTATTTCTTATCCTCTCTTCCTTTGCACCAGTTCTTGGTCAATTTTACAATACTCGGGTTAGCTTAGAGATCCAACACATCTGCGTTTGGATGAACTGTTACATAAACTTTATCCATTAATCGTGGGCTTGGAACACAAGGGAAAAATGTTGCTTAATCAAGTACTAAATCCCCCAAAATCTAGCAAAGTGAAATTGCAGCATCATTAATTCATTATAGTGTAAATGTCTTGCCAGAAGGTAACCTCCCAAAAAACATTTCTCCCAAGGACTGAGAGCTGGCAACACATATTTTCATACTGGTTCTTACCTAATTATCAATTCATCTAAGATCTCAAAACTCCTACATCTTAGAAGCTTCCAAGTAGTAAGTATCTGGATGGTGAAAGCTCTTTATTTGACTGTTTTTGGAAAAACATCTTGTTCCTACCAGAGTCAGCAAAGCTCATCTGCAGCTACTTCAGTTTAAAATAAAAAGTTCCTTTGAAAGAGGGGGGGTAAAAAAAAAAATCTCCATGCATAAAGCCTAATTATAATAATTACAAAAATGAACCAAAACATTACAAAAAATGATCAGAGACCTATCTTTCATAGCAAGCTTAGTAATTTCTTTAATTGCTGACAATCTGCACTAGTTTGGTGTCTACCCCCTTGCCACACCACCAATTTTTTTTGTCTACTCAGCCACAACACTATCCCTCCTCCCTCTCCTCTCATTACCCACAGCTCTTAAAAGAGTTATGCCATGAGGAGTGTTCTCTATATACATACATCACAAAGAACACCAGAAACAAAGTCATTTAAATTCTAGCTTTTCATGGTAGTCAGAGATAGTGAAGGCAGTATACATGATATCGGGATATAGGTATTTACCTGCTTTAGTTTACCATATTACACTTACACAGGTATTTTTATTTTTGTGTTACCAGCTCAGAATTCCCTATAGAATGTTATTTAGTAGTCACTCACTTTTAAAGCACGCTGGAAAGTACTGATGGACAACAATGCTAGATCTTGCTGCTCCTCCGCGTAGCGCATTAGATAAACATACACAAGCTTTTTTATCTGAAAAGAGAAAATGCAGTGAATATCACTATGAGAAAATTTTAGAATTCTGTAATACTAGCTTCTGGGTTTCACATTTTTATCAACATTTTCTCCTTGGAAGGAAAACCTAATGGATCCCTGGAGGACTCACATGCTTCTCCAATGTCTTATGAAATGTCTGAGGTGCTGCAATGCCACCTAATTAATGAAACAGTCAGATGAAGGCTACTAACACAAAGTTCTGCTTTATACTATTAACTAGTAAATTAAGACTATAATAATCTAAGATGTAGACATGGGGAAATTAATCACTTGAGAACACTTTTTTTCTTTCTTACAGAAAATAGGTTAAAGTGCAATAGCCAAGAATTTCAACAAGTCCATTTTATTTTACCCTGAAACTCAAAGTAAATTAATCTAACAGATCTGAAAGTGAATAAAACTTTCAGTTTAAGTGTGGTAACATACCCATCTCAAATCTGATTAAAAGAGCACTTACCTTGGATGAAAATAAAAGATATTAGACTCACCTTTGCATGACTACAAGCATTCAAAAGATTCAGTATAAGCATACTACAAAGGATGAAATGTCCAAAGATTAAGAAAACCTCAATATGATTTTGGGAAGGAGGGTATTCAATTTAGTTCGCTTTATCCCTCATACTCAGGAAGTAATGAAAACATTTTTTTTAAACTTTGAGTAAGTAGTAAACTGACTGTTAGACTTAATAATGAAAAATTCTGGAAGACCCTCAACTACAGCTGTGCTAATAATTACTGTCACTATCAGAAGATCTATCTTTGTGCCAATTCTGGAAAAAAAACCCCTAGTATTAAATCACAGAAGATTACACCATACTAAATTATTTTTTGTTCAGCTATAGAGAAGTAGCAATCAACATTGACCACAAGAGGCCTGAGCACTGAATGACTGCAGGTGTGCAAAGAAAGCCTCCTTTCCTTGAAACCACTCTGTGACTAGAAATGGAAGCACTCAGAGCTTCGTGACTACACTATTCTTTTACCATTTACCTTCACTCAATGTTAAAATGCTCTGTTCTATAAAGCTAATCATAACAGGGGCACATTAGGCTTGAGGAACACAGGCAGATTTGTTTAATTAATTTATCAATATAAGCACATCAAAATCCATGAATTATTGATGAAGACTTATTTTTGTTCTATACCACCAATTGTTTATTAGGTCACTTTTTGTATCCTTACCATCCATGACGTGATGCACATAACCAAGCCGAGGTCAGCATGCACTTACAACAAAAAAATCATAAGGCACTTCTGCAAACAATAAGATGCCCTTTGCTTCTCCTCAAATAAATTAACATGTTATACCACTTCTTCATCTCCATTTTCCTACATCAGAGCACTAGGCTCTGATTTTTAAAAAATACAGCAGCTATTTCTGGGCAGGAAATTCACATGGACACTAAGTCACAGAACTGCAGAATGTTCTGAGTTGGAAGGGACCACAAGGCTCATTGAGTCCAACTCTTCAATGAATGGTCCATACAGGGATGGAACTCACAACTTTGGTGTTACTAACACCATGCTCAAACCAACTGAGCTACTCTCAGAGTTATTCAGATAATCAATGTATTTTATGCTACTGCAATGCAACAACTTGTACGGACAGTTTTGGGTAAGAATTCTTAGGAACAGTGCAAAATTAGGCAAAACATTTTCAAGAAATGGGATCAATGTACTAAGAATCTGACTTAATCTAGTAATTTCTCAACATTTCAAAAGCATCCTAAAAAATGGACCTTGACTAATGTTCCTGAGACAGAAAAGAGATGGCAGTAAGTATACCTACACTATTATCTAAACTTGTCATCTAACTCAAATTGACAAAGAAATTTGTCAGATGGCTTCACTGAATGTCCTAATCTCTTTCAGTTCAACAGTCTCTTCCAGCATAAATATGTTAGCATTAAGTGGTGGAAAAATGAGTAAGTAGGGAAGTTTAACTACAGAATAGAAGATGACATGTGAATTCACACAACTGCTCTATTTGTTTTAAAACAGGAGAAAAGGTCCATAAAATATAGACAGTGAAACGCTTCTGCTAATAATGTTTGGTTATCATCTTCACATCCATAAAGGATCCTCCCAACACAGGGGATGGAGGGATGTGTGCAGCCAACACCCTGCTCCAGCTTCTCCCAAGACCATGACAGGAACCATCAGCTCGAAGATGCAGAGAGAAACACAGTAATAGGAGGGAGACCAAATTTAGGACTCTGAGAAACTATACCCTGTCGCACTCCTCCCAGAACAACCTCAAGAGAGCTCAGCTTCTATGCCCAGGTGTTAAAAAAACCAAGAGTCAACAAAGACCAGAGCACCTTTCAGACTGAATGTGTTTTACATGTACAGAAACTGGATATGGATGAAAAGAATTTTAGACAAGACATGGGATATCTTATGAAGGAGAAGCAAGGGAAATCCACATTATCTTGAAAAGATTAAGTCAGGGAAAAACAGACGGATAAGATGGCTGAACAGTTTGATAGTTGGTACATCCATTCTTCTGTACCCCACATGTGAATAGCACAATCTTGCTATTCTCATTGCATTAACTCATTAAATTTCATCTTGAACTGTTTTACTTGGTGAGGTACTCTTTATTCAGCATGAAGATGCATTCACAGGTCTGCAACTACAATGAGGCCACAGGCTAGAGGGCTGCTGTGTCCATGGACACCAGCAACTAGAAAGATTAGAGGGAGAGGACTTAAGTAGCACTCCAGCAACTTCAATGTGACATCAAGCCATAGAGATCTCTCAGTCCAGGGTGGCCAGCACCTGGGACAAGTGAGGGTCTGGCTGCCAACACCTAGGCTGGGACCACAGGCATGGTTCATGAGCGTGCATTTAACTGAAGAGACCACAATATGTAAAACCAAGCTCAAGTCAACGTGTCTGTGGTGCCAGTGACTGGAATGGGAGCAGGTGTATGAGTACATCAAACTGAGAAGTGGCCTGGGAAGGAAGTAGATGCGAGCACCTAAGGGCAAGACTTCAGGAGGTGCTGCCTATGGCATAAACCAGTGAAATCCCATTCAGCTGCAAGGAAAGCCCTGTGGGTCTCTAGGGGCAAGAACCATGTCTTTTTGTGCATCTCTTCAACGGCATAGCCAGCGGGTTAGATAGTAGGGAGCAGGAGAGTCCTAGTTTAGAGGCATTCATATGTGTAAAGATGTTTGTATCAGCAAATGAAAAAGGGCTACAGCCTTAGGGGCTGGTATGTCCACCCTATCAAAAGGGGTGACTGAGATCCATGGGCCAGACATTGTGCAGACTCCACGTGGATATAAATACACACATTCCCACTAGCAGACCATCTTGGACTGCCAAGCTGCTGTGCTTACCTGCTATTTGTGTTCCTGAATACCCTGTGACAATTTACATGGCTGCCTCTATAAATACATATTTGTTCTGTATACGTACAGATGAAATATTTATGCGTATGTGCACACCTACCAGAGATACAGTCTCAAGCACTTCTGGTTGGGCTTAAAGCCCAGATTTGCGACAGTCTTGCCTCTATCATACTAGAGGTTCCAGCCCTAACAGCCAAAAGCACTCCAGATAATTAACATTGTTTAAAGCACTCCTCTTTTTATAAGGTCTCCCTGTTTAAAATTGGACTTAAGACTCCTAACTTACAAACTCATAACTTACAAACACAAATTAAGTGGAACAGAATATTTAGCTAGTCTGATTTCTCATCCCATATCTTTTTATTGCCTATTACTAAAAGTACAATTACAGCTCCTAAAATTATTTTAATACAGTAAGTTACTGAAAAGCTCTGAATTAGCATCTTTGCACTTACACCTCGACTTACCAGTGCTCAATATTTGGCCTTGGCCAAATAAATCCACTCTCTCTCAAAGAACAAAAAAGCCCAAAGTTTTCGAAGTAGAAACTAAAAAAGAATAATTTCTTTAAGGCTAAAATTAAACTCAAACTTGATTATTACTATCCATCCATGCAAATATGGAAGAAAACTGATGTTTTATCGATTATATCACATGTTAGAGTGCGAAAGGAGTGTGCTGAAGCCATTATTACAAGAAATATAATCTTCAGTGTCATAAGCTAGGGAAAAAATAATTTTTTGTTCCTATTAATAATAAAGGCTGAAATGCATGTTTTCTGAAGAGGACAGAAGAACTGAAGCATGCATTCAAATGACTTGTCTCCTTAAAATCCAATACTTCAAACAAGTGTTGCCTAAATTTTTCAAAAATTACAATCCTGAGCAGTAGGAAGTAACTAAAGTCATTGCATGTTCACTCTACTTTCATCAAACTGATGCTTGTTAGGCACCATGAGGTCTCAAACTATAAACTTATAGATGCTATTTTTATTGAAATCTTATTTGTCAAGTTGATTATAACTCTGACACTTCTGCAGGGAAGCTGTTAGTGTATGCACAGTAACAGCATCATAACAGTGAGCATCAGAGTTACATTTTCTACATACACCCTGTGGTTATACAACAGCAACCCTGTGGATTTAAACACATCATCGTTTAACACAACCTCAATTTTCTAGCATTCTGGAAATCTGAATTTTCATTAGTCCAAGATGGATTTTTTTTCCCCTTGCTTTCTTATGAGAAACAACAAAAAAAATTATCCAGAAGAAAGCTACTTTGTATGTCTAATAACACCCAATATAGATGCAAGAGCACACTTTTTTTTTTTCTTTTCACCCAGCCATTACCTTTAAGTTGAAGTCTAATACAATTAGATAAAATTTTCATAAGCAGATTTCCTGTAACAGTATGTTTAACAGGTTAGAGGAATACCTCAATATTTTTACTGGCAACATTCTTCACAACAGCAGGAAACAGCTCAGAAGCATTTTTTCCCTTTGCAATCATCTAAAAAAAAGAAAAAGAAGAGGCAAATCTTAGTAATATAACAATATAATTTATTAGAACGTGGTTTGGGTTTTGTTGCTTTATCACAGATCTGTATTTCAAATCTCATTTCTGTGAAATTGAGGATAAAGATGTGAGTTGTTGTTAATTATTAGACTTTACAGAATACAATCCATACAATAAAAACTCTTGGGTGCTGGCAGGTTATGAGTTTGCTGGAGTGGAATCCATGAACTGGACTTTAACATGTAAGACAGCAAGTAATTTTAAATGCTTTCAAAATTACTAAAAACAGAGACTTTGCTAATCTGAAGAGCCATGCAGAATTACCTGGCTGGAGGGGAAAAAAAAGTCACCCAACAAACCTGCAAAATCCAAGAAGTTATACAAGTTTAAGTTACACAAGTTAAGGGAAAAGCTTGTTTTCCCTGGAACAACTGTGATTTGCAATAGAACCAAGGAGAAAAATAAATAAAACAAGGGTTTTTTCCATAGCAAGTTAAATACAGAGGGCCACAAAGTGTTTATAAAGAACAAAAAAGAACATACAAAAGCCACACAGTAAAAGCAAGATCAATCAGTCCACCAATTTATTTTTTTTTTTAAAGGAAGTATTCATGAAAAAGGCATGCCACAAACAATCAAATTCACAATAAAGATCATAAACATCAAAACCCCAGTTTAGCTTCAGTTCTTGTACAAACAGTTTAAAAAGGAAGTTATTTGTTGGAAACCAGCTACATAAGAAGGAATAAAATACTTTCATATACACTATGGCTGCACAACATTCTGCTTAGATGTAATGTCAGCAGAATGTCTAGCGGTACTTTATGTCTAAACTGCAAACCTGGAATTTCAGGATCATGTTAAATCAACCTACATCAAGTTCAGTGCTGCTGAATACCTAAAGCACTCCTATCTCTAAGAATCTGTGTGTCTTGCTCAAGGTCAAGATTCAGCCAGACAAACACCAAACTAATCAGAAAACACAAAATCTCATTAAGGAATCATAGAAGAGCGACCTTTAGAAGTCATTTAGTCCTGCAGCAAACAGGAACATCTTCAAGATGTTCACAGATCAGGCTGCTCAAAGCCCCGTCATTGAATGTTTCCAAGGATGGGGTATTCCCCCTCTCTCTGGGCAAACCGTCCTAGTGTTTCACCACCATCAATGTAAAATCTTCCTCCTCCTTATACAGAATCTAAATCAACTGTCTTTAGTTTTAAAACATCCCCCCCCACCATGCAGTCATCATAGGCCCTACTGGAAAGTCCCTCTCCAGCTTTCTTGTAGACCCCTTCAGGTACTGGAAGGTGCTACAAGGTCTCCCCAGAGCCTTCTCTTATCCAACTCTCTCAACTGTCCTCACAAAAGAGGTGCTCCAGCCCTCATATCATTTTTGTGGCCTGCTCTGAGAACCTGTTCTAATGTGTCTGTTTTTCCTGTCCTGCAGACTGCAGAACTATATGCAATTCTTCAGTTGGGACACTGGTCCGAGAGTGGAGTAGAGGAGCATAATCATCTTTCTCAACCTGTTGACCACACTTTCTGGGCTACTAGTGAATTCTGTCAGCTCATAACCAGCATTTCATCTACCAGCATGCCGAAGTCCTTCTCATCAGAGCTGCTATTGGTGCCCTCATCCACCAGCCTGTGTTGATACTGGGGGCTGTACTTGGGCTTGTTGCACCCCATGGTATTGCCATAGGTCTACATCACAAGTTTGTCCAGATCCATCTGGATAGCATTCCATCCCTCATACATGTCAACTGCGCCACTCAGTTTTGTGTTGCCTGCAGATCTGGTGAAGGTGCACCCAATCCCACCATCTATATCATTAATGAAGATATCAAACAGTACTGGTCTCAGTGCAGACCCCTGAGGGACACCTCTTGTCACCAATGTCCATCGGGGTTCCACATACGTAAGCAACAACAAATACCCAGGGATCCAATAAAGAAATAAGAGTTCTGCAGCTACAGTTACTCTTATCCATAACCATTATGTTTCAACAATTACTCAACATTTTATAGCTGATTAAACTTCATATTCTCAGCTCATAGATCTGTTTATGTATTTCATTGATAAAACACATTAAAAGCATGAAGAGTTAGGATCTCATGCAATGAAAACAAGAACACACAAAGCAATACTGGTAAACTGCATATTCTGAGAAACTTAGAAGAAGAATGTTGGGAAGAAGAAAGAAGGAAGCTGTAGTTCAAGGTATTGCTCAGTCTTTCAAACGGGTGTAACAGCAGCTGTCCAGCATGACATTTTGATCTAAACCATTTAACATCTTAAATTGTTTATTGCACCTGTATTAAAACACAGGAAGTGACACAAGCATTGTGAAAAAGCAAGCACATTAAATGAATTTCAAAGGGTTTTTAACTAAGAATCTAAAATCAATTTACTACTTTCAGGACTGTGGAGGTGTCCATAATAAATGCCAAATTCAGAATAACATGGTAGTACTTAGCAACAAGATGCACTGCAGAGAAGCAAGACAGAAGACAGTAAGACATCTTTTCTTGGTGCAACAGAAGTTAAAATACATGAAAACAGGGATGATCCTCAGACCTCCTGGATAGACTGTAATGATATGACTTTATGCATTACTGGGATTATTTAATAGATCTAATGTAATAGCTCCAGTGTACCATGTAAATATGTATTTAGGATCTCTTAAAAGAGATTTTGATTCATTATTGCGTAATGATTCATGTATATCCTCCTTAGCTAATGGATCATTGACCTGAAAGAACACAATGGCTCTTTCCAAGATTGAAGTCTATCAGGTCATTTTTGTTGCTGTGCCTAGACATTCTCCATTTGTGTTGTCTTATGGACCTGGAGTTTCTGCACAAAAACTTTCATTCTAGCATAAGTGCTTTGTAATGTCAAGATGTACTAACTTTTTTTTATTCCCATATGAAACACACAGACATGGATGATACTCTCTGAGGGAAATAAGGCACATGACTGTTTCCTAAACATATGCTCTGGAATCTTCAGGAGTGAAAGTCCACTGAATTTTCCCCAGATATTCAATCAGGTTTCACGATCTCACATTGGTTGTTATAATATCAGTGAATGTTTTAAAAGAAATATGAGCTTTATGTTTTCATGGATATAGTATGTATACACAAAAATTTATTTCTAAACCAGCAGTGTTGTTCATATTCTTCCAAAGATTGTAATTATTTTATTGCATGCCTACAAGGAAGAAACATGCAAAATAACACATTGATTTAAAAAAAAGAAGTCATTGATCATGAAAGTCATATTTTAGCTAAGGTACCTTCATGAATAAGAGAGAAGTGAAAAGATAAAAACTGGACTACTCCTATGCTTGAAATTATATTGTTTTAAGTCACTCTCTGGAAGACAGATTTGGCTTTATTTGTAAGGAATCTCCTTCTCCCTAGGATAAAGTTCACAAACTACCTTAAAGGAGGAAGCAGTCACAAAAAGTGCCATAACCAGCATTCTCCTACTACTTCTCCATCACACCTATATGAACAAATGAAGTTTTGGCCTCTTAAAGTCTACTAAAGTATTAAGCTAACTGTCAGTATCGTAGAATTATAAAGAACAGTTTATGTTGGCAGGGACCTTAAAGACTAACCCGTCTCCTGTGGTTAGAGACACCTTACTGAGAAGGCCCCTGTAAGGACAGGCTGAGACAGTTGGGATTGTTCAGCCTAGAGAAGAGAAAGCTATGGGGAGACCTTATAGCACCTTCCAGTACGTAAGGGGGGCTAAAAGAGAGCTGGAGAGGGACACCTATAAGGGCATGTAATGAAACCACAAAGGATAACAGCTTTAAGCTGACAGTGGGTAGGTTTACACTAGGTGTTAGGAAAAAATCATTGTGAGGATGGTGAGGGAGTAGAATAGGTTGGCCACAGAAGTTGTGGATTCTGTATGCACAGTTTTTTCAACTACCTGAAAATAAGCATTCCAGTGAGACATGTTAAACAATACTCTGAAAACAGAGCTCCTTTTTCCTCTAATAATAAGGCTAGAGGAAGCCCTTCATCTCTGAAAAACACATCTCATCCCCAAGAGATGTAAACTTCTCTCTGTATATAAGAACAGAAGCACCTTTGTGCTCCACAAGAACATTATCACCACTGTTACAAGGAATCGTGCTCATATTGTGTAATGTCCCAGTCCTGACCTGTAAAGCTTGTTGAGTTTGTTTTGTTAAAGAGGTTGGTGCCAGGTATCTGATGTGAAACACACTTTAAACATAGCACAGGAAACAGCAAATACCTTGAAGATATGAAAGAAACTGAAAACAGAGGATCCAGTAAATCAAACAACTCACTTGTGGTTAAGTTATGGTCAGCCTTACAAGCTAGAAGGCTGTTTCTGCTTTAAGCAGCAGCAGCTGAGCAGTGGAAAAATATTCAAAAATCAAAAAGTGCCCACTGCTGTTTGGGGAAGTGGCGCTCTTCCTGAAGTGCACAGTGCTTAGAACAGGAACAGAAACCAAGAACCATGAACTTTACAAAAGACAGAAATCTGGTACTGGAAACTGGAGGGAAATGGCAGAATTGGAAAATGGGGGAGCAGAAGAGATGATGTGCCCAATTAGTCCTTCCCTTCAAGTAGCCTTCTCTTGCTGAAGACCACTTGAGCCTGACCATTTCAGCCTAAGTCCATCACTGCATTACTCATTTGTAATGTGTGCATTTTTTGTATGAATAAAGGAAAATTAAAAAATAAAAAAAAAAAAAACAAAAACAAACCAGTACAGCCTTGGTTTAAAATTTAAAACTCATTCAATTTAATGTTTTCTAATTCCCCTCATATACATACATGTACACCTACATTCAGTTTAAACAGTTTCCAAAGACAGATAAAGATTTGGCCAGCTTTTTAAGAAAGAAAACCAAGGGAGCAAGAGTCAGCTTGGCACAATTCTCCTGCCCACAGTAATAACCAGGAAAAAAAGATTTTTTTTTTTTTTTCTGAGGGAAGCAGAAGAATGTAAGTTTATCATAGTACTTTTAAAAGTCATGGTTTTTTTTGAAATGGCACATCTATATGCTACACTGGTCAAACCCTTGAACAATCCCACATCATGTGGAAGAAGATGGATTAAAAAACCTTTCCCAAGCCCAAGAAAGACAATATGAAATAACAGTTGATAGGTTACCGGATCTCACAGGTAACTGGTGTCTCTGGCAGGACTAAGGGATTACAGGCAAAAAGACAACCATCCCAAGTAAAACTCTCATCACTAGATAATGAAGCCCTGGTGTTAGAGGAAAGAACACAATCATATGACAGCACCCATACCTACTCACTCTGGTGCATACTTGGACAGGATTATATATGCAAAAACCAAGCAAAACAAAAAAGCAAATCCAGTGTAGACTAAAGAAACAATGACAGAAAACAAATCCAAAAGCCTCAAAACAAAGAGATCAAATGGACACTGAACAACAATCTTCTATAGCACCTTCTTCCCATACTTTTAAGAAGAAATAATGGGATACTATCAACACCATAATTTTTTTTTTGTAGGGTTTAAACATACAAACATCCATGGTATTAAACATTATTTAATCAACTCTATGGGTGCACATTCACCTGAAACACGTTATCAAATACTCAGGCATCATGCTCAATAAAAAAGAAAAACCTCATACAATTTAATAAAATAAAAATAATAAATGCAACTTGTCATTTTATTCCTGCAAATTTCTGTTGTTTCCAGTCTGATGAATTAGAATCTTCTCTTCAGGAGCTATCTCCTATTCAATGTCTCACTGAAAATAGTTATTTACAGGCATACTGGCATTGTTACATTAATATTTTAAAAGCATATGACTGCATATCCAGATATACCAATTTCTACACAAAATTTCAAATTAAGGATTTTACTGTTTCACCATCACAATTTTAAAGATCATTTAGATACTTAAGTGGTAATCTGATGCAGGATCTGTAAAAAGAAAGCATTATTCCTATCCAAGACAAAAATAATAATAAGCTCCCATACCCCTTAGCAAATAAGAACAATAACAAAAAAATCACATACCCCAACAATCCTTTTCATAGCATCCAGCTTTGCAGAATCTTTACTGCTTTCCAACATCTGTTTTAGGTCTTCATTTCTATGGTAGAAATACAATAAAGAGTCAATTAGAAAAACTAAAAAAATCAAACCAGAATACTAATTTTATACTCTTGCATCAGTTCAGCAAGTTATGGTGAAGTACTGCTCCCTCTTGCCCACTTTTAAATTGTATTTACTAACACTCCATATAATGAAGCATTTAGCAAAAGAAAGTTTCAGATTCTAACAAAAATGTAAGACCATGTAACTTCAATCTGCTGTTAGCTGAACCTGTCTTGAAGGCTGAAATCTTAAAACACAAGAAGAGCTTAGTTAAAACCAACAAATCATTCACTCCTCCCTTGTTCCCCAGGGAGAGCCAGATGCAATAACTAGAAGTTAGCATGTTTGTATTAAAATACAATATCAGCTTATGTAAGTCACTGAAAAGCCCAGACTTCAGTATGCTCTGAATTTCACTAAGAATCAGGGATATAATATATATGTGCTCCTGCCTGCCTTTTTGGTCTGTAAATTGCTATCCCCTATCCTCAGGATTAAAACTTTCAGATCTTACATGTTCTACAAGCTGTAAGACTAAGACAGCCTGATGATTAGACACATACAGTGTCCAAGCACTTTTTATGGCTGAAATAAATTCTCTCACAAAAATACCAAGTTAATAAGAATATTCTCTTGTGGATACTGCTTTTCACTTACTGTCACTAATAAGTAACCTCATCCTGTTTGGCATTTTAGATGCAAACAGATCACAGTCTAGCTGCATTTACAGACTATGAAAGTTTATAAAAAAGATTCTTTGAAAAAACAGCTTTTTTGTAACATCTGTATTGCCTGATTTACTGAAAGGTACAAGCAAATAGAAACTTGAGACACCTGCAATATTCCAAAAAACTCTGAAGATTTCCAAGTTTACAAACTCTGTGAACTTCCACACGAGTGAAAGGCAACACAGTGGGTAGACCACGGCCAGACACAAGATGCTCACAGAGCCATTCTTTCACTCCCTTCTTGAAGCAAGATGGAGGTGAGAAAACAGGATGGAAAAAACCTCATATGTCAAGATAAAGACAGATTAATAAAGCAAAAGCAAAGGCTGCATGCAGAAGCGAAAGAAAACAAAATATTTATTCTCTACTTCACATCAGCAAGCGATGTCCAACCACTTTCCCAGGAAGCAGGGCTTTAGTACACATAGCGGCTGCTCTGGAAGACCAACATCATAAGAAAGAATGCCCACCCCTTCTCCTTGTTCTTCACTTTTACTGTTGACCAGTCATCAGATGGTAGGGAATATCCCCTTGGTCTGCCTGGGCCAGGAGTCCTGGCTACACGTCCTTCAAGGTCTTGCCCACCCCCAGGCTACTAACGAAGGGGGATATTGAAGAGGCAGTCTTGACTCCTGTGTGAGCACTGCTCAGCAATAGCTACAACACTGGTGTGTTACTAACACCTTTCTCACTACTAATACAAAGCATAGCACGATGAAGAGTGCTGCGAGGGAAAATAATTCCATCTCAGCCAGACCAAATACACCCAGACAAGATTTCAAAAGTGAATGCGGAACCTGGATATGTTCTGATTTATCACAGCCCTCAGAATTTCATGTGCGAAGAAGAAGAATGTAAGCTAAAGCTGAAATTAGTTACAATGAGACAAAATGTTGTCATTCATTTGGTCATAAACCTTTAATTAGAATTTTTCCTACTTGCAAGGCACGGAAACACTCTAACAGAGATTTCTTCATATTTTCAGAACCAGTACTGCATCTGTTTTGTGCCTCTCCACAAAAAAATCCACATTGCCCACATTTCAGTATACATCCATGTAAGAACTGCAACTAGATGGAAAAGAAAACCCAACAAAACAATCAAGACATTTCCTACTAAGCTAAGACATGTAAAATTCAGGATACCTATACGCAACTTATAACTTAAGTCTAAGTCCTTTTTCAAAACCAAGTGTTTAATGAAATACTTGGAGCAACCTATTACAGATTCCCTATATTGTCAATATTTGCTTCACTTGATAGCTTAGTATTTAATTATTAGCAAAAAAAAGAAAAAAAGGAAAAAAAAAAAAGAGAAAGAAAAAAGGAAGTATTCAATCCCCTTGTCTGCTTTAGTACCATTTCCCAGATATCACTGGTAATTCCCTATTTTTTTCTGCATGACACTCAAAGGTTTTAATTGTCTTTAGTTACTCCTGGGCATGTTCAAAGATCTCTGAGGTCAGTCTTCTATTGCTACATTTGTTTGGTTGTGTACTTTGGTCATCTAAATTACATGTCCTATTCAATTTTGTCCTGGAGTTTTGCATACTATTAAGATAAGCTTAGTAAGTCTATGGCTGGACACCTTCATGGCAAGCGGTAACATCCAATGTACCTTCCTTCTGTAACACCACTGAAGGCTGACAGGTCTTTTAAAAATCACTGATGCTGTGATGTCACACGTTTTTCTATTGTCTGCATTTCTGTTCCAGGATAAAGGCACACCTTCCTCTACATTAAACTCTACATTTTTCTGATTTCACTTAAAGATGCCATATTCATCTCTACATCATCACACTTCTCCCAGCCACTCTGTATTTTCCCCTCAGATCTATATCTTTATTTTTTTGTATCAGAAATAAAGTATTTGTTTGGGGGCTGTACATAAAATCTAGTTAATTCAGGCTTTTTACTTTACAATCCCTCTGTATAGTTCCACTTGCAATTAATCTTTTAGGAAGCATAGTTTTGATCCAATTTTTGGCAGCTCTTTTTATTCCCATCACTCTTGGGCATAGGAACAGCTTATTTTGCTAACATTCCTACCCACCTATTCCTCCCAAGTAAGTCTCAGTTCTTTTTCTGATCAGCTTGAAGTACCTTGCCCGAGATTTTGCTCTTGCTGGATACAGAAATTCAGAAACCTCTAATTCCTTCTGCTTAAGTCACAGTTCTTACCTGTTCAAGAATCTGTATGACATGGTAAGAAAGTTACACATTAAAGACGGGACTTGATTTAGAAAGTTGCTTTTAGTCCTATGTTCCTGCTTCTAGTTTCCTACCGTTGTTGCAAAATGTGCAATAAATAAAAATTTTCTTAAGAAAGGATGTTCTTTGATGTTTCATCTTTGTATACTTTCAAGCCTAATCAACAACAAATGAGATTCAATCTACGAAATGGATAGCAGCTAAAAAGCAAGTTCAAAGTGAGGTCTGTGCGTTAGAAAGACAAACTACCCATCTGTAGAATTACCTTGTTAAGATTTGGGGCTTGACATGTTTCAATGATCTCAAACCCCAGGTGATGTTAGCAAAGCTTGGGAAGAATAATGCACCCCTGAGGGTGGACAAAGAATGCAAAATTTATGGACCACAAGGGTTTTGCAAAACCCCCAAGACAAAGAGGAAGCCAATGAAGACAACTCAACAACAGTGTGAAATCAGCTCCAACTGGGTAAAAGGCAATTCTGGCAGGGGGAGACTGTGACCACAGCCCACCAACTTAAAAACCACTGACCCCAAGTAAGAGAAAGGCTGAGCATGTGGACCATTATCATGAGAAGTGAGAGATTCATTAACCAATAGAAGGTAGAATACCAATTAACAAACAAACAAACAAACAAACGCGCACACACACACATACACACACACACAAAAAGCCAACAAAATGGAAAATGTAGAAATAAGAATTTGAATTTGAGGATCAAGTAGCAAAAATGGAGGAAGTTAAACAAAAAGAGATCCAAGTACACGCTGAAGACTGTCTCCCAGAATGTAACAAATAACAAGGAAAAAAAAAGTGAATTTAAGATATGAAGAGAGAAGAAATGTTTAACGATGAGCTGACTTCTAAAGTATTATAGAAAATATACTATTATACACTTCAAATTAAAGCATTTTGAACTGTTAGCTGGGAAGATATAAATCACAGAAATTAATACATGAAGATCCATTTTCAGCCAGCCTTGTTTCCATAAGAGAAAAGAAACAGGGGAAAAAATAAAGAAAGAAAAATAGGAATTAAACAACAAGTTCCTGATTAATCCATTTGGAAATTAAATGTTACTTGAACTGCTGGGGGTTTTTGGGTTTTTAAAAATATTTTCTAACAAATTATAATCCAGGATTAGCAAATATTAGATACTTACAGAGTAAAATATTGCTCCATACACCCACACGGATCACCAGCAGCAGCAAACCTTTTTTCTTCTACTGTTAGATACGGTTTCAATGTAACGTCAAAGTTTTTCCCTTTAAGAGCAGACTTAATAGTGCAAGACACCTCAATTATTTTGCCCAGCATTGTGGAGTTTTGTTCCATTCTTTTAAGAGAAGTATGTAAAAAAACCAATAAAAAAAAATTACTGCACTCAACCAAGCTTGCCTGCCAAGAGTGAGGTCTACTCTAAAAAAAATAAAATCTTACAAAGTAACAGGATACCCACTCCCTTGCTGTTTTAACTTCCAGAAACAAATACCACACGCAGATTTCAAAGGTCATTTCCCTCCAAAAACAACTCTTATCAGCAGCCTCAATGAACAATGGCAAAGACAAATGCATTTCAGTCTTTAGTAATACAGTTTATTGTACAGTAAAAATATTTTCATCTTTTGATCATTAAGAAGTTTCCAGGAAATTTTAATCCTTAAATAAAATTTCTCAAAATAGAAAGCATAAATGTAAGCTTTGCAGTCATCCAGGAGTTCATGTTTCTATACTCATTAGTTAGGCTGAGGTGACAGTTCATCAATACACAATCCTAGACAAATACTTTCTTTATCACTTATCTCCACTTGCCAGGGACTCAGGAAAATGTAAGCAACCCCCAGCTGCATCAATACCTTTGCCTCCCACTGCTAAAACTTTCAGAGAGATTCTAGCTTTACAGAGTTAAGTACATATTATGGATGATTGAACATATATAAACTTTATTACTACAGGACCAACACCAGTTTTAAAGAAGCCTAATCTGATAATTGACAAATGATGTGGAGCTATACAATGCAGGAAAGTAATGGTCCCAACAACAGCAGATGTGAAAACCACCAAACTTTTGCCAGAGAATTAATATATAGCCTCAGCCACTCTCCCTAACAATAAGAAGAGGTAAAATTACTTTCCAAGAGCAAAAAACCCCACAAAACCAAGAAGATTCCCACCTGTTCGCCCAATGATGTATTCTAAGAACTAAAAAATATTTCCCTTGAGATCCCAAGCCATAATCTAGTGTTTTAACATCTATTCCCATATAGGCCCACTGTCCTCAAAAGTCTGAAAGCACTGGTATAGACTACAATTAGAAATATTATATTCATATGAAATATTAAGTATGTGCTATGAACTATGATCTTTTGTATTTGTATAGCATCTACCAACAAGTCAATTATTAATATATCTAGAAAATCAGTTCCCAGCTGATTTGTAATCTTCACCACCATAGGCTTGTATTTCTCAGTATTAGAACTGGAAAGCTAAAGGAGTGTAAACTAGAAACACAAACTAATCAACTAAGTTTCATGGCAAGTATCACACGTCAGATCTGTAATGATACAACATGATGGACATCACAAAACACATCCAGAATAGTATGTTCTCCTTGAAACACTGATTGAATGTTAAGAGGAGCTAGTCGGTTTCTAACTTTCTTGTATGTTTTTATATTTTACACTTGTAGAATTAAAGATAGATACACTACCTTTTTCTTTCTACATGAAAACACTATTTTTTCATACATTTTCACTGTTTGTAGATACAATAAGGGCATGGATATCATAGGACCAGCAAAAGACCTGCCAGTTTGGACTAATCTTATAAATGTTACTATCAGAAAGTAAACAAAGAACACCAGTTAATCTTTTCCAGTTCTCATGTTCTTTCTTGTGTCTTCTATTCCTCTGCCATAAAAATGAAGTAAGTCACAATCCTTACAACTGGCCCAAGATAAAAGGGAATGGCTGGGGCAGAGGTAAGTGTGTGGAGTGTAGGGAACAAAAGAAAAGACAAAAAACAACCTTAGATCTTGACAGTCACAAGATTATGCTTTAACAGCCTGGAGTTCTATGCCACAAAACACTTTGATCACCTTACTCTGCATGCTTATTATGGCAAAGAGCACCCAAAGAAAAATTCTGAATATGCCATACTACAATCAGCACACACTTGGTCACTAAAACAGGCATCTTGCTAAGGTTAAGACTAGGATTACAGATTCCATTGAGCAATGTACCCTTTTCTACAGAAAAAAAAAGGTAAGCATTCCTATACATCACTGAGGTTTAAGTAGCTATATCAGCGATAAATCTGGTCCTCTCCCTCAGTTACTTTGACTCCCCATAGGAACTATGGCAAACTTCTAGTAACACTAAAATATTAATCCAGAATCTGCAGCATGTCACTTGGTTCTGCATCGACATGTTCTGAACAACTATTATTAAGAAAACACTTGCTCCACTTTGGTAAAATACACATTTATTTTCTATTGGTTTTAGCGACACCACAAGATTAAACCCATCAATTTTCATGTTTTGCTACAGTTCTGACATGCTAGTTACTGAAAGAAGTCACGCACTAATCACGAGCCTTCTTTGTAATAAAGTAGAAGGTTCATGAGTATAAAACTGCAACTGCGGCCCAACTAGCAATGCAACAATAACCCCCTCAAGGGAAGGAGAGTGAATTCTAAACAAATAAACCCTAGTGAGACAGAAGGTCTTCATACGTAAGTATAGCATTATAGCACTGCAAGGTAAGATACAGGAAATGGCAAACAAATCCACCACTGGGGAGGAAGCAAGCTTCACCAGTTCTGGTATTACGGAACAAAGCTCTTATAGACAAAAGTCTCACACAGCTGAGTTTTAACAATGCATTTCTTGTTTCAAATTTTCCATCCACTGCATAATTTCAGTTACACAATATCAATTGCACTGTTCTTGCATTCAGGAGACTTCAGTTGGCAAGACATACTTTTAACGACAGCATACTAAAATTTTTTTTTTTTGGCCTTCAGCATAAAATTCAAAATAGTTTGGATGTTACCAAGTTTGAAGAAGATAATACACATTGACAGAGCAGCACCTGAGTACCAATGAAGTCCTAGGGAAGGTCCCACATTTCTTGAATTTTTTTTTTCTTGATATTTTACTGGCACTGCAAAATCCTTAAAATAAATTAGTTTATGCTAGGTCATGCTAGTGTGTAAACTCTAAACAAGTTTGAATTTAACATTTAAAGAGGAACTGCAAATTGATTTCAGATCCATAAAACACAGAAGCTTAATTGGCAGCAAATTTATGCTGCAATTTGAGTTAATTTTGTTGATTTAGGGTTTTCTTCTAGCAGGAAATTAAGAAATCTGAATTCCACTGTGTTTTGGTCTATGCCACAAACTGTTTGAATGACGTCTTGTGGTGCTGTTCAGTACTACCATCCTCTTCCATTATAACACTATATTCACTTCTAATTCACAACATATAATTCAACTACTACTTCAAGGAAGTCTTGAATGAATCATATGGATATGAGTGTAGCTGTTATATGGTTTAAAGAGAAATTGAAATAAAAATTTATTTCCTTTTCAGCCACTCTAATTTTTCAATCTGATAAAGAAGTACATTACGCAAAAACAAAACTCAGTAGTTTTAAACGATAGACTGGAGATGTGAGGGAAACCAGGATAACTATATTATCCTGTAAAGGTGAGAGCCACAGAGAACAAAACCAGTTACAGTCTGACCAGAAGCATAATTTAACTCATTTAATTGTTACTTTGCCACCAATTTCTCAAAGTGCTTGTGATTTGGATAGTTAGTTATAGTCTTTCCCTCCCATGGAGGAAACAGAAAAGTATAAAGTTAAAAACTAAATAAGGATGTCCCAGTTCTCTGTTACTCATGTACAGACAGTACATGAGCAATACTAGAGCAACTCAGTGCATCAAAACCTGTAAGCTGCTGCTATCACCACCATCAATGTAGATGTGTAAATTACCTACACTTCAAAAGTACTAACCAGACGGCAGCTAGTATGACAAAGCAGCTTGAAACCCCTTCTGGATCGGACTGTGATCTGAGCTAAGATTATCTGTTGTCAATAAAATAGCTACAGACACTATTTCACCCAGCAACAAGAAATGTGGTCTAAAAGGATGAAAACATTCAGGCTTGCAATTGCACTGTATATAACCATTTCTTACAGTACCCACACCACCAGTACTGCAGGGTAACTTCTGCCACAGAGAAATCTCCCTCAGTAGAAGACAGTTTTCTAAAGGCTGAAAGAGTGTCATAGGGTGTGATGCTGCCACTTAAATAGTTGTGTCAACTTAAGAGACTGTCTTGAGGCTAGCGCTCAGAATTTGCAGATATTTGTAGATTACTTTGCAGCATTTTGTGAAGGGATTATAAGAAAGTGAGAAGAAGTATCACAGATTATTCTCAGGAGGAAGGGACCCACAAGGATCATTGAGTCCAACTCCTAATGTTTACAGCTTTCCCAAAAATGCTGAGAAAAAGCTTCTTAGAAAGATACCACCACGGAGGTGGTGTTGCCAGAACTCAGGGCTAGTATATTTACATATGTCCAGGTTTCAGAAACACTGTTTAATATCATTACAATGCTGTTCATCTTCTGGCAGAATGCCAAAACCACTCTGGTTTCCTCCAAGTATGAAAACTATCAAGGGGTAGCACAGACAAGGACAGCATTTAAAAAAAGCAGAACTAAAAACATGTAGAATTTCAGCCTTGTAAATTTACTTAATACGATTTATTGTAAATAAACCAAACAGTTTATTTAATACCATTCACAATGCAGATCAAGCAAATGTCTAAGGCAAATATATGACAACACATAAAATATGCAGAAACCACGGTGAAGACCTTAAACTGTAAAACTTGCCTTTCTGAGCAAATAAAAAAGCCCCAAAAATATAGTCACTACATTACAGAGAGCCACAGCAGATCAACAGTTCATTGCTTGCAACCCCATATGTGCCAAGTGCATGGCAATAAGAACATATTCACTGTGTGTCACTTCCCATCAGATCTGACAGATTTCAGCTGGAGAATTGTTCTGCAATAGCATGCCCACATTTGTATACTGCATTTAGTTCCTGTCCTGGTACTGACTAGAGGGTTCAGATTTTATCTTGTAGACTCATCAATCCATCCAAACCATTCATCTTTGCCGGGTTGTACATCCTACTGAAACTGGCATATCACCATATTGGTGGGCATAGGGCCATTTCAACAGATGGAGAAAGAAAGTACTTGTGCCAATGAGCTAGCGGATGCATCAAGTTTGAATATTAGAGCTGGAGTCTCCTCCAAGAATTTCACAAATGGCAATCTATGTACAATCTCTCCATGAGTGGTTGAACAGAATATGCCAAGATAAAACTAGATCAATTTAAGACTCCAAGAACACCTCTGGCAGCTGTTAAAAGCAAGTTTTAGCTCCAATGGGTTTGGAAAAGTCTTCTGCACAGAGAATTGGGGAATGAGTATCTTAATGAAATCACCACCTTCAGCTCTCTTCAAAACACACTTGCAAATCTCTGCAAAGAAAAATGAGTTTGCAGCACTGCCGAGTTTTCTGATGAATGGCTCAACAAAACATGTAAGCCAGACCTGCAACAAAAAAGTCTAATAAATTACAAATGTATTTTGCTTGGCAGAAATACAGTTTAAAGATGCAAATCAGTAAAGTTGAAAATGCGTGTTATAAATTTTGTCATCCACTTCAATACCATACTTAACAATTGACATTTACTGATGTTACTTCTATGGTTCACCTCTAAGTTTTTACATTTTATCGCATTAATCAATAAGTAGTTTTATTGCTGAAATTGTACCATTTCCAAGTACCAAACATTATTATATTTTAATTTTACATGCAGGCAAGTTTTGTTTAAAATGCAGTTAATATAGGTGAAAATCCTCAGTCCACCTGCAATTAACAGTAGGTAGTTACAGCTGTACCCTAATATATGCAATTAACAGGGATTCTGTGTTTCTAATTACCTCTCCAGGTACTCTTACATGTTGGAAGGTGGTTAGAATTTTCACTCCTCCACTTAGAGCAATAATAATGCAATAAAGCATAATGTAACTATAAAAATATTCCATTAACTTTGGTGATGTGAATCACACAGTATTTCTCTACACTAAACAGGAGATTTTGAGACTCCAACTAGGCAGTGCTTACTGCATGGAGTCCATCAATCTAGAACATGGAGAAATAGCTTGAGGCCCACATGCTGGAGTCAGCAGATTCACATAACCCATTGGATCTTACAGCTTTTCTTCTGAAAACTTCCGTCATGGGCAAAGATGTCTCTGCAGACTGCTTCCATTACTCTGGGGACCAGAATCTGACCCTTCTTCTTCTTTTTGAAACACGTGGGACATGTGAATATCTAGGATATACCCGTTCAAAGACAGGTTTCAAACTACCAACCTAGACACATGAACAGATTCTTAAAACATAAATACATAAGTTGTATAAAGAATACCATACATGCCAGTTCATGTGATAAAGTGTGAAAAAGGAAGAGAGGAAGAAGAGCAACACACATCCAGTCATGCAACAAGGTCCTTTCCACACAAGAAGATTCAGACTGACTGATCTCAGGTAAGATCTTTCCATTATTTCTATTTATAAAAATAAGTTGTATTTTAATGTTTTCTATTTTTTTTCACCGCAGTGGATACAGACACTGTGTTAGCTAATGAGATACAATGTTTGCATATGGTATGTGCAACATAATGCACTTTGCTTATATCAAGATAAAAGATCATGAAATAAACAGTTATCTTTAATAATCTTCTAATAGTAAAACTTTACACTTTATCAGGATTAAGATGTCACCAGGACTGAAATTTTGACAAACTGAGATATTTTTAATACTGATAGCACATGTTTGAACCGAACCGCAACACAAGCATGTACTGAAAATACTATGTTCACTAATCAAATTGAAATTATATTTGTAATTGAAAGTTAGATCATTGAATGCTAAAAGTAAAAAACACAGCTTTAGCAGAAGAATGACATGTAGGCTTTTACACCAGAGCTTTTAGATGAGACAAACTTCAGCACAGTACTCCTACTAAAATGTGAGAAACTAACCAGGACAAATAATTTTTATTATTTATATATATATTACATCCAGAGCAGCTCTGGATTTCAGATTTAAGTATATCAATACTTATTTGTGCCTCCATTTGCTTCTGTGTGGGCCCTTCTGTCACAAGATTGAAGACAACTTATCCTAACAACTTCATTACCTTTATAACTATTTTGGCTTCCTTCTTCATGACAAGCAGGAGAAAACAGAGAACACAAAGAAAAGAGACTGGAACTTTTTCAATGAAGTGTTATCTTGATACTTATATATTAATTACAATATATCATTCTGATCAACTGGCAACAGGCAAGCCAAGGGTTCTGGTCCAGCTGTTACTGCAGTAATGTTCTGGGCCACAAATTATATCCATATCCCTCTGTTGAAAAGGAGTATTTCTTGTATCATCAGGAGACCTAAGGAAGAATCCCCCTTCCTCAACAACAAAAAAAATTTGCCAAGAACTGAAATAACACAATAATATCAGACATGAGTATATCAGGACTGCTGAGAGACAATCTGGAGAGATCAGCAAACAACCTTTGAAAAGCTCTAACAGTAATTTTCATTTCACCAGTGGAATACTTCACTAAATTCACACCTTCATGTACAAGATGCAAGGACACATATTGCACTTCTCTGTATTCTCTTATACTGCCTTCTGATGAGCAGCTGTTGCACTGTGACTAGAGTGAACTATTAGAAATACAATGTATACACTTGATGAATGACTACTGCAGTTTCCAGCTAGAGCGCCACACAGTCAGTCTGCTTTTCTAACAATAACCCTCACTCGCAGTCCAGTTGCTTTTTCACACTACACAAATTTTCCCTGCACAGTGTCTGTTCCTCAAATACCCAATCCATACTCAGAGCTTAACCACACAAGTGTTAAGCTGAAGTGAATTGTGAGTAACGCCTTATTTCAGCAAGAATTTGCTTGTCAGCTACAAAAGACTGTGTACAGCAATGTCTGTTTTCCTCTCAAGTCATTCCTTTAGAGGATTACACTCCTGAAAGTGTAAGAGCAGGTCTAGAGGAGCGATTAATTAATTTGGCATGCTCACATATCACAAACTTTCATACTAAAGGACATCCATAAACATACACATGTACAAAATATCTCAGGACCCCAGAGCTGTATTTCCCTGTGACCACTGGGGAGCCTTGGGTAGAATCACCCACTTCAGCTTCTGCATCTAATAAAACAGAGAGCTACACTTCACCCCCAAAACAGTCCTAAGTTTATGAGTGATGTAGAAAATTATGGCCATGATCAATGAAGAGGATACCCTCCACCCCATGAAAAAAAAAAAATTTAAACAGTAACAAAATAATGGTTTAGAAATAAAATGCCGAGTTATTTCTAGGGAAGGGGACAAGAAAAGAAGGGCACAACATATATCAGCTAAAACACACAGACCCGCAGATGCGCAATTATACTACAGCAGTGAAAACCTGAACTGGAACAGAATGAAAAAGTGAAGTTTTTAGCAAAACAGAAGGGGAAAAAGCAACAAGACTCATCTGGTAAACTGAGGAGGCCCACCAGCTACTGTCTCATAGAGCTAAGCATTAGAGTGCCAGCAGCTTCATGGTTTTGTGATTTACTCTGCTGTGGCTCACAAATAAACACATCAGTCGAGGATTCCAGAGCATAGATGTTCTCCTTGTGCAGAACAATCAAACTGAAGATGCAGCAATTGATTTCCTAATGTACATGAGACCTTAAGTTTATGGTGCTTTTTATTGGTTGCTCTTGGAATAGATTTCCAATTTGTTGTAGAATACAATTCCAGCTTAGCAAACCTTTTGATCTTTTCATTTGGACATTCTTCTTCTCCAATCCACTTTTACTTTAAGGAGCCGAAAGCTTTCTGTACCAGTGCGCTTGGCTGGGTTTTTTTAACCTTCTCCATTTCCTCATTTTGACTTCTGACCAAGACACTGTTAACACTGTTAACACCCACTTCGAGCTGGCCACCTCGCCCTGATCCACTACATTTCCAACCGTAACTCCCACAAACACTTTTTTTTACAAACACTTTATATATATATATATATAGACACTTTTGAAGGCAAAATTGGAACAATTCTACCGCGGCTAGCTGTCCAAACAGAGAAGAAACAATAAGCAGCTTCTCAAACAAACCAAAAGAAACACTTTACAGGCAACCCACTATCTATGCACACTTTAAAGGCAAGCAAGCGAACTTTTCCGGGGAGTCACGAAAGGAGTCAGGCGGAAGGCGCGGTTCCCCGCCGGGGCCCCTGGCAGTGTCGCCGCCCGCGGGACGCCCCGCCGGCCCCGCACCGCCCCACAGCCCAGCGAGCTCCCTTACTTCTTGGTGTCGCTGCTGAAGAGCCCGAAGGCCGCGGGAGTCGAGGGGGTCACGGTGGGCGCCGCCTCCTGCGCCAGCTCGGGCGCCGCCTCTCCGCCCTGCTCGCTGTAAGCGAGGCCGTTGCCGGACATGGTGGTGCCGGCGGTGCCCCCGGTGCAGCCGCTGCCCGCCCGGCCCGCCAAAGTTGCCGTGGCGGCACCCCCGGAGCCGCGGCCCGGCGCTGTGCCCGGAAGCGGCGCGGTCACGCGGCGGGGGGCGGGGCGGCCGGGCCCGGACGTGCGGCCGGAGCCGCGGCCCCGGGGCCGGGAAGGGCCGAGGGAGGCCCGAGAGGGCCTGGGGCGGTGCTGCCCGGGCCCCTGCCCTGCCCTTAAAACTCAAAGCCTGCCCTTAAAACTCAAAGCCTGCCCTTAAAACTCAAAGCCTGCCCTTAAAACTCAAAGCCTGCCCTAGAGCGTCAGCTCGTATGTTACTTCGAGTGACCGTGTTACCAGTGCCGGTACTCCCCGCTGACAATAGAAGTAAGGTAACCTAGACTAGGAGCAGCTGTTTACATATGAGAGGCCAGAAATATCAAAGGGTAGTTAGAAGTCTTTTGAGGGAAGTTTCTCCTAATTCCTTTTTTTACAATCCTGTTTTCCTACGTGCATCTTTCTCCTCTTCCCTAGTCTTTTAGGAATAATCTGTGTTCATTAAAACACCCTTCAATCCATCTCCTGACATGGTCTAGTGGAGTGCAACCTTTTCGTCCTTAGTACTGAACTTATTTCCAAAAGGTTACCTGTTCACAATCAATACTTTATATCTCGAAGAGAAATTAAAAAAAAAAAAAAAAAAAAAAAAAGTGGCGGGCGATTGTCATATTCCACTGAAGCAACGTTTTTACTTGCTTGCTTTTCAGCAGCTTGTACTTTACTGATTGAAACTGGGACAATACCAAGCAAATAAACTTTTTAGAAAAGGATTTACCAGTAAAGGATTTATTAAGAGTATGGGACTGCTGTAAAGGTAGTTGTCCTCAATAGCTCCCTTCTATGGGTGCCACTGTTTTAATTTTTTTATGATCTCTCATAGCTTCTTTTCCTGTGTAGCACTGTTTTTTGAAAGTCATGGTTTAGACTGTAAAAGTCTCAGTGTGAATATTCTTGACCATCTCCACTTTACCTGTTGGTTTTTTAGACTTCCATTTTTGTTCTGCCTTTTGTATTTTTTAGAGTAACAGTCATCACAGTTTTCTTTCCTTATAGAGAGAAATATATTATTATCTTATTACTACCATAAAGTGTCACAGCAACTACTAATACTCATCCAGTGATTTGATTTGAGGCAGATACCTCTCAATCATACAGAGCCAGAAATGATTTCTACATCCCGATTTTTAAAGGATTAAAAACCAGAGTGGACTTGTGGATAATTGGGTCTGAACCAGACAAAAATGGATACCCACATCTCTCTACAGAAAGATCTGAGAGTTCCTGTCAGCAGTACTGAAATTGTCTCTGTTTTTCAGATCATGCCTATTCATTTCAAATTGTAACAGCACTTGAACTTTCACTCCAAACATGTTTCTTTTTACATGAAGAGGTTGCTAGCTATGTCTTTTATTTGTGTGCCAGGCACATATAGTGTAAGAACAGGTAATCTATAGGAGGCCGTCAGCAGTTTGTAAGGTAGATGTGTTCTAGTTTCTTTTAAGACTGTCTGCTTGTTTTCTGAGGCAAGAGGTTAAACCTGCATGCTTCTTTGTATAAATCTATAAAGCAAAGTTGTCTTAGCACTAAGAAACTCCTTAAGTACAAGAAACTAATTTTTTAACCATGTATATCTACTACGTAGTATTTACTTCATGTACTACTTAGCTAATCTTAGAGTAAATGGAAAAAGGAAACAATAGACTTGTAGAAATCAGAGTAATTTGTGGGATTACAAATTGCAAAAATAAAACCAATGGCAGTTGAGGTAGATGATCATGGAACTTTGATATAAGAAGAGAAGGAAATACTAGCAGGGATGCAGAGCTTGAAAGGGTCTTGAAAATTGGAAAAGAAGTATGATCTGAAGGTTTATTAAGTGTAATTGAACATTCCTATGAGGAATGTTAGCTGAGAGCTTCTGCTATCAATTCTTGATGTAGTTTTAGTATGAAATATGTAGAGCCTTTTCCCACCTAAATTATGTCTTCAAAATCACCATGCAGTGATAAGGTACTTGCACATTAAACTTTTACCTGTATGCAATTATGTCAAAATTACAGAATCATGAAACACAAATTGCTCCAAATCGAAATTCTTCACTTACATTTATTGGTTGCAGCATTCTATATTTCAAAGTTTTTTGCAGCATAAGAAAATTAACAAACAGGGCTTAAAAGAGAGAACATAAAAGGCTTTTGCTTCTCAGCTTTCCACTTACATTTCTTTCTAAAATTATTTCACCTCCTTTATTCAAACCATCTTCACAAATCTACTTATCTAGTTTACCACTCCCTGGTAATTTACACAGTTTCTTTCCATTCATAGATTAACTACTGTTAACTACTGTACAATATGTGGGCACATATAAGCATGTACACATATAAGCTTGGACACAGCTTTTAGAAGTTAATTGCACTGAGAAATCATTTCCAAAGCTCAGTGGAAGACCTATTTGTATGGATAAATATATATGCATTTTCATCAAAACTTAAGTGTAGTGGTGTGTGCATATGTGTTTGAGGGAAAAAAATACTTACATTGCTCAACAAGCTGAAATTTTGTAGTTCCGACAAGCGTTAACTTTTCTAGGCTTTATGAAACATTTACCCAAGATACTTTGCAGTGTTTTATACAAAGTTAGATACATTTTGTGGCCACTGGGCTGCCAAATGCTTATTGTGTGCCCTCTTGTGGCTCAGATTATTAGTATGTTATTTGTCATGAAAAAGATAGGAGATGCATTGGTAAGAAAACTATTTTTTAACAGAATTCAAGCTCTGTACAAGAGAAATGTCCAGCTACTAAAAGCTTTGCTTATACTGTGTATATTGCTCATAGACTCTCATATATGCAAAATGTGCTAGTATTGCAGATTCTACACAAATGTGTAAGAGCATTGGCTTGTAAATGTCGTTGATAAAGGATAAGTAATGATACAATCCAAACTTCTTGTAATATGATTTTTTGTTCAGTAATGATTAGAAATATGATGCATAATAAGTTACTTTAAAATTAAGCACGAAGAACTCATTCCCCAACCTGGAATAATGGGTTTTCAATCTGAGCCATGAACTCAGCTTCCAGTAGTCCTGAGCATGAAAAACACTTTAATCTGCCTTTCTCCAAGTGACTCAAGACTTGTGACTCTAATGAAAGCAAATGAACTTTTTTCCAAAAGTACCAGTTCTCTGTTCCTTCTTAGCAGGACTAGCTACCGTGTTATCTACAGAAGTGGAGCTCAGATATCAGCTATTGAAATCAGGAGACTGCAAATTCTCTTTTATTCCTTGTATTATACAGCTCTTCTGTAAACTCTAAAATTGCACAATATATATGTGTGTATATATATGTAAAATCTTGTTCAGTTAATATTCCTTCAAATGAGATTATGATAATTTTAGCTTAATGATGAATAGGAAAAATAGAAGGCAAAAGTTATAAACATAGAACACAAAAAAGAAATACTTGAAAAATAAAACAATTCTTCAGTTGTAGAGTTTTTTGTCATTTCTTCAAGCAAAAACATGCAAAGTAGGTATTAGTAGAACTGGAAACATAATATTAGATTTCTCTTTTAGATAGAGAATATCTTAGAATTAAAAAAATTGGGAATATGTTAAAAACTATTACAGAAATACAAATATCTCCAATGGAATAAGTGCTGTGATTCTCTTGTATTGATATCAGACCTGGTGTGTTTGATGGTATTAAAATCCATGTAAAATGGAAGGTGAATAAGTTTTCAAAACTTCCACTGTTATTGAAAATATTATATGTTGTTTTTTCATTGTTTAATCTTCCCAGATGTTTAAATATCATACCCTCAAATATGATGTCAAAGCAGGAAACCTAAATCAACTGCCAGTATTTCCCCATTACTTGCATGAGAGGAATGCTCAAATAATAGACTTAAAATACTGAAAACTGTGTTCAAATGCTTATTGCACTATATCCTTATTTTTAAAAACCCCTGCTCCTGAAGAATTAAAATATATTACTTTTTCTCAGATGTGTTTTAAGTAGGAGAAGAAATTCAGGGTGTGGTGGATTCTCTCAAGTACCCGAGCTGGTTGTAACTATCATTCTGAAGAAGTCACCAGTTACAGATTTTTTTTTTGTATAAATTTTTTTTTTGTATAAATTTGTATAATTTTTTTTTTTTTATAAATTCTGTGTTTCCTCCTAGATCTATTAGTGAAACAATTATAGGCTTGCATTTGCCAATTTATCTTCGCCTTTTCTTAATCTAGAGAAGCATGGAGTCTGAAGTTAGAACAAAATGTTTAAGTAATGAAGCTGAAATAACTTTTTAAAACCTTGTGCCTATATAAACAGTTTATACTGTAAAAGATCTGCCTTACTTAGTGTTTTAGTTTTATAGTTACAGTTTGTAATGTACGTTTATTTAAAGATCTTTTAAATCTAGTTTGGATTAAATGCCTTAAGAAGGGGGTACATATACATGGTTCATGTGTAAATTATAAATAACATCTCTTCTTTATTGTGCTGCCATTATCTAGAAGCTCCACTGAGTAAAAACGCTCTTGAAATACATGCCTTGAAGTACTTCAAGTGTCTTACTGGATCCTGAGTTTTTAAAACAAGTTAAGCCACACTTTGTAAGGACTTCAATCTTTGTGTTGCTTGTGTACCTGCACATCCTTCCTTCATGTTCTATCTTTAAACTACACTAGTGAAGGTAATATATAATTGTGTTCATGTTAGATTTCTAAAGGTACTGCAAGTGAGTTGTTTGGCAGAAATAGATAAATATTTGTAAAAAGAACAGCAGGTTTATAAGATTTTCTCAGACTGTTTCTGTATCTTCCAGTCATCTTAGATCTGTCATAAAGAATTTCTATTCAGTTCTTGAGACTGAGATTGTAATTCAGTTTACTGCTGAATAAACAGCAATTACAATATTTGCAATAATAAGAAGAGAAAATAGGCAATTTTGCGCAATTTGCCATAAACAGAGAGAAGACTAGTGTATTACAAGAACACTGCAAGCACATTGTGATTTCATTGGCATGGAGTTAACTATGTATTAGTGCTGGTATAGATTACAGTGGTACCAGAACAGGTTTTACTGATGTTGAATGAATATAGCATGCAGCTTTCCTCCATAGTGGGAGCACAACGCCCTTCAAAAATAACACCTTCTTATTTCTACAGCATACAGCATGTGTTATGTCCTGTGGAGCAAAAAAAGCTGAAAAGGTGCCTGTTAAAGGAGATCACAGAATTAAAAAATCATGGAACCAAAAGGAACCATCAAATGGCTAAGGTTGGCAAGGGCCGCTCATGTAGTCTAACCTCCTTACACAAGCACGTTTCCCTAGACCAACGGTACTTATGAATGTGTGCAGACAGCTTTTGAATAAACTCTTTTCTGAAGAAATAGACTCCGTACCCTCTCTGGGCAATCTGTTCCGGATCTCAGGGACCCTCACAGTAAAGAAGTTCTTCCTTGTGTTCAAGCAGGGCATCTATGTTCCAGTTTCTGCCCGTTGCCTCTCATTCTATTGTTTGGCATCTCTGAGAAGAGCCTGGTCCATCCTCTTACAGCCTTCCTTCAGATACTTACACATCAATAAATCCCCTCTCAGGCTTCTCCAGCCTAACCAAAATCAGCTCCCTCTGACTTTCCTAATAAGTGAGGTGCTCCAGTCCTCCCATCATCTTTGTAGCCTCTGCTGGACCTGCTCCAGGATCAACATGTCTCTCTTGTCCTGAGGAGCCAAGAACATCTGGAGTCGTGACCTGCTGGCAATGCTCTTCCTAATTCCCCCCAGGATCCCACTGGATTTTTTGGCCACCAGGACACGCTGCTGGTTCATGGGCAGCTTGTTGTCCAGCAGGACCCCCAGGTCCTTCTCTGCAGAGCTGCTCCCCTGCAGGTCAGCCCCAGGCTGTGCTGGTGCCTGGGCTTGTTCCTCCCCAAGTACAGGACATTGCACTTGCCTGTCATTAGAGCTAGTGTCAAGACTTGCTGAAGTCGAGGTAGACAATATGCATCGCTTTCCCCTTGTCCATCCACGTACTTGCCTCATTGTAGAAGGTGATCAGGCTGAGCAAGTATGATTTCTCCATGTTGATGACTCCTAATCACCTTCTTGTCATCCATGTGTATAGAGATGGTCTCTAGAACGAGGTACTCTGTCACTTTCCCAGGGATTGAGATGAGGCTGACAGTCTGGTAGTTTCCTAGGTCCTCCTTCTTGCCCCTTTTGAAGACCAGGGTGACATTTACTTTCTTCCATTCCTCAGCACCTCTCCTGATCTCCATGACCTTTCAAAGATGATTTCACAGTGGTGTCCACCAGCTCTTTCAGCGTCATGGATACATCCCATCAGGGTCTATGGACTTGTAGATGTTATTTTGGCTAAATGGTCTCTTACCCAATCCTTCTCAACCAAAGGAAAATCCTTCTTTTTCCAGACCTTCTCCCTGATCTTTTGGGTTAGAATTCCTGAGGGGTGGCCTTGGAAGTGAAGACAAAGCAAAGAAGATATTCAGTAATTCTACCTTATTTGCAACTTCTGTCACTGGGGTCCCTGTTCCATTCAGTAGAAGGCTCACATCATGCCTAAAATTCATTTTGTTACTGATTAATTGATGTATTGGTGTATTTGAAAACAAAATATAAAGAGTAACATGGATTTAAATAAGAGAAAATAAGAAAGTTGGTTTTAGAAACTGGAATGAATAAAAAGGGGGAAGGAAGTCTCAGAAAACTATGGTGGCTCTTTCAGGTGGTGATCACAGAAGATACAATTTTTAACAAGAATGTAATAAGATTTGTGTGAGAAATATAGGATAGTCATGAAACTTTGAAGGAGAAACAAAGGGAGAAATTAAAGGCATAATGCCAAAAAATCGTTATTCTTCATATTTTCCTAAGGGCGAAACACTTCAATTACTTATCCTAACAGATTTTTTTTAAATGTATGATGATTTATAAATTATTTCTGGAAAGAACATAATGAACTGGATGAGAATAAGGTCTGTAAGCAATTGCTACACTCAAGTGCACTTGTATATTAAAGAGGTGAAAAGGTCAGTAAATTATTTTCCTGGCAGACCAGGAATGAGAAAGTTGAAATACCATCTTGAAAATAACACTGAACACAAAGAAGATAATTTCAGAAAGGGGGGCAAAAAACAACAAACCAGCATTTTTTTGCCAGACACTTCCCTTTCAGTCACATCTGAATAGCAGCCATTTCTAACCTGGCACTGCCAAGGCCATAGAGATGTGTGTTCTATTGAACAATATCTCTGGTTTGTTTTTGAAAGAGATAAGGGTTTCTCAGGACTCTACAACTGAAATTCAAAAACTAACTCATGTATTTAGTTAACTAAATCTTAAGGTTTTTTCCTGTGATTAAGAGTTATTGCTCAGACAAGATGTTCTTTTTCTCAAAAATATGTAGGAAATTCAAATTAAAGAGAATTTATAGTCACTTATATAAAAATTTCCTTTTAAAATGTATTTTTAATAAACTTTCTGATTATTATTTTTAAGTTGATAATAATATTTCTTTTAATTGCATTTACTATTAAAATGGAATTGTATTTATAGAAATGTTCATATAATTATAAGAAAGTTTAAATTATTAATATATAAATTAAGAAAGAATAGTTTAAATGAAATTTTAAAATAACAATATCTGACTATATCTCTGATACCTATTCTTTTTACTCTCACAGAATCATGTAAATACATACTTTTCCATACTTCTAAAAAGGAAGTTGTTTAGAAGAATGTGAGAAAAGGAAATTTCTTTCATTTATTATTTTAAAGACTAAAATAAAGGAAGTATAGCACATTTATAAGCTTTACTGTTGAAGCTCTTTTCAGTGTGTATTTACGAGCGTTTTTTACAGCATAGGCTTCATTTAAATAAACAGATTTGTAGTTAGTTCTGTTCAGTGTATCTGAGGATATATTTAACATCCTTGAAATGATATAGAGAGATCAAGATAAAGAATGACTTATATTTGAGAGGAAAAAGCCTGAACAGACTTTAACTCTGTGGCCTAGAAAATAGACATTTGATAGAGATCATTCTGGTTTATGATCTATATCTATAAAGTCATGAATTGCACAGAGAATGTGACTCATTATCCCATCTGCTAGGAGTTATCATATAAAGCCTGTAGATTGTAGGTCCAAAATAAAGAGCTGCTTGTCCTACAGCACAACTAAATACGTACTTTGATAGTTGCCATGAAGTACTGTTGATGCAGAAGTTTTCCATGAGTTCAAAGAATGTGAAGACAATATAATGAAAGAAAAGGTTACTGAACACAAAGGTTATTGAAACATCGCTGGCTCAGGAAGTTCCTGAATCACAAGTTTATTACAGAGAAGTATCATTATATAGTCTCCTTATTGTAATATTCTCCCATAAGAATCCGATCCTGGTGATACTTATTTGGGGCTAGATAGGCCTTTGGTGGTGCATCTGTTCTTACGTATTTCAGTTCACTATTCCTATTGTAGCTAGATAAATGTGTAGATATTCTTTTTATAACAGAGTTCAGCACCTGAAAAATGAGAATTGTGTGGAGCACAAAGGAAATTAATACATATATTATCTAATGAAATGGTTCAACTTCTACCAAAGATTTGTAGTCTGATAGAATGGGAACTAAAGTCATGCAGCCTTTCTATTTCTGCTTTCTCTTCTAAGGGACACATCAGTCTACTTTATCTGTACTTGAAGTATACCACATATGATGCAAGTCAGACTACACATCCTCTTCTGATCACTAAAGCTGACATTTTATTCAGGCTTCCTGTTTTACTTGAGAGAAAAACAGAAGCATCCTCTGTTTTCAGTCATATTTTTCCCTCCAGATCTTGTTTGATACTTCTTTTGAAACTAAAAAAAGTGTGTTTTCTCCTCCAAACCATAGTGATGAGTTTTTTTAAAAAATATTAAAATGTTTATAGGGCTATCATGGCTATCTTTACTATGTACTTGAGAACATACAGCGAAGATGACCTATCTATTCTACTCTCGGGGACACCAAGTCCCATCTTGCTGGTTGTCTAATCCTTTGTAGCTGCTGGGGCTAGGGGTTTATTGCCCCAGGCTGCCACAGCAAGCCCAGATATGCATTCTGAAGAGAATTCCTGGCTGCTTCTAGGCAGGAGGTCAACTGCAAGGTCTTTAGATGCAAACAATGCTTAAGGGTTAGGCAATCAGCTCTTCTGTGAGATTCATCTTTGCTTGTAAGACCTTCTTAGCCAGCTAGGAAAGAGATCTGGGATTGCTGCACAGAGATTCCAAAGACAACTTTATTTCTGTTAATTTGTCTGTCAGCAAATCTAAATACATAGAATATGTAGGGGATTTTACAGGGTTAAGGAGAATTGAGAGCTAACCAATAAAATTATCCAATTACTTTAAGGTTTTAGGTAAAGAAGTGGCCAATCACCTGGTAAACATAAAGACCAATAGAAACTCTAAAAGATAACATGGTGTCTACAGGGGGATGAACATTCCTCTAACATGAGTCATTCTAAGGAAGGATTTCTTATCTCAGGGAAGGTTCCAAGGGGGCCCTAAAGGGGTATCTGAACCATCCACAATTCCTCGCTCTGTATTTACAAAAAGAGCATCTCTAATAGCTTTTTTGAAACATTGAACAAGGCATGAAAACATAGCTAACACAATAACAATGACAATCAAAATCCACAAAATTCCCTTAATCAAGAATGAAGCCCATCCCATCAGCCCCCATTGGCCGAAAAGATGTTGTTGACCCAGTCAGGGTGGTTTCCACTTTCAAGTCCTTCATGAGGTCTTTCAGTTTCTGGATGTTTGCATGGATAGATGTGGAATGTGAAGAGAGGTTGAAGCAGCACATCCCTTCAAAGTCTTGGCAGCCATGTCTGTGGGCGAGCAGCAGGAAATCAATTGCTGCTCAGTTTTGCAGATATGCATGTCTTGTGGTTTCTTCATCCTTCAAAAGATCACTCAGAGCAGCAGATGTTGCATTGGCCTGCTTACTAAGCCAGCACCCCAAATTATTAATTTCTCCAAGGGCTTTTGCTGCTGCCACCCATGGTAGGAATAGGGAGGCAGCAATTCTTTTGGGTTTGTTCCAATTGTATAATTTGGGATCACAATTTTCATCAAATTCAGTGTAGGATCTTTTTTCAAGTTTTGATTTGCTTTCTTTTTTCCAATTATGTAACAGGGTAATGTTGGGGGTGAGGGTAGAAAGCCTACCAAGGCTACAGGGTCCTCCCTGGAGACGAGAGGGTATCCCAGCCCAAACTCGATCACCACAGATGAGAAACATTCCCCTGGGCAGTGACTTGGGGTGGAGAGAGGACTCAGAAATTGTGGGAGCAGTGTAGTTAAACCAATCTGGATAATTGTATGCTTTATTGATGGGCAATATGCCTTTTCTGTATGTGTTCATGATCAGACCAAAATTGTGCAAATTTTGTCTTGGATGTTTAAAGGAGAATTTGACACAGTATGTTGCCTTGGAGGACCCCAGCAAATCCAATTCTTGAGGTTCCTCAAGAGCATTTGGCAGTATTTTTGTCCAATTGTCCCAAGTGTCCACTGGGCTGGGTCTCTTACCTGTGGTGCGGAGGAGCTCTGAGTTATAAACGTGCCAGTCATCTGCTGCAAATGGAATTTCCACCAAGCGTGGAAAGTGGGTTGTCAAGGCTGCCCAGGGATAGACACGTTATCTTGTTTTAATGTGTTTGCTAAGGTCGCCCAAACATTATGGTTGGGCTGTGGGCTTATGCAGCCAAAAGCATGTGGCATGGTGAATAGTATCCAGGTAGCAGAGAGGACAGCACCAACGGAGATAATTTTCATCTTTGGGCAAGGATGGGGCTTCTGATAGGGAATATAAGCTAAATTTGTTATTTTTGGGATGGGAGGGATAGGGCTCTGTCCTTCATCCCTTTCCTTTCCCCCCCACACCTTTTTTTTTTTTTTTTTTTTTTTAAACACTAAAGATAGGGGAGTGGGTATAGGGTTAGAGGTTTTGGCAAGGGTTGTAAGAAAGGAGCAAAGGTTAATAATATTTAGACTAAAAACTACTTTGTGACCAGACTAGGTATGGCCTAGGACTTGACTGAGGCAGCAGAATGCTGCTTGGTTTTCTTTTTCGTCTGCTGTCGTCTGACAGGACGATCTCTTCTTTGGTATGTGGGTGCTCTGTGACACCTGCATCTCCAAGCAGAGATGGTTTGGTTTTGAGAAGGTTTTGTGTTGGACTCAGGAGAATTTCTGATGGTGTTTGAGGGGGGCTAGTATTTGCAGTGCCTAGGTATGGTTTTATGTTTTTTCCTGGGAACCATCTTGGACCAGATGACAGAGACACACAAACCCCTTCCCCAGGTGATCAATTGAAAGGGCTCAAAAATTTGGTGTGTTTCTGGGTCTTTCACTAGCACTGGTGGTTTCTCAGTGAGCTTGGCTTAGGTTGAATTTGCAAAATGATGAAGAATTGCGGGATCAGGTTCTGATGCTGTACAATTTAGGAAGAGAGACGTAGAGAGCCTTGCAGAGTCTTTCAATTGGAGATAAAATTTCTGTGTTTCTCCGCTGCTGATTGAGGTGTCTTTTTATGGTTTGATAGGTTCTCTGTACAATGGATTGTCCTGTGGAGTTTGAAGGAATGCCTCTGATGTGTCAAATTCCCCATTCACTGAGAAGACTTTTCAATTTATGAGATTTGCAGGCAGATCTTTTTTGGGACTCCCAAAGTAGCAAGTGCTAGGAGGAAATTCTTAATAGCATGAGTGGCTTTTTCTCCTGCATGAGCTGATGCAAAAATTGTTCCAGAAAGCGTGTCAACTGACACATGCACATATTTTGACTTCCCAAATGATGGGAAGTGGGTCACGTCAGTCTGCCACAGCTGGCAGCTGTTCAGCCTCTGGGATTGATTCCTGTACCCATAGAAGACATCTGGTAATTTTGACAGTTTGGGCATGTTGCCACAACGGCTTTTACCTGATCTTTTGGGAGCTTAAACATTTGGATGAGAGCTGGTATATTTTGATGAAAAAATGCATGGGACAGCTTTGACTGAACAAAGATGTCAGGGACATTTGCAGTTTCCATAGACATGGCCAGTGCGACTGCTTTCCTATTCCCTTCTGTAATGAAACCTGGGAGACCAGTGTGTGATCTCACATGCATAATATGGTAAGGTTGTTTTCTGTGGGAAACCAAGTGTGTCAATGTAGAAATTAATTGGTGTAATTTTGGGCTGGAGACGCCCTTGAGGAGGGCATGTTCTGCTGTCATGGCTGTACCAGCCACGTGTTCTGAATCTGTGACCAGATTAAAAGGTTTATCTTTGAATTTCTCAAAAGTTCTAACAACGGCTGCTAACTCGGCAATTTGTGGAGATCCCTCCACTATTTGGACATCTGATTCCCAGTTTTGGGTTTCGGAGTCTTTCCAAGTCATTACTGACTTGTGGGAAGAGCCTGAGCTGTCTGTGAAAGCAGTTAGAGCTTTGAGAGGAGTCCTGCTTTGGACTAATTTTGGGACCAGATGAAAAACTGCATTCCGATTGAAAAGTTTGTGTTTTGGCAAATGGATGGAAATTTGGCCAGTTGTCACGGTGTGACTTGGGTTTGCCAATTTTAATATATTTAGTTTCCTTTAGAGATAGGATTCAGGAGCAGAGGAAAACAAGGCAGGCTTAAAACTTAACAAGGTATAAGAAGAAATTTATTAATAACACAAGAAGAATTCAGAATAAGATTTCTAGATTATTCCCTCCTCCCCCTTCCTTCATTCCACATTTCTTAACAACAGTATACAGAAAACACTTCAATCAGTTATCTACTTAAATAATCATTTCAGTTCACTCTAGAGAGAAAAGTCCCTTTCTTGGTTAAGGCTTAGGGGGTGTCTTCACCTTCACAATCTACATCCACCCAGGAAAATATTGCAGATTATTACATTATTACTCTTCTCCCATCCCCACAGTCCTTCCAGAGCTGTGCTATGGGTTATGTTAAACACTTGGGGTGCCACTTTTAAAGGCAAGCTACTGAGAGACAAAATTCTCTTTATCTCTTTTTCTATTAAATGCCTTTGTCCATATTTCCAGTCCCAAAACAGAAAGCCCCATTTCCTCAAAGGAAAAAGCTCTTATTTTCAAGCACTTAAACCTCCCCAAGTATATTTCACAGTTTAAATGAATTTTAATGTAGTCACAGTCACCTTATAGCCCCACAAAAACGTTTTTCAGCTACTCATCAATTGCATCTTTTCAATCTCTTCCCATCAGGAACTTTATCTTCATTCTGCTGACTTCTGTAGACTCCATGCTTTATTTCTTCTCATTCATGGGAGCTCAGGAGATCGAGAATCTTATCCAGGCATTGAAAGAGTTAAAATTGCATCCAGAACGTGAAGAAGCCACAGCTGGAGGCCTCTTCTCTCAGAACAGGGGGGAAGGGGGTGGGAGGGGAAGGGAGAGCCTTTGGTGGCTTCCCGATCCCCCCGCTCCACCATGCCAGCTGGAGAGGGGAGCCGAGCTGAGCCAAGCAGAGCCAGGAGCCACGCGGAGCTGGGGGCCACCAGGCCAGGGCCGAGGCTGAGCCGCGGCCCCGCTGAGCCAAGCCGGGGCCAGGGGCTCCCTGCAGAGCCGGTGCCAGGCCAGGATACTGGGCCAGGCCCCCCCTACTGAGTTGGGATCGGGGTGCCGAGACCAAGGCTGAGTCCGGAGCCAGGCCAGGGGCTGCCAGGGCAGGGGCCGGGGCCGTGCCGGGGCCCTGCCGGGCCTGAGCCTGAGCCCAGGGCCGGGGCTTGGGGCCGTGCGGCCAGGGCCTGGGGCCCCAGCCAGAGCCACCTTACCTCCAGAGAGGCCAGAAGCCGAAAGAGAGCAGCCTACCCTCCACCAATGTGATTTATGAAAGCAAAACAACTCTCTCATTGGCCACCTGGGATGTCAGCCACCAAATCAGCCCTCTGTCTGGTCCCCGCATCCCACAGGGGAAGCTCACAGAGACAGGACAGTCCCTCCATTCCCTACGGTGGCTCACCCCCCATCCTTCCATGTGCAACCAGCACACCAGTATAGCTTTCTAGAATAAATTGGAGGCTTTCATTGGTCTGAAGCAAATGCTCCAGATCTCCAGTGGTCAGTGGCAGGTAGATGCATGTGAATTCACACCCTGCAAGAGAGAAATGCGGTAATTGTCTTTGTGGATTGATTGTTTGTGAAGACCCATTCGAGGATCAGCAGAGGGTCTGTGAGTTGAGGGTCCCATTGGAAAATCAGTCCATGGAAACGAGGAGCTTTTCCTAAGATGACAAACTGGAAAGGCAGGTTGGGTTTGAATCGATAAGCTTGGCGTGATGAGAGGGCTTTTTGGACTTTGGCAATGGCATTTTGGGCTTCTGGTGTGAGGGTTCGTGGGGAGTTGAGGTCTTGGTTGCCACGGAGAAGGTTGAACAGGAGGGTTAGGTCTTCTTTCATATTGCCAGAAAGAGGTGTATCCAGTTGATGGATCCGCATAGACTGTGTAGGTCTTTCAGGGTTTTTGGGTCATCTTGAATGGAGAACTGCTGGGGTACAATGGTTTTCTCATGGATTTGGAGTCCAAGATAAGTCCATGGGCTGGTGTACTGCACTTTGTCTTCACCAATCTCGAATCCTGTTTTTTGATGGTTTCAATGGTTATTTTCACTGCTTTGTCCAAGTAAGTATTTTCTGATACACAAACTAGGGTGTCATCCATGTAGTGGTAGATGAGTGCTTCTGGGAATGAGCTCTGAACAGGGGAGAGAACATGAGCCACATACCATTGGCACATGGTGTGAGAGATTTTGAATTCTTGTGGGAGGAAAACGCAGTGGTATCTATTGAGGGGAGCCTCTCCATTCAAAGAGGGGACGGAGAAAGCAAACCTTTGGGCATCTTGGGGATGCAGTAGAATGCTAAAGAAACCATCTTTGATGTCAATGACAGCAAGTGTCCAATTTCGAGGCAGCATTGATGGTGATGGCAGACCAGGCTGGAGAGGATTCATGTCCTCGAGGATGTAGTTGATTTCGTGAAGGTCTTGGAGGAGTCTCCATCCATCTGTCTTTCCCAGGTTTTCACAGCACGAAGACCCGAGTGTTCCAGCGGCTCCTGGTTTCGGTGATGTGGCCTTTGGCGAGTTGCTCTTCCACCAGGGCATGCAATGCATGCAGTTTAACTTTTGAAAGGGACCACTGCTCAACCCAGACAGGATCCTCACTTTTCCAGGTGAGCTGAGGTGTCGGTGGGAGAGCACGCGTTTCAGTGGCCCCAATCAGAAATCCTGGTTTTGAATTCAAAGGGAAGCCCCGCATTGGGATAGGACATCCCTACCCACAAGGTGATGGGGACCCTCACTACAAATGGGGGATGGTTGCTGCCTTGCCTTCAGGTCCTTCGATGATGACGTTCGTGCTTTGCATAGAGACAGCACATGGTGCTACACGGTTATTAGAAAGAGTGCTTCACAAAGTGATTCACTCCATCTAATCACTTGAGTCAAACCAGCAAGTATTGCACAAAAATACCTTTTTCTCTGAAGCAGCGAACTGCAATCCAGGGTTTTGTTTCTAGATTCCAAACTACTTCAGTCATACATTTTACTATGAAAGAAAAAATTAAGTAAGAGGACCCTGATGAGGCAAAATCCCATTTGATCTTGTATACCTTTTTGTTCCATAACTGAACTTAGATGAGGAAAGCTTTTCTACAGAAGTTCATTGGAGATGAAATAATATCTTAGGAGAGAGGTGTATTATTCAAATATCAGACAAGCAACTAGCATCTAAGAGTAGCAGAGATCTTTGACATACTTCATTTCAAATTTTAATAAAGCATTTAAAGATTTGCCAGTGTGTCGTGCAAACCTTTTGATACCGTTCTCATCAGAAAGTTCTGCTTCCATGGCCTTTGACGTCTGCATGTTTTCCTTCTTTTTATCATTAGTGATTGAGTAGTTGAAAGAGTAGCTAAGCATTGGAATGGACTGCCCAGGGAAGTAGGAGTTCATCATGAATGACTGCATTTGGCACTTAGTACTATGGTTATTTTGCATGGTGATGATTGGTAAAAGGTTGGATTTGATGATCTTGAAGGTCTTTTCCAGCCTTAATGATTCTATGATACTTATATATTTGCTTTTCAAAAAAATTGAGGACTTAAATATTTTTCAGCAATTATTAATTTAAGCAGAGACAGTAATTAGAGGAGCAGGTAACTTTTTCCCAGGTCCTTGTAAAGGCATTGAAGTGCGTCTGAATTTTAAGGAGTAGACAGTTACAAACAGCAGAACAGAGTGTACTGACAGCTCTTCTAAGTGGAGATGGACTTTGAGGCTTCCTGAAACAGCAACAAATTTGATTGGCTACCTAAGTGCATCCCTTCTCCACTACTCTGGACTTACATCAATACTGCTCTTCCTTTTTGTACATTGTTTTCCCCTTTTTAGTTTCTCTGAGTGGCAGTCAACTTCCTATACATTAGGAATTTGATACCAAACATAAAGGAAGGCTGGGGGAAATCTCAAATCTCTCCTCTTTGAAGACAGGAGACAAAGAGATGACCTCTTCTTCTGGCCCACTCTGACCTTTCTGATGTTCTTTTAATTGAGACTGTGACATGGAAGCAGTACAGAAAACCTCTTCTAAAGTAATAAGGGCAAAAAAAAAAAATACTTCATGGAACAGAAAATAGTAAATCAGAAATAAATTACCTATAAAATGAAGTTTTAGAAGAAAGGTTGGAGGAATACAGAATAGAAAATCTTGCCAACGTCTTCACAACACCAGGTTAAAGACACCAAATCTGGTTCTCTAAAGATTTTGATACCATTTACTAATTTTTACCCGCGTTAAATAAATCAGAATTTTATGCCTCCTAGCAGCAAAAGAAAAATTCGTATTAATGGGTACTTTTTGCACTTGGAGTTACTCTAAGATTTTTGGAGTAAGCTTAGCTTTGACATCTAATTTAACTTACTTGCATCAGAAATCGGTACTTTTGAAGGTTTGTTTACATGGTGATTTCCTGTCATGACGTTCTTCCATAGGAGTCTGTGTCCCTCATTGAGCCCTGATTTTTAAGACCATAGTGAGAAAAAGACTGTGCAAAGGTCCACATTATCCTTACAGTGTGAATAGCTATATTATTAGTATGAATCAGCATTGAAGGGAAGTAATACTAATACTAATACTAATACTAATACTAATACTAATACTAATACTAATACTAATAAATTTTTTTTTCTTTCATATTGGTTAATGAAAATTGTCTGTGGCAGTTCCAACTTTGGGCACAAGAGGTAGATGTTTTCACATAAAACTTCCATCAAATACTTAACATTACTAATCAGCTTTTTTACTTCAGGGTAAGGGGCAGTCAGCTGTTGCTAATTTCCTCTTCCATGTTTTATGTAGTAATACATTTACAAAAAGTGAGATTTATTGTAAAGATGTAATGTGGAGAATGGGAGTAGACAAGCATTTATTTATAATGGGTTGCTTATTTTGCCCAGAGGATCTTGAGGCTCCACAGGGAATGAAGTGTCTTGTCAATATTTTGTTCTCTTGACAAAATATTTTGTATGCACTTACATGCCCTTTTGCGATCAGAGTACACACAGTGAAACTGATTTTGTGAGTAGTTGAGAGTATATGTCACTGGCATTCGCCTGACCTGCACTGAATATATTCTGTTAGGACTGTTTTGTTAGTTATTTCTTGCTCTCTTCAGCCTAAGCAGATTAAAGATTGAAAAGCCAACCTGATTAAAAGCCAAGCGTATCTGTACCCTTGAACACTGTTACATTTTTAACATATTTAGTTTACATTATATGGTTTAGAGTTTTTTAATTAGAAGTCTTATGGAAGAATTACTTGAATCCATTAATATATTTAAATTTTTAACATTGTGAGAACTTTCCCATTCCTAAATATCATGGAGAAAAAGCAGCACACTACCCTTACGTAATTTCATAAAGAACAAGCACATTCCCTGGTTAGCAGCTGCACAGAAGAAGGATTATCAGTGGTGTGTTTATGGAAGATTTTTGTATCAATGCAAATATGAGCATTGCTTTGCATATAGATCTAAATCAACCATTATGTTCAAAATATTATCTGTATATATTAATCTTCTTACAGCTACATAAATATGGTACTGCTTTTTTAAAAAGGCATCAGTGTAGGCTTTAAACATACTTTTTTGCAGACCTGTGTGTTACACAGACTCACAGACTTCAATATAAAATCTAATCTTTTTCATTTTAACTCTCTTTTATGATGTGGGATGACCAGTATAGTGAGATCTAGTTTGTGTCTTTGTTCATTAGAAGACACGTTAACTTTATTGTAGTTACTTATATGAGTGAGGATTGCTTGCATGAATAAGAAAGGGAGCTTACTTCTTCTTATGTCGTGGCCTGTAAAGCCTTTTCAAGAAATGCAATCAATGACAGGCTTCCTGTTATTGCTAATCACTATTTCTACTTATTATCTGGAGATTTTATTTGTTTTGTCAGTGATAAAATTGTGTGGAGAATTGCAATTGCTTCAAAGGGGCCTGAAATTTTAAGTAATTATCTGCCATTAATTTTCTGAAATCCTATGCAAAATTGTTCTGTTTCATTTATGTGACAGTTCTAACTTTTCTGTAATGGCAGTTTCCAATGGATCATCAGTTCATAGTGTTACTTTGTGATAATCCATTTTCATAGTGAAAACTGCCCTATGCAGATTCCTGCACCAAATGTGTCCACTTTCTTCATATGTCATTGTGCTGAATTATATCCGGTAAATTTTGCTCAGAGGTTTGTTACTGTGAGTACATAATCCTTGCGACGGCAGATGATTTATACTTGCTGCCTCACTGCAAAATGCCAGTCATATGAAAAAGTTAGCCTTCTGTTGGTCCTTGTAGCATTCATTGGCTTGTCAGCCATTCACTGTATTCCACCAGGTTGTTGACGTTGAAAGTGAAGAATAATTGAAGTATATATTTAACAATACTCATAGAAATCTCTGCAATACTATTCCACATCAGTGAGAGCATGAACATTATAACACTTGCTTATGTTAATTTAATAACTTTTTTCATATATACACAGTGTTTTCCACATAAAAGAAAATCAGTTGTGGAACAATGACTGAAGAAAACTCCAGCTAATGCAGTTTCATATTTCCAAATTAAGAAATACTCAAGATGAACAATCCAAATAAGTTTTCTTAATGCAGTGCTAATACTTCAGGAATTTAAGCAACAAAAGCCAGAATGAGACAGGCTTACACAATAAAATGCTATCCTTTTACCTTGGGGCGTTTGCAGAAACCTCCTTCAGGATAAACTGGTTACAGATTTGGTAGTAAAGAGTCCATTCTAGGGAAAACCATTCCTGCCTACAGGAGCTGAGCACGACTTTAAATGAACCACTTTTCTTATCAGTCAGACTGTGGCAGGCTGTTTCATGTAGAGAGACCACATACACACTTTCCTGCCCCCAGGCAGTGGGAAGCCAAAGGGGGAAAATCTGCAGTGCTACAACAATATGTGTTTCAGGTCACAGACTGCTTCTGTGAGCACAGATCTGGCACTATAGAACAGTTTTGCAGTGTTTCTTTTTTTAGCTTCACATCCTGACTGACCCACTTGACACCATTTTAGTAACAAGGTTTGGAGTTCAGTTGGCATCCTGATTCTCTACTACATAAAGCAAGAGCAGCCTAATAGAAGGCAGAGTCATATGCTATAATAGAGTACTATGTAGAACAGTACCTATACTACAGATACCTTAATTAGCTTTTGAATACATTAATACATGAATACATGATACGCAATTATTGTTTGTGAAGTACCAAAAATGCACCAGACAAGAAGGTAGATAGAACTTGTAGAACCAATGAAAAATAATGGGATGATGAATTTGGACCACTATCTCAAGTTCAGCCTTTCTTACCTTAAAATTAGGTGTGTAAAGTTTAATACTATGCAGTTTACAGCTTTCAATGTTTTAGCATAACAATGAAAAAAAGCTAAACATAACAGAACTTAGTTGAGGTCCTGAAAAACCTCCTGGTTTGTGCTTATCAGATCCAACTGGGAAAACTTTTTATATAGAACTGGAGAGATTTACTCTTAACTGCAGCTTTCATTTGAGAAAAGGTAATGAATACAGGAAAATTACCAATAGAATAATTTAGGCCATTCAGCAAAGGGAGAAGAGAACTTTTTGAGATGTTGCCAAAATGTGGTTTGTTAAGATTTTTCACGACAGCCTAACTGCTAATAGTGATAGTTATTCAGTTCAGAGGTGAAGTTTTTAAAATGTCTTATTGTTTATTGGAGGTCTCTTTTTGATACTAAAGTGGTAACTAAATTGAGGTTAAAGCTAATGAACTTGCAGTGAAAGAATCCCCACCCCTTCTTTCACTTAGTAGCACAAATTTAAATTATCCCAGAAACATGATTACAGAGGGGTGGATTAAGTTAGCTAAACTATTTTAGCCACTTTATCTGGGACAGTAAAGATCACCCAGTTGTTTTGGGTATTAATTTTAATACTCAGCTTCCAGACATGTGACTGAAATAAACATTGCTCTCTTTGCTGTCAGGAGGCATTGAATACAAGGAGCTGGTTCTGTTTCACAAGAACTTAAATGGTTCCATGTGTTACATATTTAAATTTATCTGTCTCTTCCATCTGGCTGTTTGACTTGCACTAATCTAAAATCTTCAGACGTGTTTCTTGGAGGATGAAGCTCATTGCTTCTCTTCCAGGACTGCCTTTCTGTAATGCACTACTTCTAGATTATTCTTAAGCATGACCTTGATCTACTTGCAAAAAGACAAAATTTCAATCTTATGGTTCCAAGCTTTTCTAATTAACTATGCACAATTCAATAAGTGGCAGGATGCCATTTAGGCTGTTGCCTAAAAGGAGAAATAGAAAGTATTTTTCTCTGTTTTCTTGTTAATATTTATGTTGCACAGATTACCTAGTAAATTGTTTCTTTGTTTCTTATTTTTGTTTATCTTAAAATTACCAGAGATACTGCAGTAATTTGCTTTATATAAATGCATATAACTAATCTGTTCATGAACAAAAGCTAGCTTTGGAAAAATATATCTCCAATGAGGAGAATAACAATACTTTTACCAACTGAACTTAGAATCTCCCTGTTCCAAATCTTGAAAAACTGTAGCCACTATATATTTCAGGGAACAAAATGCATTACTTTATTCATTTATTAAACTGTATGAACATAGTTTTCTTATCTGTATTTGAATCGCAAGGAACTAACAAACAGATATTCTCCGTTCAGCTTGGCTAAACTTTTGAAAATGTACTACTTAATTTGAAATCCAGAAATTGCTCAGTGCACACAGAAGTGTATGAAAAATGATGATGGTGATGCTTTTGGAAACAATTTTGCAGAAAAACAAACAACTATAAAAACCCCAAAATATTAAAAATATAAAGAAATTAATAAGAAAGCTGTTCCTGAGAGAGCTGTAATTTTGATTTTATTGATTATGGAGCAGGCCTTAGTACTAGCAAAAGGACATGAAAAATGAAGATAGGTACTATTTTTAAAATTAAGGTATATTTGCAGGTTCCCTTTGCTATAACTGACCATCTCTATGAAGACTTGTCAGAATATGCTGCCATGATGCACTTCAGAACTCTTGGAAACAAGAGAAAGAAAGGCAGGTAAATATACTGGAAAGCCTTTTCCCAGGATAAAGGGAAAACAGAAAACAGACAAGTCAAATAATTTGTTACATAACTGGTATGAAATTTGTCATTTCTGTGGAGTCCTAGGCTGCATTTCTACGTTAATTAATTCTATTAAATGCAGTCTAGGCTTCATTTAACTACAAAAGTAGTTAAAAGAAGTAGTAGTAACCACAGGACTAAAATGTTCAGTTCTGCTATCAATAAAACAAAAAAAAAGGTGATTTAAAAGATTTAATTAATTAAAGCATTAGCAATAGCTTAGCACTGCCAGCAGGCTGAGGGAGCATCTTTCCTACGAGGAAAGGCAGGGGGAGCGGGGGCTGTTCAGCCTCGAGGAGATAGAACTGAGAGGGGACCTCATCAATGTCTATCAGTACTTGAAGGGAAAGTGCCAAGGAGATGGACAAGGCTTTCCTCAGTTGGGCTGAGCAGTAGGACAAAAAGCAATAGGACAGAAGCTGATGCACTGGAAGTTCCACTGGATCATGATGAATAACTTATTTACTGTGGAGGTGACCAGGCACTGGAACATATTGACCAGAGAGGTTGTGAGTCTCCTTTTCCAGAGATATTCAATAACTATCAGCATTTTGAGCACCATAGGTTTAGTGGACCATGTTTGAGCAGAGAGGTTGGGCTAGATGATCCCAGTGGCCCCATCCACTTAACTAATCTGTGTGTTTCAGTGAACAAGGAAGGCTGTGAAAGAGACTAAACAAAACTTTTCAGCAACTCTAAAGAAAAGATAAAACTTTAGAGAAACTTAAAATTGTATCAATTCAGTTTGACTGGGCAACCAAAAGAAAGAAGAAAGATGGCTTTATCAGGATGTCCTTGTATCTCATCAGGGCAAAATAAATGCCAACAAAGAATGAAGTTACCCAAGGTAAGTACAGTAGTAATGAATTGAAATTAAAGCCATAGAATACAAAATATGCCATTTCTCGATCAAAATTGAAGTCGTTAACAAAAATAAAATTGGAGGGCATATCCAAATGAAAACTAACTGGTTATTTTCTTCTCCGCTTGTTTGGTCTAAACTCCATGTGTTTGGCATAAAATTGGATTAACCATATAAAACTTTGTGGTCCATGGTACATCAGAAATCTAAAACATTGAATTCATTTTTCTCCTTTACAACTGTGATTCTGTGGATTTCAGATTATAGAAAACATTTACTGTAAGTAACATGGAAGAATTTGAAGAAAGTATAATACAATTTTGTCCTATTCTCCCTGTTCTCTGTCCCAAAACAAACACTGCAAAATGAAATTAACCTGTGAAACAGAATAGGAAGCTTGTAGCTGTGTATGCAATGTGACTAAAGCAGCTGTAGACACAAGACACCATTATAATAACCTAGCATTTTATTACTGTATCAGTCAAGTACATGCCTTTGTCCTTCACAACCCTAAAAATCAACCATCCTCAGATTTTGGAGTACTTGCTACTATCCTCTTTCTCCTCCTCAGTACTAACAGTATGTAAAGGAGTCAAACCTAATCCTGGAAAGGAGTTACTGCATGGCCTACCACTGTACGTGGCTAATACATAATAATGAAGATACAGAAAGATGATTTAGTGAGCTGATGAATGTGATGGACAGCTACTTAATTGCAGAGGAGAAAGTTAATTCACTGCTGAAATGTCATTATTTAAGTAATGCTTCTCTGTTCAACAGGCATCTACTTAACAGAGATGTTATTAAAGCTAAATTACAGGAATGTGGTGAGACATCTCAATCTAAATAAGACAGACAAGTCAAAATGAGTGATGAGGTACTAATTTTGCAAATTTTCAGTTAAGCCATTTATTATAATTACCATATGCTATATCTTTCGTTGCATCATTTGTCAGTGCATGTGTGGAGCCTTTGATTTGTATTTTTGTTATTCTAAGTACAAAACTAGTATAGGCTTTCTTTTAACTTAAAAAGTTATTTGGTTGAAGATATAATATGAAAGCAGAAAGAGATATGAAGAAACAGAAATTTGGATTAAGTAGGGAAAAAAATCAATGTCAACTGTTAGATGAAGATAGGCACATGAGAATACCTACCTTAAATATGAAGACTCCCAAACTGCAAAAGAGCAGCTTAAAAATATAATAAAATGACTACCTCCAATATACAAAAGCTAGAATATTAAAATTAGTCTTCTGTTATTACTTGAAGATGATTGTGTTTTAGGGCAAGCTTCTGTTCAGAAGGAAAAAAAAATAATATTATAAAGAGTAGATCACAGTGATACCAATCATAAAAAGAAAGCGTGTATCAAGACCTAATACCTAATTCACCGAAAACCTGCCAAAGAGTGAAAGTGGAAATCTCTGGGAAACATTATTGCTTTTCAATAAAAATAGATTTAAACAGTTAATGCGTAATTCCTAGGTCTTTCTACCACTTCCCTTGAAGGAGCAAGATGTTAATCTCAAAAGCCTGTGGGATTCCTCTAGGAGACTAACAGTAACAGAATTCCATTTTCACACCAATGACCTTCCCATTTGTTTTCATACTTATGTCCCAGTTATGGCAAAACCCAGTGGGTTTGATTGCTTTTCTGCCTGAAGTTAAGCAAAAGAAAATCTTGTTTTCTTCCCAGGCTGCTTGTTACACAGACAGCAGTAAAGGGAGGGGGCAGCTGTAACAAAGCCCACTGCAAAGCCGATACTTTGTAGGCTCCAAATGCTGCCTGGCTCCATCAGACAAGGGCAAGCTTGTGTCAGTGTCCCAGAAGCAGCCTGGAATTGCGCTCTGCCTTGCCACCTGTCCTTCCATGCTCCCCAGCCCCTGCTCCCAAAGCCTTGCCCGGCAATGCCATTTCCTGGGCCAGCTAAAGGGGCGAGTTTGATGCTTCTTTGGTGCAGATGCCAAAGCTGTGAGAAGTGAGAGGGTAATATTCACACGCGCTTTGCTTCAGCTAAGGAGGTTGGTCGAGGCCCAGAGTGGGAGGCTGGTCCTTTCAAGAGAAACTGGAACTGAACTACTGCTTTCTTTGCAGTACATTTGGCTATTAATGTTACAGAATCAGAGAAGATAGAAAAATCCTTGGACGTGGCCAAGTCCATCTGTCCACCAAAATTCAACAAAGCTCTGTTGCTGGGTGAGAGAAAGGACTACACCCTGCAGCTTTTATCCCTCCACACATAATGAGACAAGGCCAAGTCATTTAGACCCCATTGCCTGAATTAAACAAAGCCTCCCTTTCCAGTCCCAGGTGAGATCTTCATCAAAGGATGAAACCCCACCGTTATTCCATTGGCAGTAAAGGGGACACACCTTTGTAAGTCCCGCCAGCTGAGGAAGGGGCTCAGCCTGCGGGAGGAGGCATGTGCCCAGATTCTTCTCTCCGGGCGAATGCTATGTTTGTAACACCAAACAAATGCAACAATCATTGCTTGAGGGATTTCATACAGACGAAAGACAAAATGGAACAAACTTTGGTTTAATGAACAAGGCAGCTTTTGTCTTAACAAAGATAAAATGACAGAAGATGGAGCATAGCGAACAATACCAAATCTCTTACATTTATGGATAAATCTAATACTACTAATCAAATTTTAATAATACTAACAAATCTTAGCTAATCAATAGAGAAATGCCTATCTAGTAACTAAACAGAAAAATAAAGAAGCCTAAAAACTTCAGAAACCATCTTATTTCTATCTAGTCCTCTTGATGGCTAACTCTTGCTAGGCCTGGAGAGCTGCAGGGCTAATTTGGTTTTTTCTTCTTAGCGAGAGGCTCTGCTTCCTTCCGTGGGCGATGTCTTCTCCTGTGTGCATTCCTTTCCTTCATGGTTGCAAACAGCCTGGAAGATAGGAAACAAACCATCCATTGTTGATTCAATACACACCATTAAATCAGACTCCCAGATTTCCATTTCTCTCTGAATTTCTGTCTTTCCAGGCTGAGACACCTTTGTGAATTTTTCAGCACCATAAATCTTTCTTGTTTCAGTTCCTTCTAATTTCTTCCCCTTATCGCCTCATTCTCTTTTGAATTCCACCAGCAGCATCAAAGCAAGCTTTGGTGTGCCTATTTCTACTTGTATGAGTTGTGCCTTGTTGGGGCAAGGCAAGGTTTCAGTCTGAATGCTGGGGTTTAACTGAGCTGCTTGGGTTTAAAGTGGGCTGTAAGTACGTTGAGCACGGCTGCGAGGGGCCATCCTCCAAGTGCCCTGGGCTTGCCCTGTGGTGCCTTTGGGAAGGGCCAGTGTGTTTTAGTTCAAGGGCCCGGGCTGTGAGCAGTGAGAGGAAGAAGTTGCGCACCGTTGGCACTGCCCGCAGGGAAAGGGGCCTCCCGCTGAACGGGGCGGCTGGGCCGGTTGGCAGCAGGGACACTCCGCGTTGCGGGCCCTCTTGCGGCTTCTCTTGCCTGTCTCCCCATGCTCCTTTCTTGGAGGGCTTTTGCTCCTCTTTGCTTCACCCACCGTCTGGAAATCAAAGAATCCTCATCAATTTTTCCTTCCTCCCGCAAAGCTGGAAATCAGAGTGTCCAGCGCAAAAATCTCTTGGCTTAAGTAAATTCCTGCAAACCCTGAAGAGCTGAGAAAATGCCTGGATTTGGTGGTGGGCTGCAGTGGGGTGTCAACACAGCACCTTGGAGGAAAAAACACCTCCTTTCTACTGCCCACAGGCCTGGGATAAATATGTGGGTGTCTTTAGTTCTACATTTCTTATTTATACCTCGCTGCCTAACATCTCTCTATCCTTATTTTTCCTCCCCAAATACCTAGGGAATGGGTATTCAATTCAGTCCAATTAGTGAAGAGCCATGGTCACCCAGTTTCTATTCCCCCAAATGATCTCTCTCTCTGTGAACCAAATTCCAGTTTGCCAGAAAGGAAGGTTGGAGCAGAGCCACAGCATCAGCAGGTTATTTTTGGGAGTCTGCTGGGATGCTCCAAAAGGTCCCTGAAAATCTGCAGCAACTCCATGAACGCAGCCAGGATTGGAGATGTTAGCAAGCAGTGTGGAATGAAGGATCTGATTGGCATCAGCAAGGGTGCCAGTCCTTGAGAAACCAGTCTACAGCGAGTCAAAGCCCATTTTGGTGAAATTGCTGCTTTGTTGGGTCAAAGGGATGCTGCAGAATTCCCCATTTCAGAGCAACAGCAGCAATGATTCTGGGCAGCATCTGCTGTGCCTTTCCCAGGGCGTGGGACGATGTGATCCTGGCAGAGCTGCATCTCACATAGCTCGCCAGCAGGTTTTGTCGCCTTCTCCCAGTTTCTTGACCCTCCTGGCTTGTCTTGCTATTCTTCCCACTCACCTGAGCAAGAGTGTGGGCAAGTTTATGTTCTTTTTTCCAGGAGTAGTAGTACTCCACACACTGTGCCACGGTCTTGCTTGGAATCTGTTGTGAAGAGAAAAAGGAGGAATCTGAAATGGCCATCCTGTAGGGTGCGTTGGAGAAGAAGTAGAGTGTGAGCTAAATGAGGAAGTAAAATCATGGAGTAAGTTGTGTAGGGCATAGAATGAAATAAATATGGAGTAAAAGAGGCATTATGCCACGTGGAAAGCCGTGTATTATGCTGTGTAATGCATAACACATGTGATGCACAGATCAACAACAAATCCATCCAGCAGAGCTTTTCTTTCCCCTCCAGTCCTCCCAGGACAATATGTTGAGGAAGCAGCAGCACAAGCACAAGACAAATGTGACAGAATAAACCTGTGTCTTCCAAAAGAGCTTGGAGGAAAGGGCTGGAGAGACAGAATCACCACTTTCACACAGGATTTTCATCCACAGGAAAGGGATGTCCCATATCTTTATTATTTTCATATTTTTTGTATAGGAGGAGAGAGCTACTGAATTGCAGTATTTGGTACCAAAAATAATCAACATTTCTTTCTGATGATCTGCTAGGGCAAAGAATGTCCTGTGGCTTTACCTGCTTCTGGATGAGATGAAAATCCTTGCCATAGGTGTGAAAAGCCTTTTGGAAGGACTCCTTCTCCTCAGGTGTCCATTTAACAGAGTCTGGCAAGAAAAAGCAGCAGGTAAATTGATGCCTCTTGCCACTTGAGGTAGATCCCACTGGCCGCCAAGAGGCAATCAGCACCATCCATCATTCATCTGTGCACATGTCTGCTCCCTCAGAAAGTAATGAAGGCAAGAGCAGGCATTGCCCAGGGAAAAAAGCACAGGAAACAAGTCAGGCTGAAGGACTAGATGCTGTTGCTTTCCCTGCCCCCTGACAAGACGAGACCTTGTGCAGGTGTTACCCGTTTAAGCGTAAACGCCTGACATGGCAGTTAAGGGCACGGCAGCATCTGTGAGTGAAGGAACAAGCTCTGCTTTGGTTACCTGCGTAATGGTAATCAGCCAAGGGGTGGCCTTGAGGTGTTGGAGGCCCCCCTGAGAGCAACATCTCCAGAGCCTCCTGCAAAAACAAAGGGAAAAAGGCTTCAGCTCCCCCACCACATGGAAAAGAGCCGAGAAATGTAAACGCTGCCTTTCATTTACTTTGTCTCTTCAGGCATTAATTCCACTGGATCTCATATGGGTCAAACCTTGTGATTTGCTGCCAATCCCTCATTTTTACTTCTCAGCCCTTTGGTCGTTCTCCCCAAGAGTGGCATGTGGCTCACGAACTCTATAATTTTGCTCCTCCGGCACCCAAAATTACTTCACCTTCCTGAGGCTTCTGGGAATTTCCCCTCAGTCCACCCCAAAATGTCTTAGAGAACCAAGATCTCCAGGAGATTTGCAAGGCAGCAGGCTGCGGGACCCTTTGCCAGTGCCTCCAGGAGAGACATTCTTCCTGCTGGAGCCATTTGGAGTCAGCCCTAACACAGGTGGAGGAGACACAGCAGGCAGCTGCACTCTTGCACCCTTCTTCAAAGATCAGCCAGGAAAGGCTCTCCCAGTGGCCAGGCCTTAGTAATTCTTCCCTGTCCCCTCTTCCCTGTGCCCAAACAGCCACTTCTTACCGGAACACTGCCGCGTGCCTGGTGCAGGCAGTGCAGGGCAAGCTCCAGGTTAGCTGCTGCCTTGGGAAAGCCACGGGAGCTGGCCATGTCCAACAGTTCTCTTACTGCAAGCACAACAAAATCCCACCAGAAGTCAGGCTTGAGCCAAGGAAGGGGAAAGGATGAGATACAAGGGAGAAGGAAAGCACAGGAGCATATCACAGCAGGTTGGAGAGCATGGAAAGGACAGCAAGGAAAGGGGCAGCTGAAGCAAGGGCCCATGTTGTACTGGTTCTCTCTTCAAAGCAGCTTCTGTAAAGGGAGGCATGGGCTGATCTCCTTTCGTCCTGTGGCAAATGGCCCCGACCAAGTTGGAGAGCAGGAAAGTTGTTCATTTTCCTGCTCTGCTGCACCAACAGAACTTTCTCCTTGCCTCTAACACGCTCACGTGGGAAGATGGGTGAGACAAGGAGATGAGCAGAGTGTGCACAAAGCTGCCTTTTCACCAAAAAAGGAGGGTTTTACACATCCAGATCTCTCAGGGGTGGAAGAAAATCTGGACAGCTACCTCTGTCAGGTTTGTCCATGTCAGAGTCATCTTCCTCCCAGGGCTTCCAGACCAGGGATGCAGGCTCTTCATCGTCACTTGGCGGTTTGCTCTGCAGCTCGGGGAGCTCAGCCTGAAAGTCACTGCCAACGTTGATTTGTCTAAAAGTAAGAAGGAAGTGGAGGTAAAAAAGGCAAGTGGTCAAGAGACATATCCCGTGGACCCACGGGCTTGAACCAATCCCAGCCAACTTTGAAAGAGCAGTTCTGCTCCTGGCCAGTCCTCAAGTTTGCCATCCTTTAATCCCTATGGCAAAACTCACGGCCGAATGTGGGCTCTTGCTTTCCTTTTCATGGTGCCTCTCTTTTCTTCCTGAAAGAGATGAAAATAATGCAGATGAAAATCATTCTTCCGCCATGTGTTGGGAGCATTCCTTCTCATCCTCAGCATTGCAAACCACAAACTCCTCTGTCCCAACACCCCTTAGTTTGGTGTAATGCTATTTTTCACTTGGAACTTCTGAGGCAGGACCCCCAGCAGGCTGCAGCGCCATCAAGAGGGGAAGCAGGAGGGCATGCGCTGCTGCCTTCTGTCTTGGGGCCAGTGAGAAGACCCAAAGGAATGGCATGGGGGCTGTGCCAGGGGAGCCTTAGGTGGAATATGAGGAAAAGGTTCTTCATCCACAGGGTGGTTGGACACTGAAACAGGCTCCTCAGGGAAGGGGTGACAGCACCAAGGCTGCCAGAGCTCAGGAATTGTTTGGACATTGCTCTTGGGCACAGGATGTGATTCTTCAGGCTGTCCTGTGCATGATTTTTGTGCATCCCTTCCAACCCAGAAAATGTGGTGATACTATGATTGTGTTCTCGAGAGGAACCACACAAGATGGTATTGCATGGCTGCCTTTGACCGAGAGGCAGAACCAGCCCTACAGGCACTGAAAAACATCAACAAATGTATACCAATATCTCTAGAGAAAAGGGATCCAATGTAGGTGGCAGAAGAAAAGTCCATAAAGATATCAAAGCAATATGTATCTGTGAGGAAAGTATGTAAGTACATAAGAATGGCTGAAACCAGACTGGTTTTTGTAGGTGATAGCCAATATTGGAGGACAAGACTGTCCAACTGCTTGCATGCCCTGAACAGCATGGATCACTGAGGAGAAGTTCCATCTTTGTGGTTTTAAAACTTTGGAGGAAGTGTGAGCAGAGACAGGGCCCAAGAGGATTTGTTAACACTGAAGCCCTGAACTCCTCAGTAAGGACCAGATTTTTTTGGGGTCACCGCAATATAGTTTTAGGACTTCAGTGGGTACCCAGCACTTTGAATTGGGTCATCAGTGGACAAGAATCTGAAACTGCCCCGTGACAGCTCTCTATGTCCTCTAGGGAAAAGTCTGTATTTCAACTGGAGGCATCATTATTCCTAGAGAAGTTGGAGCCTGCTGTCATGTGTAACCTGGTCTGGAGAAAGTGAGCACAGACCATGTGTGTCATGGTTGGTGGGACATCCAGCTGGAGCCTCGTACCTTTCTTTTAGTAGTTTGAGGGCAAACAGGGATTTCCTTACCTTGGGGAGTGTCAAAGTGCTGTGGGGATGTCTGGCAGCTGATGAGGAGATGAGGATGTGGATGCAGAGGCCAGAGCTGGCGCTGAGGCCAGAAGGTGTGTGATCAGGAACACCCAGGAGCAGATGCTGCAGCTGCTGCTGCACCGCTGCTCCACCAGTGTTCCACCAACGGCCGCAGGAGGAGGAGACAACGCCGGTTGCTACGGGCACAGCCCAACATTCCATGTAGAACCCCAGGGTGCCCAGGGGATGCAAACAGGATGGGCCACCTTTGCCTATTTTGCTGCTTCTGGTGCAAGTTTGCTCTGAGCACCTTCCTGCCATTGGGGCGCTTGTGGTCAGTCCTCTGGTCAGGGCAAAGCAGTGCAGGGGCAGCTCTGGGTCTTCTCCTCTGTGCTTCTCTCTAAGGTGCCTCCAGCTGAAGATTGCATGAGCTTGGCTCTGTCAAAGAACCCAGACCACATTGCCTGCACTGGAGAGGCAGAAGGACTCATGCTAATGGCTCTCCTTTGGTTCTGAGAGGAGCAAGAGATTGCAAGTTTTTCGGTGGAGACCCAACTCCAAAGCCTTCTCTCAAAGTGGAGGCATTCGTGCTGCCCCTTTCTAAATTGTCTGGTGCCTAATAATGTCGCCTGGTGTTTTCCCTTCTTTGGGGTCCTAAACTGGTCTCTCAGCTTAACACTCATTCCTTGAAACTTGGGGATACAGGATTTTTTCCAGGGGAAATGACAGGGACAGCCCACCAGCAATTCCTTAGCAAAGAGTTGATGCAGCATTCCTAGGTCTTTCTTCCCACTCCCTTGAAGGAGCAAAATGTTCATATCAAAAGCCTGTTGGATTCCTCTAGGAGACTAACAGTAAGAGAATTTCTTTTTCACACCAATGGTCTTCTCATTTGTTTTCATACTTATGTCCCAGGTATGGCAAATCCCAGTGGGGTTTACTGCTTTTCTGCCTAATGTTAGGCAAAAGCCAGTCTTGCTTCCTTCCCAGGCTGCTTGTTATACACACACACACACCAGCAAATGGAGGGGACAATATTTTTAAAGTGGCATGCTGCCTAGTAAATACTTTGCATGTTCTACTTGTCTCATCCTTGAGTTGTAGATAACTATGGCTGGAAAAACAGCAGGTTTTCATGCAGCCCTGTGTTCCAGAAGGAGGGAATTATGTCCAAGTAATGAAGTGCCTTTTTCCTCTTGTACCCTCTTCCAGAGAAGTGAAATTAAGGTGTGAAACTCCTGTATTTCCTGCTTGATAAGAAACTTGGGGTATTAGTTTCATTTATTGCCTATCCAACAAGAGCAGAATAAAGAGAAATAAACCATATCTCCTCTTTTGCTGTGGGTGCACCTTATTTCCCCCCCACACCCCTTCTTCAATATATTATCCCAGAAATGCTCCCAGCTTTGATGATGGATTGGCCTTGCCGAGCAGTGGATTCATCTCAAAGTCAAGATGGCACTGCCACTGTCTGAATCAGACCTGGGGAAGATTCTGGCAGCTTCTCACTGGAGCCATCCCTGTAGTTCCCTACATGAAGTGCAACCAGAGGATCATCAGTGCTTTTCTTTGCTCCAGGGAAGCCATGAGCTGTGTTCCTGGGAGCAAGAGTCGCCACAGAAAACTTTCTGCTTTTTTTTTGTCGGAAAATGCTTAAAGAATTAAAATTCTATATTTTGACATTGTCCTGTAATTTTACTCAGCTTAATTGCTTAGTGAAATCAAAGTATTTTCCTCAGTGTTGTAGCTGTTGGTGCATTTCCCATGTCACTTTCCCTTTTACAATTTATGATTTGTATATTGTTGTTATTTATCCAATAAATAATTGTAAGGTACGTATTTTGTTATTTCAGTTCATTACTGATATGGAGCCTGGCACCCTCGCTAAGCCAATTAGTGCAGTAATTGCAATCACATCTCTGTTGTGTTATTCAAGTATAATTTGGGGCATCTGAGTATAATTTGAGGGATTTAATGGGGAGATAATATTAAACTGTGAGGTATGTAATACTTGCAGACTGCTGATATATTAAAATACCTGAGGAACTTTATTGCCATCCACTTTGTTTGCTGGCATGCAAGGGTGCAGCTGACACCAGCAGAGAGACAGAGATTACCAGGCCAGCCATGGTTTCAACCTCAACAGGCACTCAGTGTTTGCAGGGGTGTTTTTTGTATCCCACTATCTCCAGTGACAGTTCCTGAATGTTAATGCTTCTCCTGTCACGCACCATAACACATAAAGGAGACAAGGGAGAGTCACTGGGCAGTAGTCATCCAAGGGCTTCAAAGTCCTTTGCAAGGAATCCTTAAGTCCTTAGGAATTGCTTCTTTGTTACATAAAATAAAAATTATTAATATAAGCAACCATTCTTATTTCAAATTTCTCTGAGCACAGTGTAATTCAGAGAGATTGGAGCAGGAATCCTTAGTGTTCCAATTCTTTGTCTTTGCTTTTTAAAAACTGAGCTTGCTATTAGCTAGAACTAATTTTCAGTCGTATTTCATAGCTAAAGCTAGTAACATAATACAGAATAACATTATATGGAAGAAAAAGACATGGACATTTGTTATACTTACCACATTTTTAATTAGAAAGCCATTTTGGATAGTTGTGTGGGGACACAGAATAGGTGGAGGAATTTATCTACTGGAAGCAGCAGTTAGATTTCTTTATATTTTTATGACTTTGTGTTCATACATAATAAATTTGGGAAAGATTATAGAATATAGGTTTCTTTCAGCAATAAGCAAATGAATTAAAACACTCCAAGCCACATACAACATTATTGTTTAGAATAGTAAAGGATGGCAGATGACTCCTTAAGTGTATAGATAATGGATGTTTTGGTATTATTACAAAATGTTACAAAGAAGGAGGACCTATTTCAATGGTACATGGAATGGCAATTGCTTACTCTTTTGTAAATGTGAAGATGTTATTACCAGTGAAAATACGTGGTGAATTCTTCAACTTTAAATGTATAGTAGGACTTTAGTTCTCTTTTTCTTGAATCTCTGTTAATCCACAGAATATTGAGTAACTATAAAAAAATAATTAAACAATTAAATAAATAAATAATAATTAATTTTTTAAAAAAATTAAATAATTAAACAATTCCTAAAAGTTAATTTGTAAGTTCGTACACAATAGAACAACTGAAACAATGCTGTGGCAGGACAAACATGGACAACACTGTCACAAAATTCCTGAAGGAAAGATGTCTTCAGAAATACTGAGGGAATGGAATTTACGGACCTCAATCCTGTAAGGTATCTGGGTCCAAAATATTCAGTTTATTTGCTCACCAATTCTTGCCAGCATAAACAACGTCTAGAATTTAAAAGCACAAGTGGCAGTCTGTGGCATATACAATTAACCAATATAAATACAATGCATAGAAACATACACACATTTATATACAAAGAGAGAGAGGAGAAAGATGTTTTCACTCAGGCTCAAATTAAAAATTGCTCAAATCTTAAAACAAGAGTAAGTATTTATCTATGGCATACAACCTTGGGAAACATGTTTTTAACAGACATATTTAAAGATAACTCTCTGTGATAGGAGTTTTTAAAAGCAGTCACTTACAAAAAGTTTATAAAAGCATTCAGTCATTAAAAAGCAAACAAACTATTTACTCATGGCATGTCATACAGAAATGTGCAACCTTCAAAGGCATTGGGAATTATTTTTATGTGTTATTTCAATGCTGTGTTTTAAAAAGCAAAATTCAGGGTCTCTAAATTTATGGAGGATGGATTGCAAAGATGAACAGACAGCAAAAAATCAGAATGAGCTAATGCAGATCACAACTGTGACATGAAAATTAATCAAGCAACACAAATTCAGTACTATCTGTTTCACGGAACATTTTGATTTTTATAAAATTCACCAGTACTGTTGCCTCATATGTCAATGATTACACAGGCCCCACTTCATACAGGACATATTGGAGAAGGGAGAGCTCATATAATGCTGCAAAACTGAAGTGGAAATGAATTTAGCAACAGCGTTCTGGGAAGAGATGTGCAATGAAAAATGGATTAGTCAGGGAAAGGTTGTTACAGTAAATGAGCCATGAAATGATGAAAGCCTTGCTAAGGGCTTTTAGGTGTTAAGGTGGATAAGAAAGGGGGCCAGTATGACTGTGTATTTCTAACATTTTTACTTCACTTTATGTTTCATTGCAAATGCTTGACAGAATCATTACCAAGCTTATCTTTTGGATGGGACATCTGAGTGAAGCTACATTGCTTCTTAACATTTCCCAGATAGTTGCTAAGAGGATGGAGTACTTATGTTGCATTTTTCACATAAATTTTCATCTGAATTAAATACCAAATATATTGTTTTGCTGTTGGCACTTTCTCAGCCTTTCTGTGATGCTTTAATAGATGTCCTTTCACAAAAATAGGAAGAATGTTATTTAGTTGCTAAATATTACTCAAATGTTAAGTGAATCTCACAGCACCGGCATGAAGCAGAAAGTGTACAGCATCCTAAATCTGTTATTATGATTATTGCAAATCAAAGAAAAAACGTTTTACAATGAAATTACTCTTTGGAATAGAAATCCCACACAACTATTATTCTTGATTCAAAATTCTGCACTTTGTGTCCTGTATCTCTTTTGGGCTCTTTATTATTCCCATTTTCACTGATTTTAAATATGGATTTTCTTCTGAGTTATATAGCATGAAAAAATAAGTGATTTTGAGTTACAGCCATAGTTTGTGTCAAAAAATATTAATTCCTTTGAGTCTAAGAATATACTTCTCTGTACATTTTCTAAGAGATGTTTAACAGGCTGGTGCCATGTTTCAAAGTGAGTTTCTTTCCACCAATAGGATCATATAGCTTCTGGTGACTTTTTAAAAATTAGGTTTAAAATTATTTTAATAAAAGTGGCATCTCATGTATGATGAGGTGTGTTTGGTAGACACACCTATCAAAGGCTATGATGAAAAAATGGAAAAGAGTTTAGGGCTTTCAAGGAAAATGTGTTTTGAGAACAAAAATAATAGTTTATTATAGCATCTTTTTCTGGCCACTTATTAGACTATTTAGACTATGCTGGTACTGTCAAGATATAGATAATCTAAGACATTAATAATACAATAGTAGACAAAAAAAATCAAACCTTATTTTCTGCTAAAAATTCCATGACACTTATCAAAGAAAGTTATTTAGCAATTTGTAATACCTTGTTATGGGATGTACTCCAGCACTTTCAGTGGTTTGAAAAGTTTGCAGTTATTTCAGTGATTTCATAAGTCTTTAATTCATAAGTCATTTACTATAAGAGAGATGGAATTTTCTAAGGGGAAAACTTGCTTTGCATTGATTCACAGTATTTTAGTAGTATACACATACTTCTAAATGTTTTTTATTCTATGAGAACACAAGCTGGAACTGAGCACTCTGCATGCACTACAGCTATACCACACAGAAATAATGGTACCTTATGACATTTGAAATAATTTGGTGTGAGGGTAGACCTGTGGTGCTCTTAGGCACCAACTTTGTCAGTTTTTCTTCCTAAATAAGCAAAGCAGCTAATAGTTGCTATAAAGCTGTTTATTGCAAAGGTGCATCAGTCTCAAAAAGCACAGTCACAGACATTAAAGTCCATGCTAAGTTTCAGTATGAAGCCCCAGATAGAAGTAGAAACTGCTCTTGTCAAGGTCCCAGGAAACTGATGTTGCTGCAGCAGCTCCTATTTTCTTCTTGGGTGTTGATGATGGCAGCGAGAGAGCAAAGCAAAGCAATAGCAAAAACTGATAGCAAAAGCAATGGCAAAAAACAATGGCAAATAGCAGTGGTAAAAAGCACCAGCTCTCCCCAACGCATGTTCTTATATAGAATCTTCCCAATAAGCTAAGACACAAACTCAGACTGCAAATCCTTAACCTATTAGAATTCTAGTTTCTTAACAAGTCAGGTTATGTATAAAATGCGCATATGGTCTATCTTTTCCTATCTGAAAAATGTAAGCAGTATTCTTACTATAGCTCTGTTATGTCTAAGACTACGCTCCTGGAGCCTCCACAGAAAACACTAGTATGTTTTTCAACCTTCACTAGAACTCACACTGCTATTCTGGCATTTAAAACCTTTCACTTACTAAAAGCACTGGAACTCGTACTAAAACTTACTTACTGATCACTTACTTATCCTAAAACAAACTTACACCTCTACCTTATGTGTTAGTGGCTTAATATACTTCAATCCATCCAAAGGCTTTAATTCAATCCCTGCACTCTGATTTCTCTCTGAATTCTTCAGAGAGACCTCTGACTCACTGACTCCAACAATTTGACAACCCAGTTTAATATATCTGCACTAAGTATATACTCTATCCATAACTCTTCAGCCACATAAATGCTAACAGTATCATGTATTTCATCCTTATGACAAAAACAAAAATATCTTTGGTAAAACATTCACTTTGTCAGTGGCTGTGGGGGTCCAGGGAGTCCCTCTGGACCTTCTGTGGGTGCGAGAACCCCCCTGTCAGACCCCTGAGAGACCCCCGAATAGGGCCAGGGGGTCCGAGAGCTGGATTCAGCTCCATGGGAACAGCTGCCTTCTCTCAGAGAAGAAATGCAACCTTTAAGGGAAACTAGAGTGTGAATTAGATGGTTAGCATGTAGAAAAGGTAATTTTTGGGATTGTTGATATTATCAGCCACAAGGCCAAGATGGAGGATTTGGGGTGTGGTGTCTTCTTTCTTCTTCTTCTTATTCTCCATGTTGGTGAAGGATGCTGGGAATCACAGATTGGTTGGGGACAAAACTGGACATAGTAACAAGATATTGTAGTATTGGAAAGATATTGTAAACATAGAATATGTAGTTTAGGGTATAAAAGATAAGTCCTGCCTTTCGTGGGCAGACTTTTGTCCTGGACATGGAGGTGACCAGACTGCTGCTCGCGAGCAAGAACACTTTAGAGATAACAAACAATAAACAGACCTTAAGACCAGACGACTGTCTCCTGCAGTCTTTCTTCGGCAGCTTCAAGAATACCCTGCGCCTTGAACCACCCTCCTATGTCCATCTGAGTGGTCTTGGGCAATAAGAGACCCTCAGACTGTGACAAGAGGCCAGACTTTTTCATCATGGACCTGCATGTTTTCTCTCCAACACTTCAGATCTCTGTTTACTAAAATTATGATTTACTGTTTACAGCTTCTAGGTTATTCTGAGCTTTGGATTTTCAAGTATGGGATAGAACTTGCTGCACATTTGTACTCCGGTATTTCATAGGGAATAGTGATTCCACTTTAGTGTGCTTACCAACAGCAGTTCAGCATTGGTGCCATGACCCTTAATGCCAAGCACTTTTATGAAGTTCCAGATTTCTTTACCTATTTATTTCAGATCATATTAAAGTTTATCACCATATAACAACATTTTTTATGTCATTTTTAATTATCTTATAACGGACATAAAAGGCTGCATGGTAAATAAAGGCAATGGGCCGGAATGGAGATTAATGGACATCTTTAGCTAATTCTGCAATTTAATGTACACAACATATTTCAAAACTAGAGAAAAAGCATTTATTCATTTATTTTAAATGGGGGACAAAGTGATGTGACCCTACTAAGAAAATCCTTCCTCATGAATTGCAGGGCTTTTTTAGCATGTAACCTCTTGAAGAACTTTACATTTTTGAGCTAATAATGCAGTTTTGCTTTCCTTCTATGCAGTGATTTTTTCAAAGGCAGAAAAGATATGGAGAATTCTCCCCCACTTCTGATATGGTTCCAGTGATGCTTGTATCAACCATTGAACAAACTAACATTTGGTAATGTAACATTTTAAAGACTTTAACTAGAACACTGTTGTAAATAACAGATCAGGGTCACAATAAAACAATTAATCTGCTTCTTATGTTCTGTTTCTTTCCAGCAACCAAATTTAGTGACATACCTGTATCCTTTGCTATCTCCCATGGCCATTCTTTAAAACAAATCTGTCTTAATAAAGAATCATGTACAAAATTGAATCAATGTTGAAATCCTTTCCTCTAGAGATCAGTGATGCTTTAAAGAAACAATACTTTCTGTCTTGAAAGTGTGCACTGAGCTACTGTTACTGAAAGGAGAGAACAATTATTGCATTTTTAACATTAAGTAGACTTTTTTCTAATTGACTTTAAACCTGAGCAGGTACAAGTTTAACAAACAATTCATGTTTCTCCTTCAGAGACAGCCTGAATCTGCATGCTGAAATCTGTCATTTTTCATACCCAGAATTTGCCCCATCTGAAAAGTAATCTCTGAAATTAACGAGTGGGTAGCTTTTTTTTCAGTTCTACCACAATGCTTTTTCTTTTAAGGATCTGATTTACAACCTGTTATATATGTCAAATGGAAAATTCAGAGGGACAAGTTATTTATTTAAAAAAGTCAGGTTTTTTTAATATGACCCTTTGTGCAATAAGTCTGGCATTTCAAATGATGCTGAGTTTACAGCTTTGCGCTTGAAAAGCTATGTCCATTCCCACTGCTTGCTCAGTGCCTGCACACCTTTAGAGTATGCAAGTAAGATACAATTGATTTTTCAAAAGTCAGCTGTTAAATGAATGTGTGTCAGAGGCTGGATGCTGGCCAAACACCAATGACCCCACAAAAATCATTTACTCATTCTCCTCTGCTATAGCTAAGCAGAGGAGGGGGGAGAAAACACTTTAATGGGATTCATGAGTTGACGAAACATTGGGAAGAAACACTTTAAGGGCAAAAAAGGCTCAAAACTTAAAAGGTAGAAAGAAAAATTTATTAACAGAATGAAAAGAAGATAAAACAAACCTTTAGAACACCTTTTATCCCCCCCAGCCCCCCAGCCCTTCTTTCTTTCTCATCAACAGTGCAGGGAGACAAAACATGGGATTTTTAGTCAGTTTGTTACTTCTAAAGATCTTTCTTCAGTTCCCTTAGAGAGAGGAGTCTCCTTTGCTATGCCATGGCATCTTTCCCATGGGAGACAGTTATCTATGAACTTTTCCAACATGGTTCCAATTTTCATGAGTAGCAGTCTTCCCTAAAAACCTGAAACATGAAACCCTCCCATGGACAAAACCAGTCTTCCCACAACTGCTTTTTTTCATGGGTCATTTAGTTCATGGGGTTTTGTTTTTAAGGATGAGCTGTTCTAGTGTAAAAGCAAGGGTTTTCTTTTTTCTATCTCTAGAAGGAAAAGTTCTCTCTCTCTCTGTTCAAGCTTTTCACCAGATCACAGCTTCTCAGTATCCACACGCTCCAGTGTGAGTACCTTTTCTGCATGGGAATAAAGTTTGAGCAAAGGAAAACAAGAAGAATACTTCATGCTGTTAAAAAACATAGTTCTACCCAAACTGGAATATCTAGTGACCTAACGTAAGGTTTACTGACACCTCTGCTTCTTCCACTCGCTGTAAGTTCTGGAAATCACTTCTTTCACTAAACCAAAATATGCCTAATTTTTATTCAACTATATCTATCCTATTTCATGTTTTTGTTGTTTATTTATGTATCCTTCTGTCAGCGTCACTTCATGTCTGCTATTACAGCCTTCAGAATAACTACACCACGTTATATTTCCAGCAGTGTGATAATCTTCAAGATGAATTTCACCAAGAGATCATTAGATTTAATAATTTTATTTTTTTTATATCCATGAATTAGCTTCAAACTATGTGTGACTGTCTTAAATTTCCATTTTTGTCTAAAGGTGTTGTGGCATGCATGCAGTTGTACACTGTCATATTGCCTTGGAATACAGGTCTGAGTCAGTTCCATCGTGAGGGCACTTTTCCAACACTTACTCAGTTAGCAAGAGCTATTAATGGAGGTTTCTGGATGATGAGAAGCTTGGTACTCTGCTGCTTTGTGTGGAGCCATTCAATTGTTCATCATCTTTCCCTCTGGGTCTCCTTGTGGACTGCACTCCTTGGAAGAGCTGGCTTTCTGTGTACCATTACAGGCCAGAAAGAAATCTGTCCTTAAATCACTGCCTACAGCCAGGAAGGACACCATTCAACTCCACAAACGCAAGACACTACTTTTGCTTTTGATGGAGTAATGACTGCAGCAGCAGAGGCACAGATTCCTGCCTGATGACAGCTGTATGTGTCCTGACACAGCTGTATCAAGACTCTCTGTGCCAGGCATAAGAATGCTTATCCACTAATGGTCATATTCAGGGAGAACAGGCATCTGTAAAGATGGAATGACATCAGGCTGCCTCAAGCCAAAAACTTCCAATTGTTGTGCTTTGGGTGAAGAAACTGCTTGCACCTGTGCAACAGAATCAGGAGAATCCAATGGTGAAAAATACACTCTGAACTATTTTATGCAAAATCTGATATTTGTTTTACAAAACTGTATGCTGTTGAATTGATACCAAAACACTTTTTGTTTTTCATCCTTTATAATTTTTTAATTTGCTCTGAATTCCTGACATTTGAAGACTACAGTTTTGAATTATTTTTCAGACCTCAGAATTGCAATTCAATTGCTTTCTAATTGGTATTTAATAACTTAATAATTACAACTTACTGATCACTCAAAGAAAAAAATACAAGTGATTAAAAGCAATGCAAAACATAACCAAAAAGCACACAACTATTTATGTTCAACTAGAAAAGTGCAGTTTTAAAATGGAAAGGATGAGGGACACACTGAAAAGTTATTTGCCAAGATCATTTGGCTGGAAGAGATCGTAGTGCAAGTTGGCCACTGTATAGGCAATTCCCACTGATGCCTACTGTGAACTTCTTATTGAGGGGTGCAGATATGAGGAGAGATTGGGGAGGTATAAGAAAAGGGGCACAGAAAGCAAGCATCTGCCCTGTAATACAGAAAGAGGAAATACAGTGGTAGGAAAGACAGATCTCATTGGCTGAAACAGCTCTTTTATCGCTTTCCTTATTTTCTGCTCTTCCTCCCACTCTCAAGTTGGTAAAGGGAACATATGCAAGCAGGACTGCCAGTGCTGCTTGGCTTCACTCCAAAGCTGCTTGGAATGCTCTCCTCACTCCCAAACAGCATGTGTTTGCTTTGCCACATTTTCCCTCATGACTGCAGCTTACTATTCACTGCTCCCACACCCTGGTTTTCGTGATAGATTAGCCATCCTCTTAAAGGTAGCAATTGTGGCAGTGTGTGGCTGCATCCACACCTGTCATGACTCTTTAGAAAGGAGGGGGAAATTGCTACTGTTCTAGACAAATAAATAAGTCTTCTTCCAGCAGGAGTAACTGTTGTTACATGATTACATCCTGTTGTTTTGGCCAGTGCCAATGACTGCCAGGCTCTTACCTTTACTGTCTGTGGGATGGGAAACAGGCAGACAAGTTCAGTTGCGGGGAAGAGCAAAGACACCTTGTTAGTGATAATTATGATGTGCCTGCACATTCCTAAAATACAGGCAATCCCTGTCATGGGAGAAGAGCTCTACTCCTTACAGGAACACAGGCAATTGGTCCACAGGGAAAAACATATAGGGAAGGGTAGTTTGCCAATAATTTACTTTTTGTCCTGGAACAGATGGACTAAAATGGAACTAAAGGGAATAAGAGCAGCAGCATCTAATAGCTCCACTGAGGACAGCTTTTACTTTTCATGTACCTTTGTTTCAAATGACATAATACTGAGCAATGTCATTCTAAGTCAGCAAAAGTGATTCGTAATTGAAGCCAAGACTGGCATGAGTTTGTTAATACACAGCAAGCCTTACAGTACCTGGACATCAGTGAAATCAGTTACTTCGAGAATCAAATGTAAGAAGTTAGTTCTCTGCTCTAAACTGGTGTACTCGGCTGTAAAGGTCAGTTCTGATCCTCCTGAGAGGCGTGAGGAACACTGCCTGGATTCATATATTCTTACCTCAGTGTGAGTCTGGGGTGGTGTACAGGCTAGCAACAGCCACAGCAAGAGTGGTGGAGAGCACAAGAATGCAGGGCACTGGCAGTCCTAGGCTGGCTTTTGGCAAAATGGCTGCAGTCTGGCTGTGCACCATTTACCTGTTCCCTTCCACAAATCAGCTATTGCCCTGGAAATCCTTCTCCTCCCAAAGAGGTGAGCTCTTTACAGAAGAATTCCAAATATCCTGCTACAAGTCTGGAACACAGTGAGAAAATCTAAGTATATAGCTTCAGAAAGTAGTCAGGGTTCCCATAAGAAGGGCAAGGTGCTCACCAGCTTGTGAGCATTCACTGTTGTCCTTGTTAGGTGACTCTAGGGGCTTGACTTGATTACACACTGCCTCCTGTAAGCTGGTTCTATTCAGAAAAGAGTGCTAGTGTAACTTCTGACAGTAGAACTGGCAAAGCTGCCCTACTCACAGAAAAAGTGATCCTACAACTTCAGACTATTAAAACAAACTTATGTTAACTCAACACCATATGCTGGAAACAAAGAGATTTTGATTCAGTCATTGGCACAATGAAACTGGAATTATTATTGTGTGGAATCAGGGCTTCCTTGATTAAAAGATTGACAGGTAAAATGGAAGTCTGCATGTATAGTTCTGCATTCTGCTATGATTTCTGACCTTCCTCCTATTTTTTCCACACATTTTCTTTTAAATTGATGCAAAAAAAATTTGGGAAATAATGCAGCTCATGATATTCCAGTATTACAGTTAAATGCCTGTTTATCACACTTCTATTCCCTCCCCTAAAGTTAAAATATTTCCAAAATTTTGCAAGTAAATGTCTGTGACAATGTCTTTGCTGTAAAGCCTGGAAAAATGATCTAGCTATTTCAAATTGTTCTAGGAGCTACTATTTAATAACTCTTCAGTTAAAAGTTTTACCTAACAGACTAGGTGTCTTTTGCCTAAACTTTTGCAAGACTTTACAATTGTCATCTGCACATGATCTAATTTGAAGTTTTAACTTGTACTTATACTACCACAGAGTTCTACTCCTCATTTCTGCTACGTGAGTTTCAAGCAGTTGTCCAGTCTTCCATGCCAGTAATTCTGCCCAGCTTCTGCAGTCTTAGCTATGTGCTCATGTGGCACACAGACATTCATCATCCCTGATTTCTTCTAACCATCATGCTTGCATTTGATGCTGGAAAGATTGCTCCACTTTATGAGAGGAAGCACTCTTTACAATAGCTAAGGTTAAAGAGTTAAAGGTCTTTGTTACAGTTTGGTTTTATTATTTGAAGGTCCATTATCCATAAAACTGTGATTTATTTCATTGGAGCAGACTACTGATCAAGACAGACCACTTGACGGTCTAGTCAGGACTTGAACATTTTAGACTGAAAAAACGTGATGGATTTTCTTGTCAGCTGATCTGAGCACTCCTCACCAACATCTGAGTTTGGCACAAACATTTCAAATCCCACAAGTCATAGAAAACTGAGAGAACCAGGATTTGAAAGAATAATATAAAGTTAGTTCCTTACACAAGACTTTGTAAACACGAGTATCCAAGTATAGCACTAACAGAAGCAGCTTGAACTCCTCTTTCTGAAAAAAGGGTCAATTCAAATTAAGATAGTTTTGTTTGCTAAGAAAGCCTCTGGTTCAGAGTTATTGAAAAGCACTGAATTAAACCAGTCCCAGAAGGAATCTCCAGTTAAGAAACACATTTTTATCTAAAGCAATTCACCCATTCTCTACTAAGAGTTATTCATAAATAACTTACTAGCATTTTATAAATCAGAATGATGGATTTATGAGCTATTTCCTGTAACGGAATTAGAAACAGTTAACATTTGGACTATCAGCATATATTGAGCCACAATATATATAGCCATGGGTGAATATTGGAAAACAACATGATTACATGTGCTGTCACCATAACTGAGTTTTGCATATGTTTAGGACTAATGCTGTGATGTACTTTCGTTGACTGTGCTACAGCTGCCTTTTAATTTTTTTTTTTTAAAGTATTTACACTTCAGAGAAACCAGGAAGTTGAAAGTGTTTTGCTTAGAAGGTATGCTTTTATGATTTGTCCCATTTCCATACCATTTAATGTCACACAGTACTTCACAAACACTTCTGCATAAATCAGAATAGACCTTGAAGGAAGTATTGCTTTCTCTACTGATCCATGCAGAATTAATTCTCATATACATATAGGATTCTTCCTGACCTGTTGACACAACAGCCCGATTATAATGACTATCAGCATAAAGATCAGAGTAATGATACGTGTAGAGCTATTAAAAAATCATAGAAGTGCTAACACTAGTGTGCATCACAGTCCAGATTATGTGGGGAAAAAATATACACATTTGAATAGCAAAAAAACAGATTTACAGTCATAACAATTTCATTTTGTCTGACCTGTCTCAAACCCCTTTTTTATTCTTTTGGCTTTAAATCAAAGTTCAAATAATTTACTTAGAAAGCATGTCAAGAAATTCAGGATTTGCTGGTTTTGTAAATGTTGTGTCAATATAGACTGTCCTGGTAGCACTGGATTTCATGCTTCAACTTAGCTCTGAACTAGTGGTGCTCCTTTGCATTTATTTGCATATTTTGGACCAGGCTGCTCAAACGGCACTTGTCAGCATTTCTGATGAAGTATTTAAAAAGTCTTTTGAACTGTTGGAAATGCTTGAATACTTCCAAGAGGCCTTTTTAATGCTTCCTCGCACGGAAGCGGGATTTTGTGACCGTGGTTCAAAGCCGACTCTTACTTACCGTCCTTGTAGAAACTTTATACAAGTCACCTGAGCAGCCCCACGCCGCATTAACTATTTACTAAGCCAAAAGGAGATGCAAACGAGAGAGTAAATTCGTGGTTTACCAAGTAAGTCTTTCTGACTACCTTCGCCCGTCCACTTCACCCTCCAAACCAGACGGGCCGTCCCGACAGAGCGGGAGCGGAGGGCCGGGGGGGCCGCAAGGCTCGGCTGGGGCCGGGACACCCGCGCACACACCGGGCCGGGCCGGGCCGCCCCTGCCCGCCCCCCCGACTACCTGAGGGAGCCCCGGGCCTCCTTCCCCTCGGCTCACAGCCAGCGCTAACCACGGAAGGCGCGGGACACAGCCCTCAGTGCCCCACACGAGCAGCCACGAACACGAGGCGGGCCCCTAACTGCAGGCCCTGCCAGCTACGAGCTTACAGCCCAACCCTCAGCCGGGCCGGGAGCCGGCTCTTCGCCCACGCCCCGAGAGCTGCCCGGCTCAGGCATGAGCCCTGCTCCCGCCCACGCCGAGAGCAGCCGCTCCGCCTCCATCCCTTTCTCCCCGCCGGGGCCATCCCACCCGGAACTTCACTTCCGGGGCGGCCATTTTGGGCGGTGCGTGGCTGGTCGGTGCGGTGGGGCGGGCTCGGCCCGGGCCGCGGGGCTGTGACAGCGGCGGGGGGCCACATCGGAGGGGGGTACACCTGCGGGGGCATACCTGCTCCGGGCACTGCCGGGGCGCCGCCGCAGGGGCAGAGCCGCCGCCCGGGCACCGCAGCGCCCGCCTGCCACCACCATGTCGGACTTCGACAGCAACCCCTTCGCCGACCCGGACCTCAACAACCCATTCAAGGTGAGGGGGCCGTGAGGTTTCCTCAGTGTCGGTCTGCGCCGAGCCTCGGACTTCCCGTGAGAGGAAGTATGGCAAAGAAGGAAGGAAAAAAGGGGGAAGGGAATAAGGAAGGAAGGAAGTTGGGAAGGGCCCCGTGGCAGCTGCGGGCCGGGGTCCCTGCCCTCCGCGGGCTGCAGAGGCCCGGAGTGGGGGCGGGGAGGATAAGCAGCGGATCACAACTTCAGGGTTCCATATTTCCTTCTGTAGTTAAAATAGCACAAGTCGTGTTTCAGATGCGTTATTTCGATGGAAAAAAAGAAAAGTTTGGGGTTTTTTTTATTTTGACCGTAGCTTTGTGCTAGAGGTAGCGCTACTACAGTGTTTTTTTCTTTCGTCTGTTTGAGCCAAATAGTTAAACTTAATGAATTTGTGATTTTACCCTCTTCTTGTCTAGCCTCCTCCCGCCCCCTTCAAGCTTATTGGCTTCCTTACCTTATGTCTGAAGTAATCAGGGTACCAATTGCTGGGTGTGAGTTCTATGCTGCATCTCAATCTGCTGTGTTGTAATGTACTATAAAGCTTTTAAATTTTGCTCTGCTGACTTGTCACACAGCTGTGAGTTCTTTCTTCACTCACTAGCTTCAGCTGTCAAAACGTAGTGACCTCCCTGGCTGCTTCCCCTCCTGTTTTTCTTTGTCATTTGAATCCAGTTAAACTAACTTCTGAAGCTACCTACTTTGATAATATTACTGAACTTCTTGCAGGCACTTTAAAGTGCACACAGACAGTATGTGGAAGCGAGTTTAGAATGTTAACTGGAATAATTAAGGCTTTTAAAAATTGAACTGCAACATTTCAAGCCGAGCATAATTCTGTCCACATAGATGCTGGAAGCATAATGTTCCTAACACTTGTTCATAAAGTCCGTCTGAATCATTAGTTTTTATGGTCATAAAACATAGCAATAGTATTCATTAGGCTAGAATACTTTAGGCTAAGATCTGTTTTCACTTGTTGTATGCAGTGCAATGACCTTCCAGGTCCTGGTGCTGAGTCTGCTGCCAACAATAGTTTGGGCTAGTACCAATGTCAGTGAGCACTGTTCTTTTTGGCACCAAGCACTGAAAAGGTGTCATTCTAGAATGCATCTTCAGCAGCAGAAATACATTATGCTTTTCCACCTATCTGCCTCTGCAGTACTCATCAGGCTGTGTAACTGGTCCTGTGGAGTATTGTGAGACCTAAACTAGGCACACACCTGAATTATACTTCCAGTTTGAAGATACTGCTTAAAGCGCAAAAGCTTATTCCAGTTTCTCTTTAGGGAAAAACTTCTGTTGTAACTGTTGGGCAGAATCCATGCTCTGCTTCTCATCTGCAGTGCATCATGATAAAAGGACTCTATAACAACTTCTCTGTAACTTGAAGCTCTCTGTTTAGATTTGTTCATTTGCAGAGGATGGTTCAGGAATGCTCTTATTTTTCCTTTTTCAGAGTTTTTTTTTTTTTTTTTTCCTTCCTTCAGTCTTTGCTAACTTCAGTCACATTCTACTGCCTGTAAAAGGTAATCTTGCATATCTTTACTTACCCATGCATTTAACTTGAAGGGGCAAAAGGCCTCATACATAAGCTAAAGCTTGATGGCCATCTTGTTGGCAGGACAGCTTTGAAATTAGTGAGTAGTAATGGATGGATGTATTTAAGTTTTGTCTATGTGTTTTAAAATACTTCATGCATAGAACAGGTATTTCCAGATGGACCCTGAGAGCCTAAGTCATATTGTCTAAACACTGTATCCTAATGTGCTCATAGTTTTGTCTTTGCTTGGTAATTTTATGTATGATGTGATTAGTTGTTTTCCTTGTTTTTGAAGCTGCTTTCTATGCTCATGTAAAATCACAAAGTAGTATGGCATAGAAGGGGTGGGGAGGCATGAGGTGGAAGAGTTGTTGCCAAGGTCTAAAGATAGATACTTTTTTTTCTTAAACTTTTTTTTTTTACTAGTTGTCTGTGATCTACATAGGAAGTTTCCTGTGACTGTTCTTATGCTGTTTAATAAAAAGATTAGAGCAGAGTTTCTTGCTTGATGTTGAATCTAATAAAAGTGTTCTCTGGAAAGATAAAGGTAAAGCATAAACATCTAGTGCTTAGTATTTTGGGTAGTTAGTGCTTTTGGAAGTCTGCTGGAAAAACTGAAATTACCTGGCTTGATCATGGAGTGCTGTGGATTTTGAGACAAGTGGCTGCCTAACCTTTGCATTTTTTTAATTCTTTGTTTCTTTAAAAAGAACTGAATCCACAGTCATGGATATGCTTTTGAAGTCATAGTTTTCCTCTCTAAATGTCTTCTGAATGCTGTACCAACAATGCCAAAAGATGGATTTTTTTGAAAGACAGAGGGTATATGGAAACAAACAGATAAGTGAAATGCTAACATTTACAAGTTTTTGATAACATTAAAGTTGTCAGAAGAAAATGCATTCATACAAATGAAGATGTGAGAATCATAATATGATATATCAGCAGTGTGAAGAAGTACACAGTTGGTGTGACCTCAGGTATCATGATTGGAAGGAGGTTAGTAATGAAATCTATTAATTTAGTTTACTAAGAAACACTAGTCTTAGCTTGTGAGTGTGAATTCACACTTTGTAAAGTTCTCACTTTAAAAAGCTGCAGTCCCACAGCACCCAAAAAGGATGAGCAGAGCAGATGTGGTGATGGTAACTGCATTCAGTGCTAGGCAAATCTACAGAGAGGAGACAGATCTGAGCCGAAGTTAGAAAGTGAAGCCAGGGTCAGGATCATGTCCAGTGAAAGAAAGCAGGATCAGCCACCAGTCTTCTGATGACCAGGTAAGGTGTGAGGGTTAGTAAGGACTGGGGGTCTGACCATTTAGGAGGAGTTTGGGAATTCTCAAGGTCCTGACCGTCTACCTTAAATAGGGTAAAACAGCAAGAAATAAATTTTGTATGGCAGGACAAAGGCAGATTTCTAATGTAGCTATCTCCTTGTGGTTTGTTTGTTTGGTTTTTTTTTTTTCAATGTCATAGGATAGGTGATAGTTGTAGTCCTCTGTCTTGGGAGGTGATACAGTTACAAAGGTTCTGAAATAGCAGTCTCAAAATTCAGTGTAAGTATCATTTACTCTGAAACAATCAGCAGTTTATCTACAATAAAAATTGTTGATTCTGTGTTCTTGGTTTGAGGGTTTTTTCCTAAGTGAACAGTTCTACTACTCAGAGAAAGTTTTTTAAATAGAGCAATGGATTTCATAGGCCTTTGGATCTTGGCTGACAGACGGCAAGGTTTGCAAACTGACTATTAATTATCCATACATATGAAACAGTTATTTTTTGGTTGTTGTAGAATGAGAACTATAAAGACTGAGTTGTGCAATAAATTTTATTGGGCCAGTTCGTTTGATATGTTTAGTTCTGAACAGGTGCATGTTTTTGACACCATAGAAATTATGATAGGCCTGAAAACTAGGATACATTTCTGTTCAAAAGTGAATGGTTTCCTTTCCAGGGAAAAGCCAAGTCCCTATGTGATAGGAAGATTTTTCTTTTTTCTTGATCAGATTCAGTGTGGGAGAGCATCATCAGAGCAGACCTCAGATGCATGTAATGTTAAGTATTTGAGTTGTTTCTTTGAGTAGGAGTAGGGATCCAAACTGTAGCTACCTTTGAGTTGTTGCTCCAAAAAGACACAGGTCTTATGTAGTAGTCATGACTGACATTCTTGTTTAGATGGCTAAGATACTCTGCAATACCTAAGAATGACGCTGAATTGCTCCCACTGAGGTCAGTGGATTACTTGAGTCACTAGAGCTAAGTACAGAAGTAAGTTTTAAATTGGATATTACACTTAATCTTGACTCACATGAGCACAAATTAATCTCCTCCTTGGTTTGGTGGGAAATACAACCTGGAGGTTTAATACTGAAAGCAGTTATGCGAATGACTGCTGCCTTCTGTGGCAGCAGAATCTCTACAGTTTATATCGTGGATGCTGAAGTGAAGCTAAAGTGATAGAAACTTAAAGGAAGAAAGAGAAGTTCTGTTTTTTTTTTAAAGAACTGAGACCCTTATTATATAAGATGTTTGTGCAGCTTTAGAACGAAGCCGTTTTGTCGCATGCCTGTATGCATAAATGAGTTTTAATTCCTGTATCTGTAAAATACTGACTGTAAAATATACTGATTTAAGTTGTCTGTCTTAAAGTTAGTAAAGGACATAAAATGCAGGTATTTTTTCTGACTTTTACTATCCATTCATGTTTTCAAAAATTATGAATAGCCCTAAATCTTTCATAATTTAATGCTGAACATTATGGTAGTGGATTGTCCTTTAGCTGTCCTGCATAGAAGTTGGATTTCAAGAGTACGCTTCACCAGTGCTGTAACTGAGCTGTAATCTGTTAAAAATACGGAGCTTTTTAATAGTTATTCAGTATCTCATAGCCTCATTTTCCCCTCTAGATTTTCACTGAAGTGTTAGCACATATTGCCTAGTGTTACTATTGCACTGTACTGAGATTCCCTGTATACTGAGATTTTTAATGTTAAAAAGAGGAACATACACATGTCAGAGCTGGAAAAGGAGAATGATTTGAGAATAGCTGAGAGATTCAGGTGATACTTTGTTAGGCATCCAGTACTCCATTGCTGGTGCAAACTTTAGGACAAATTTGTTCTTGCCAGCCTCTGAAGTTCTTTTAGGTTTCAGAGGTGGGCACCTTACCTTGCTCAGTTGCTCAGATCCCTTCGCAGCTCTGCTTTCATGTGATGAATGTGACATAAAATAGGCAGCATTCAAAGGACATGTATAAGAAAGCCCAGTGGGCTACTTTTGCAGTATCCTATTTAATAATTGTGCTCAGGCAGAGTAGGGAAGAAAGCTATGTGAACATCATTTCAAGAGTGGGATGGGAAAATGGCTGATAAGTGATCGATAAACTTGAAAAACTCGAAACCTAAATAGATACTTGGGTATTTTTATTACTTTTTATTACTTAAAGTCCTGAATTTTTAATCAAATATTTATTCAGCATATGTAAATTGCAATTTCAGAACCTTAATCTGGCAGTTTTTTAGGGTTGAGAAACACTCCAGAACCGGTTTATGAAAAGTATGATGGATAATTTTTTGTCAAGAAATCAAAAAAGTCAGACCAACAGTTTCAGGCATTTTATGTTGCATTTTTGCTTAATTTTCTGATCCAGTGGTGTTATCTTAGGTGTACTTCACAGAGAGCAGGAAGTACAAATGTTTACTGTTACTATAACCTCTTCCCAGCCCTAAAATCAGAATCCACAAAACTTCAGGATGAATTCTTTCTTAAATCTTACTTTCCAACTGTTTTTGGTTCTGTGTAGCTTAAATGATTTTTATTTGGATTATTTTTCAGTTGCCGATGTGCTGTAAAAGCATTATAGTCTCTATCCAAATCAGTGTTTAGTGTTATAAACCCCATTTCCTGGCCTCTGCAATGAAATACTGCTTTTACTTCCCTGCTCGTCCTTGGGACTAAACTGAAAAAATGTTCTTTGCAAAAAGTGCTTTTGTCTTTTTGATAAAAGATTAGATATCCCTCAAAGTGAAAAGTTTTTTGAGCAACATAAATGACAGTTTGGAGGGGCTGATTCCTAGTTCACTATATTCCCTTCACTTAAATCAAAATCACAACTAATAATGTAAGCTTAGCTGATGGTGTTTTTCAGATTATTGCCACGTTACGGATTTAATAGATGTGTTTTACTGGTGGTGGAACAATCCTGGACCCAAATCCAGTTAACTGTAATGCTAAGCATTGTTACAGATGTATTTACTTCTTCAGTCTTTAATTTGGTGGTGTCTTCTGTGTTCGTGAAACTGGTAGCTGATGACTAGTTTTGGTCTCCTTGACAACAGAGGTCTATTCCTTTCAATATTGCTTTTTAAAAAGCTGTAAAAGATGATGTAGAATGGATTATTATGTTATGTTATGTTTTAAACATTCTCATTTGTAGTTAATTGTGTTTGTACACCCTCTGTGATAACTGGGTATTCAGTTAATTTTATCTATATCTGAGTGATATGAGCATAATTTGTTATGGCACAGAAGATGTTTTTAATAGTTCCATAGGTGCTCTTGCCTATATGAAATATAAATGTGTTGTTTTTTCTGTGTTTGTTCTGTCAGTTTGTGTTACTGTTTGTTGGGGTGTTTTTTCTGACTTTTCCATTCTTGGCATAAAGATGGGTTGCTGCTTGTACCTGCCTTGTTGGGATTTTAAAAAGTGTGTTAATATTTCCTTTGGAGAAATTACAGGAAAGAGACTGCAAGAAATAGGTAAAATGAAAGATTTAGGTGGAAAATGACTAAAGTAGGTTGTGCTACTTTCTTAAAACTTCAGTCTCTTAAACTAATTCAGATTTTGAAAATGTCATCTGAAATGACCGTGTGACTTAAATGCACTAATAGCTGGATATGAAAAATAGTCTGTTTTTAATTCTGTTCTGTGATTATATGACTAATAGTTAAATAAAAAAGTCAGAAGCTCTGGGTTTGAACTGGCAGGAGTTTGAGTGAGATAAGGCTAGGTGGAATGTGAGATATGGAAAATAAGTTGTTACAGTATAGATTCACTTATTCCTGTGGAATATTAGTTCTTGTTGTTTTTAGCCAGTAGAATATCCATGTTGTGCAACATAAAAATTTGATAGCATTAATTTGAATGCCACTTCTTCGGAGTGTGTCGTCCTGCACAGCATTTATTGTTTGTATTATTAAAACGCTGAACAACTTCTAAATTCAATGGGTTTTTTTTATTCCACAGCAGTGAGTACAAGTGCTTCACAGTTTTCATCACTGTGTTTAGATGAGTTGGCATTTGCTCCATTTTTAAAATGAGGTGCAGTGAGTGTAAGGTAAATGATTCAAAACAATCCTTTGTGTTTTGTGGGATGTAAGGTTTAATCTCTTCAGGAATATTGTAAGTAGTGTTTTGAAATATGAAGTGTAGCTGCTGTTGGTATCAGTCATTTGATGCACTGTAGGTGTTCAGAACAATTAGAATAGCACCTGCACCTGGGCACCCTAACTGTGAAGAGCTGAGGATGGTTCTAGCAATGAATGAGTTATAGGAGAGATACAAATTTCCAGGCTAGTACTTGCCTCCGTCAGTCCTGACATTCCTCTTTTCCTATGATGACTGGCTTACTTTTCCTTGAGTTTTTCTGCGTCACAACTTCTATTGAAGTCCAGACTGTGTAGTTCAAGTTTTCTGAATGCAGAATTTGAATACTGCTTGGTGTGATTGAATTTGTGTATTTCAATACAATTGTAATTTTTTTCCTTTACTGGGTAATGAAAATTTACTTGAATAGAGCTATTATTGAATGTCCTCTGTGTCACTCAGGTTTTTTTTAGAGCTGCTGCTTTAGCAAACAATAGCAGTATTTGGCAGAGGTGTAGCAATTGTTAATTCAGAATGGGAGTGGACTTCTGATAAAGGTCTTCCTGCTGTAATTACTGTGTGTGTTTAAGTGTTGAACTTATTTTTCAGTGCTAAAACTGTTGCTTTAGTACACCTGGTTGTCTCAGCATATGTTCACTTTCATTTCTTAGTGTTGGAATATCACAGTAAATGTACAAAGAGATCTGAGGAGTTTTTGACCCTGGTCTTCCATAAAACACTTTGAGACAAAAAGCTTTCTTTAATCAGATATTAATTTTTGTTTGTATGTTGTATTTCTGAATATGGGTTGCTCTTCTGAATTTGACTTGACTGTTTCATGCTTTTTGGAAATGGCTGCTGTTCAGTGGGTGTCTCATGAGTCTGATATTGTAGTTACTCAAATAATTGAATTTATGGTTTCCTAGCAAATCTGGGCTGAGTTATTTGGTTAAGAGTTGTCCTGGTTTGAAGGACAGGTGTCTGCCAATAAAGGCAGAAGCTTCTCTTTGAAACAGAGAATTTAATTCCACTCCCTCGAAGTATTATAATTGTTTGAATCAAGGACTCTAAGACAGAGATAAGGGGGTAGGAGTAACAGCTCTTTTACTAATATATCTAACCGTACAAGCAGAAACAGCAGTTGTTAAAACTACGAGCAAAACAGAACAGCTAACTCAGTTCCAGTCCTTTCTTTAGCCACAGGCACACACTCTCTGCGCTTGGTCCCGGTGGTGAAGACAGGACAGAGCCGGCACAGCTGTGGAGAGCAGGTGGGAGCAGGAGGGGCGGGTGCGGCAGTGGCTGTGTGCTGCTTTCAGGTGGAAGCAGGCTTCTCGCTCACCGTTTGTGTCCCAGTGATTTGCTGTGTCCTCAGAGGTAGGAGGCTGAAGCGGGGGAGATGCAAGGCAGTTGTTTGCAGAGGGTCTGGCTCTCCTGCGTTCTCACCACGTGTGCTGCAGATAGGGGGAGTCCCTCCTCCCAGCTCGCTGGAAACATGAATAGCCCCTCCCGGAAGCCGCTCCCACCTACCCCTGTGTCTAGAGTCATCAGAAAGATCCTGGGTGTAACCCAGCAGGCTACGTTAGCATGATAATGGGAAAAATTCTTTAAACTGGAACAAAATAAACCCAACCCCCAACAATAGTGCACTCTTCAAACACAAGTTCAGTGTTGAAATACACTTCTTAAGCAGCTGATTCTACCTAAAATCCTGAGTGGTAATCAAGTGATAGTAATTAGAACTTGTGTTTTCACTATGTGGCTGATGGTTAGTGATCACAAGTTGTACATGTGTCTATACTTGAACATTTTTCTGTGGAAGAGGGAATTATATGAGAGCATTTTTGAAAGGGGTATCATACTGAAAGCATGAACAAAGTGTTTTATGCTCTGCTAATTGACATTAACATGTAAAGACTGGAATAAGTGTACTGAGTCTAACTAGGATAGAGTTAATTTTTTTCATAGCAGTCCCTGTTGTGCTGTGTTCAAGGTTTGTGACCAAAACAGTGCTGGGAAGGCACTGATGCGCTTTCAAGTTGCTCTGCAGTGCTTGCACAGCACCAAGACCACCTTTGTTTCACAGTCTTGCTTCCCCTCAGGGAATAGGCTTCAGCAAGAAGCTGGGAGGGCACATAGGCAGGACTGCTGACAGCAGCTGACCAGAGGGATTTTGCGTGCTGCATAACATCGTGTTGGCAGCACGGCTGGTGACAGTAGTGGGGGGAGCTGTTCCAAGCAACTATTGCTCAGAAGCTGAATGGGCATGTGTCTGTTGGTGGGAGGTGGTGAGCAATTGCCTTTGCATGACTTGTGTGGTTTTGTTGCCTTTTTTTTTTTTTTTTTTTGTCTCTACCTTCCTGTTTCGCATCCCACCTTTAAATTGTGTTTTTTTATAATAACCACAAGTTTTATTTGCTTTTTCATTTGGTTCTCTTCTGTATCCCACTGCAGAGAGCAGTGAGTGAGCAACTAGTCTAGGGGCTTTGTTGCTGGCTACAGGACACATACCAGAATAAGATAAAAGTTTTCAGCTGTATACAACTTTATGCTATTCTATATATTGAATTATGAAATTGGCTTATTTATATTAACATTGTTTTAACTTCATCTTTTTTTATCTTGTACTGATGAGTCTAAACTAATGTGAAATTCAAATGTTGTATTTAATTATTCCCATTTTTAAATGTACTTTTCTAATCAACATTTCAAGTAATTTCTGGTTGAATTTTGACAAGAAACATACTCACCACACCATGTTTTCCCTCTTTTTTGTTGTTTATCTGCACAGTATTTTGTGATAGTCATTTTATCAAAGAAGGTGGTAACAATTAATTAGTTTATCGGTTTATGCAAGACCTGATGATCTATTAGTTGTTACAATGTATTTGAGTAACATGTTAACTGTGGCGGGTTTGTGAGGGAGACTTATCAGCCTGGTTATTTTGAAACAACTAATTAAAGATGAGTCAAATATAAGAAAGCTGATGTTGAAATGCATTTGACATTGTTTTTTATGCATCTTCAGAAAGGGTGGATTTTGTTCAGTGACCACTGAAATACTGCTTTGCAGCTAAATGTGTGCTTTAAGGAAAAGTGGTTTGTGACCAGAGCTTATGTACATGAATTTGTTTAAAATATACAACATACAATTTTTTAATTTTTGAATCAATGATTTTTCTTAAGCTTTTTTGTAGTCAACTTTTGAAATTGCCTCATATGAATCATTTTGTAAGTATAACTTGTAATTGGAAAAAACTGACTTGTTCTCATTTTCTCTGTCTCTTAGGATTTTAGAACTGCTAGGTGTTCTGCCCTGGTTTTCTTTCTAGCTGTAAATAAGTTGACTGAAGCCATTAAGGAAGTTCTCTTCCTGCATCTGCATATAAAGTTCCTGCTAATAAGACTAAGCTGGAGCCATAATAGATGCTGATTCTAAGAAACCAGATTCTGCATTTAAATTTGATTTTTATATTATTTAGCTGAATAATGTCTGTATTTGCTTAAGTGTAGATTATGTCACCTGCTGTATTTCTTTAAAAAAAATTACATTTATGTAATAGAATCAGAGAATTCTATTGGGTTGGAAGGGACCTTAATGATCATCTAGCTCCTCCAGCCAAAGGCAGGGACACAGTCCACTAGACGAGGTTGCCCAGAGCTCCATCCAGCCTGGTCTGGAACACTGCCAGGGAAGGGACATCCACAACTTCCTTGGGCAACCTGTTCCAGTGCCTCATCACCCTCACAGTAATGAATTCCTTTGCAATACTTAATCAAAACCTACTGTCTTTCTGTTTGAATCCAGAATCTATTCCTGTCACTATATGGTCTTGTAAAAAGTCTCTCTCCATTTTTCTTGTAGGTTCCCTTCAGGTACTGGAAGGCCACAGTTAGGTCACCCTTAAACCTCTTTTCCAGGCTGAAAAATCCTACTTCTCTCAGCCTGTCTTCATAGGAGAGGTGCTCCATCCCTCTGATCATCTTGGTGGCCTCCTCTGGCCTCTCTCCAGCAGGTCCATGTTGTTCCTGTGCTGGGACCCCAGAGCTGGGTGCAGCACTGCAGGTGGGGTCTCAGCAGAGCAGAGCAGAGGGGCAGAATCCCCTCCCTGCCCTGCTGCCCACTCTGCTCTGGATGCACCCAGCACACGTTTGGCTCTCTGGGCTGGCAGTGCCCATGGCTGGGGCATGTCCAGCCTCTCACCCACCAGCACCCCCAAGTCCTTGTGGGCAGGGCTGCTCTGATCTCTCCATCCCCAGCCTGTGCTGGTACCAGGGTGCTCTGACCCTGGTGCAGCACCTTGCACTTGGTCTTGTTAAACCTCATGAGATTCCCATGGGCACTCTAGAGCTTTTCCAGGACCCTCTGGATGCCATCCCATCCTCCAGCTGTGTCAACCGCTCAGCTTGGGGTCATTTGCTGATAATACCGAGAGTGCACAATCTGACTATGTCATTAATGAAGACATTAAATAGCACTGGTCCCAGTACAGATCCTTGAGGGGCACTTGTCACTGATGTCCTCCATGTGTCTTAGCACAGCTTCTAGGAGGATGTTTTCCATTATCTTTCCAGACACAGACATGAGGCTGACAAGTCTCTAGTTCCCAGGGTCCTCCTTCCTACTCTTTTTAAAAATGGCTACCCCGTTCCAGTCACCTGGAACTTGCCCTGAGTGCTGTGACTTTTCAAATGTCATGTAGAGTGGCTTGGCAACTACATCAGTTAATTCCCACAGGATTCTGGGATGAATCTTGTCAGGTCCAAGAGACTTAGGTACATTTCAGTTTCTCAGGTCATGAACCTTATCTTCTCTTCTAGTGGGTAGTACTTTGTTCTCCCAGTTCTTCTCCTGTCCTCCATCCACTTCAGAGGTGTGGGAAGAGAGGTTGCCTTGAAGACTGAGGCAAAAATATTGAGTACCTCAACCTTCTCTTCCTTCGTTGTTACCAGTTTCTCATTAGTACCACCTGCATTATCAGGGGTGAACTTCTTTGACCTTCTTTTTCTGCTTAACATACCTGTAGAAGCTCTTTTTGTTATTCTTTGTGTCACAGGTAAAGGTCTTAAATACTTCTGTCTTTAAACGGAATACAAATGTAAATATATCTTTTCTTCTCAGTCTTTATCAACTCCAGTTTGTTTTCTAATGTTGAATTAGACTGTTGGGAATGAGAAAATATCTATATCTAAACATAATAGTTATAAAATGAAGTGTATATATAGCTCTTTTTTGTGTTTGGTGTACATATAGAATATTGTACATTTAAGTAAATATAAATGTAACTAACAGTATTGAATAAATGGATTTACTAATTTTCAAGAAAGCCTACCTTTTATCTATTGTTATATTCTAAATGCAAAAACTTTCAGGCACAGAAACCGTGTAGTAGAACCAGGCATTGCATGGAATAAGTACAGGTTTTTTGAAACTGAGTTGATGTGGTCCATTGTGAGGGGCACTTCTGCTTTTCTGCAGAACAAAACCTGTGTCTGTAGCACAAAGAAGTGTTTCATTTCTGAAATAATTTTCTCAAGCTAAATCTCGAGCAGTCTTTCTTGCTGTATAATTAATTGAAGTAGAAAGAATTAAACTTTTTTCACTTGATTTTGCTAGTTCAGATATAAACTGAATCAGAATTGCTTTTGGCATGATGGGACCCTGTTTCTTCAGCTCCGTTTTTATGAAATGCTTTTTCTGTTCTTGATGGGGTTGGATGTACTTCTGGGTAGAGAAGTCTAAGGGTTACAGAAACCTCTTCTGCCTGGTCAACACAGCAGGATAGAGGCTTTTTTCCTTACAAATCAAATATATGACAGATGGGGTTTCTGTTATACTGTGTTAATCTAGGTTTATAAGAAGATCAGAATGAAATGATGTTAGTTTGGAGATAAAGAGGTGGATGTTTACAGACATTTTTAGTGAAAACAAACCATTTTTATTTTGAAAGAAAATCTGACTTATATGTGATATAATGATATGGGTGTCGACTCTTTGATTATATGCATGTGCACAGATTTACACAACTGTTTCCTTTTCTAGGATCCTTCTGTTACACAAGTGACAAGAAATGTTCCTCCAGGGCTTGATGAGTACAATCCGTTCTCTGATTCAAGAACAGTAAGCATGTTTATTTTTTAATAATGCTGTTAATCTTTGATTTGTGAGGTTTTATTTTCAGAATTTTGACTGATATTGTGGAATGTATAGTGGGCTAGCTGCAGGTAGTGGAAGATGTGTAAGAATAGATAGTTCCATTAAGTATTGCAGGAGGATGCGTTGGCAAGGTTGATTTCAGATAGCTTTGACTTGGTGAGGAAGACTGGTCCTCTGAAAGGGGGCCAAAACAGAGCTGAGTTTTTTCCTGGTTTTACTAACTTCTTATGGTTTTACTAACATCTTTTTCCTGTTTTTACAAACCTCTGGTAGTCTGTCCTTGCGGTTTTCTGCATTTCACTAGCTTTGAAGCTTATGAGTGTTGCACACTTACCCAGTGTTTTGCTTTTGATTCTATTTCACTTAATGAAAATGCTGTTCAGAATAAGGAAAATATTGTGTTTAAATAATGGTACACAGGCTTTGGATAGTTGTGCAGTAGTGAATGGAAAAATTTATGTTAAAGAAACAATTGTTTTACTTCTCTAATTTATATGATTTCAGTATACCTTGTGCTTTTCCATTGTGGGGAGGAATACAGGAAATAGGATAGTAAATTCATACTGTAACCACATTTTTCAGTGGCTGCCTTGGATAGTGAAGACATTTTGCAATCTTATCAAAATGTGTGGCTGGTTATTGTCTGTCAATATAATTTATAAACAAGTTTAGTTAGGTGAATTTTTTTAAACTGTATTCTGAATATTTTTAAGCTGATTGTTGCTGAAACCTTAGGCTGCAAACTGCAAACTTTCACCTTTGGAAGTTGAGCTATTCTTTAACTGTTACTTAATTGTGTGAAGGGAGCCTCTAAGACAAGTGCAAATGGAAAGATTAAGAAGCTGCAATCTGTCCAATCTTATCTGGACATAAAGAATTCTATAAAGAGCTACTAGGCCCCACATAAAAAATCATATGGGACCAAAAGGCTTGAGCAAGGCACATGAAGAGCACGTGGAGAATGAGTTCATTGGTTGTGAAGGTATGAACCCAGGGATTTCTTTGTTCTAGGGTCTCTGACAGGAGGCACCCAGTTCAAGCTGTCTTTCAGGTACTGGAAGAGGCTATAATGTCTTCCCAGAGCCTTCTCCTCTCCAGGCTGAGCAATCCCAACTCTCTCAGCCAGTCCTCACAGGAGAGGTGCCCCATTGCTCTGATCATCTTGATGTCCTTCCTCTGAACTTGGTCTTCTTAGTCTGGATGCCTCAGAGCTGGATGCAGTAATCCATTTGGAGTGTCACAAGAACAGAGAGAGAAGGGGCACAATTGCTTCCCCTGACATGGGCTGCTTCTGGTTAAGCTTTGAATGCAGCCCACGTTGTGAGCACAATGCTAGAGCTTGAGAGTATACTGGTACAACCTCAGTACTTCTCACTTCTAGGAAAATCCCAGACTGTGCAGCTATGTTTTGCATTGTTGAGTGTTATTTTGGGAGTTAAATGATTTTTCCAAGGCATTTGAATACTTTTGTTTGTTTCCTTATAAGTAGCTGTGATATTCTTTTTGCTTCTCAGCTTTGATTAGACTTATGAAAATAAGTACTTTATTTTGACAGAAGACTTTGAGGAAACTGAGTTTTAAAAGCATGATGGTAATTTTTTAAAGAACCATCTTTTAGGAGCTCAAGAGCAAGCAATTTCAAAGTATTGTAATTCAAGGAAGTGAAGCAGAAGGCCAACTTGACTAAGCAGGGATCTTTTTCTAGAATTTAAATAAAAATTGTAGGTGTTTGGACATAAAAAGCAAGGACAGATGACACAGGAGTGCTGCAGATACGCTGTTTGCCACTGCAGGGAAGAGATTTACATGGTTAAATCTTGATGAGCATGCAAGCTGGACAGCACTGTGGTGGATGACAAAATGGCCTTTCAAAGAGGTCAGCAGCAAAAGGGTGTTCAGAGATAATATTGGTCCGTTACTTAATGAGGTCAGTCACCTCACAATTAGGGATGTGAACAGAACAGAGACGTTTAATGCCTTTTTTACCTGTAAGACCACTGATGGGCCCAGGGCCCCCTGTGACTTGAAGTCTTTGTAAATCTCAAGTTGTTCAAGATTTACTGCTCAACTGAATACACGTAAGACAGTGGGGCCCCATGGAATTCATCCTTGTGCACTGAGAGAACTGGCTGATCATATCATGGGTCCTCTCCATGTTATTTTTAAATCATCTTAGGAGTCTGAAAAGGTACCATTGACTAGAAACTGGCAAATATTGTCCCAGTTTTCAAGAAGAAGGAAGAATTTGATAATTACAGGCCAATAAGTTTCACTCCAATGGCTTGTAAAATTATGGAGAAGGTTATTCTGTGAGCAAGGGAAAAACATTTAAGAGACAGTGCAGTCACTACTCAGAGCCAGAACTGGTCTATGAGAGGAAAAGTCCTGCTTAGTCAACTTAAGGTGGGAGTTGGACTCCATGATCCTTATAGGTCTCTTTCAACTTGAAATGCTCTATGATCATGATGCTTTCTTCACTAGGTTCTTCATCTACCATAGATGATTTATAATACCTGTGCCTTTTTGCATAGTTGTGATTTTTGAATAGTAATCTGGAAAAGCGCATTAAAGCCATATTGAACTTTAAGCATTTAAGATCGTTTTGATCAATGTGACTTTGTTTTCCTGTGCACATATTATGAAGTATGAAGCTAGGTAAATATGAAAACACAGTATCAAAAACATGCACTTTTTTCTGTACTTAATGAGAGAAATACTACTATATTTCAGCAATACTCTGTATCCACCGAATACAGTGGCTGAAATGAAACTTTTGTAGGGATTATATTCTTAAAACATATATCAACCTAGCAATTGTGGAGAGATACCTAGCAAAAATTGGTGAAATAGTCAAGCAATAGATTATGGATCTTGAATTTGTAAGTTTCATATAGTACATTACTTCTCTCTTTAGCCAGGTGATATAAGCCTTTGTTAAGTAGAAGTCTCTGGAAGACATTATTAATAAATTACATTGGGTTTCAGAGTATGAATTAATAGCTCTTAAATGCTGCAATTCTCTGAAACAGTAACTGGCTGTATTAATATTCATGTCAGAACAAAATTAAAATTGCATTTATTTTTATTGAATTAATAAAATTCTTTGAGTGTTAATTGAAGACAGTGCAAGATAAGCTGTACCACAGAACTCAGTTGATGTCTTTTTTCTAAAGATTGTAAATATTGCAAGCAGCATATCGAGTTTTCAGTTTATATCGGTAGCACTTCCTTTAAAACATCCAAATTTGTTCTTACCAATATATAATGAAAAGAAGTTTGTTAGAATGTAATATCCCTATAATTGTCTTTTATTTTCTTAGCCTCCTCCAGGAAATGTGAAAATGCCTAATGTACCCAGTACCCAACCAGCAATAATGAAACCAACAGAAGAACCATCTTCCTACACACAAATAGCTAAGGTTTGTCTGCAACTTTTAGAGACTAGATTCCTTTTAATAGTAATTATTTAAATATGCTTCTGGAATAATATATTTTGTAAGTAAGCAATGCTTTCCTAATTAAAATTAATACTGCCTTAAAGTAATTTGTAATATGTGAATTTGTGCTATATTGGGTCAGTTTTAATAAATGGAGATGTTTAATTATAGTAAAAAGACTAGGAATATTTTTGCCATGTTCATACTTTTTGTCAATATCCGGTGATTTTTTTTGTTCAGGAGCATGCCTTGGCCCAGGCAGAACTGCTAAAGCGTCAAGAAGAACTGGAAAGAAAAGCAGCTGAACTAGATCGCAGAGAAAGGGAAATGCAGAGTCTCAATCAGCAAGGGGGTATGCATGAAAAATATACTTTAAATTTTTTTCTTAGAAACTTTCAATTTTACAGTGACACTGGGAAACAGATTTTGTAATGTCTTCAGGATAAAGAAGTTTATCTCCCTTGAGAAGATGGATACACTGAATAAACTGGGCTGTCCTTTCAGATTTTCAGTGAAAAAATTTTAAGTGTGACCTCTGGAGCATGTTATTCTCTTTTATATATTATTCTCTTCAGTTTTTGTTTTAGATTAGTATCTGAGTAATACTGCTGAATAGAAATAAAGCATTTTGAGACTAACTAACTTCTTAAAGTGACATCTCTTATTTCTCATCTACCTATTTATTGCTGTAGAACTTTTTTTGTTTGAAACATTTAATTTCTTTTGCTGTGTTACAAACACAATATTCTATACAAAGAGCGGAAATATCTATAATATCTAATATTCTATTATTAATATTTAATTAGATATTTTGTATGCCACAAACTTTGTGCTGTGCAAAATCAACAATTTTTTACAGCAATTTTGCAAGTGTGAGAAGATCTGCATCCTCTTAACTGAAGATACTTTGCTACAAGTTGATCTATGGGAATATTCTTTTTCAAAAGGAAGAACTGAAATTCAAAAAAACCCTAAAACCCAGCAAAGCAAATAACTGTGTATAAGGTTGACTTTATCTGGTCATTTCGCTTTTATATACAGTTACGTTTTATTTTCATATATGCTGGTCTTTTTTTTTGAATAAGCAATGTTACAATTCCAAGTTGCATAATTCCTTAGCAATTCAGATTGTCAGAGAAGTTTGTAAAATAGAATAAAATATTTTCAGTTGGAAGGGACTTACAGTGAATCACAGAATAGTGAGTTGGAATGGGACTTTGGAGATTATCTCCTCCAAGGCAGGGTGATACAGGAACAGAAATGCATCCAGGTGGGTTTTGAAGGTCTCCAGAGAGGGACTCTTCACAAAGCCCATTCCAGTGCTCTCAATGTAAATAAGTTCTTCCTCTTCTTGAGTGAAAGTTCTTGTGCTTTAGTATATTGCTATTGCTTCTTGTCCAGTATCTGGACATCACTGGAAAGTCTGGCATCATCCTCTTGGCACCCACTTCTGAGATATTTATGTGCATGGATGAGATCCCCTCAGTCTTCTCTTCTCTAGACTAAACAGGGGCCCAGCTCTCTCAGTCTCTCCTTGAGAGCATCTCCAGAGCTGCTCCAGACTCATCATCTTTGTGACCCATCACTGGACCCTCTCTGGGAGCTCTTTGTCTCTCTGGTGCTGAGGAGCCCAGAACTGGACACAGCACTCCAGATGTGGCCTTACCAGGGCCCAGCAGAGGGGGAGGATCAGCTCCCTTGGCTTCTGGCCACACTCTTCCCAATGCAGCCCAGGATCCCACTGGGCCTCCTGGCCACAAGGACTCACTGCTGGCTCATTGTCACCTTGAGATCCACCAAGACTCCCAGGTCCTTCTCTGCAGAGCTGCTCTTTAGTGGGGCAGCCCCAGCCTGTGCTGGTACTTGGGGTTATTCCTCCCCAGCTGCAGGACCCTGCCCTTGCCCTTGTTGAGCCTCATCAGGGTTCTCTCTGTGCAGCTCTCCAGCCTACCAAGGTCCAGCTGAAAGGCAGCAGAGCCTTCAGGAGTATCAGCCATTCCCCCAGTTTGTGCCATCAGCAAACCTGCTGAGGGTACCTTGGATCCCTTCATCCAGGCCAGTGATAAACAAGTTGAGGGAGACTGGACCCAGTATTGATCCCTGGGGAACACCACTGCCTGCTGGATTCTACTGCCCTGATCCTGACCCTCTGAGCTCTGCCATTCAGCCAGTCCTTGGTCCACCCCACTGTCCATTCATCCAAACCATGTTTCCTGTGCCTACCTGTGAGGATGTGATGGGAGATGGTGCCCAAAGCCTTGCTGAAGTGGAGGCAGACAACATCCACTGCTCTCCCCTCACCTCCCCATCCTGCCCTGCCATCACAGAAGGCTGTCAGATTGGTCAAGCACGACTTCCCCTTGGGGAATCCCTGCTGATTAGTCCTGATGGCCTTCTTTTCTTCTACATGCTTGGTGGTGGCCTCCAGAATGTTCTTACCTTTCCAGGGATGGAGGTGAGGCTGACTGGCTGGTAGTTTCCTGGATTCCCCTCCTTCTTGCCAGTTTTGAAGATGAGACTAACATTGGCTTTCCTTCAGTAATTGGGCCCTGTTTTGTGTGATTTTTCTAAGATGGTAGAGAGTGGCTTAGCTACATCATCTGACAGCTCCCTCAGCACCTGTGGGTGTATCTCATCAGGGCCTGTGGATTTGTGTGTGTCAGAAGTCTGCACAGTTGGTCTCTAATCAAGCCCTTTATGACAGGGGGAAATCTTCTGTTCTCCAGCCTTCCTCTCCTTACCCCAAGGTCTGGGATTCCTGAGGGCTGGCCTCAGCCTTTAACACTGAAGGAAAGAAGGCATTCAATAATCCTGTCTTCTCTCTGTCTTCCTTCACTAGGACACCTATCTGATTCAACAGTGAGTCCACATGTTCCCTAGTTTTCTTTTTGCTGCTGATGTACTTGTAGAAATACATTCTGCTTCTGCATGTTGTCCTTTATATCATTTGACAGACTTAATTGCCAGTGGGCCTTGGTCTTTCTTGTCACATCCCTGCATACTCTGATGATGTTCCTATAGTCCTCCAATGTAACCTGCTCTTTTTCCCACATCCCATAAATTTCTTTCTTGTGTTTGAAATTTACCAGAAGCTCTGTGGTTACCCATGCAAGTCTCTTGCCCCCTCTCCCTGATTTCTTGCTTATGAGAATGCACTGGACTTGAGGAAGTGATGTGTGAATATTGACCAGCTTTTTGGATCCCCTTCTCCCCTGGAGCCCTAACCCATGAGATTATGCTAAGCACGTCTTTGAAGAGGCTGAAGTTAGCTCTCTGGAACTTTAGGATTCTAGTCCTGATTGCTGCTTTACCTCCTTTACACAGGATCTTGAGTTCTACCATCTCATGGTTGCTATAGCCCAGGCTGGCCTCAGCCTTCACATCTTAAACCAGTCCCTTCTGGTTTGATTGTTGTCTCAGTTTAGAGACAAATTTTAGGAGAAAATGCTCTGGAATGAGTGTTTTCTCTAAAGAGGACTTAAGTAATCCCTTTTTGCCAATGAGAAATGAATTGCAGTGGATGAAAGTGAAAAAAACTTGTTCATAAACAAAGCATTGTGCCCACAAGACACAGAAAAAAAATTGAATAAATGCTAGTTATTAAAATTTTAGAACCTTACCCCCCAGCTCCCAATTGGCTGTGTGGCTTGGAAGGAAAAAAAAATGGCAGCTGGCCCCTTGTTGTCGTGGAAGGGGAAAACGGACTTCATACAGCAACTCAGGCAAAACAGATGGGAACCTGTTGAACTTCTGGTGTTGGTGTCCTCCTCGCAGCAGATGAAGCTGGTGGATTTTGGTGTCCTTTCTCTTGTTGGTTCTGCCTTTTTTCTCTGAGATCTGGGACTCAGAGCAGCCCCCTGCTGGTCCACTGTCTTGGCGATTCATACCGACCAAAAACGCAGCAGAAACGGTTCAAGAAAAAAAAACAAGAAGCTTCTGAAGGGATTCTTGCTGCAGCCTCCAGGCCAGGGGAAAGGAAGGAAAAACCCCTTTGGGCTTAAGCTGGCTAAAACTAATCTAGTGAAAGCAAGAATGTAATATCTTGATGCACACCACAGCTGCATGCTCTGGAGAGAGGCTTTGAGTAAAACCCACTTGGGAACCCAAGGCTCCCCACTCCTCCTCCAGTTCATCTTAAAGCTATAGCAGCCATTTCTGGGAATAAAGCAGATGATTAGGGAATAGAGTATAATTATAAAACTACCCCAAGACAATCGTCCAGCAGCACATCTTTCTTCATTGGCTCTTACACTGCATGCTTCAAAAATTATCTTCAGTGATCTTTAGGAATTTCCTGGACCATGTGTGCTGAACCATGTTGTCCTGCGAACAAATACCAGGATCGTTGAAGTCCCCAGGAGGAGGCTATTGCCACCTGTCCACAGAAAGCCTCATGAACTTTCTCCTGCTCATCAGGTGGCTTATAAGTAAGCACTCACAACAGTATCACCCATATTAGCCTGTCCCTTAATTCTCACCCATAAACTGTCAACTCATTTGTCTGCCTCTGAATAGAGCTTGATAGAGCCTTGTGACTGCACATAGACTTCTATTTCTTCTTGCTTGTTCCTCATGCTGCTGTGTGTTTGTGTGCAGGCACTTCAGAGAGGTAATCAAGTATCCAGATTCCCTAGATGGGAGTGTAAGAGGATTTATTATAACCATGAACACCCTTCATGTCATTAGCCATGTGATTCTCTTGAATAATGATCTTGAGAAGCAGTCAAGGAACATGGTTGTCATGATGTCCTCCCTAGAAGGAAGCAATAGAAGGAAACAATAGCATGATCTATGGGGGGGCCATAGATCATTCACTTTGGACTCCACCCCTGTGTCCTGTAGTCTAAAGGCCATCTCACCAAATTGGCCAGCATGCTGCTGGAGATTCTCTTGCCATTTTTTAACAGATGGATCCCATTCTTCCCTAACAGGCTACAATCATTTAAGCACAACCCATTATTAGAAAAGCCAAAACTTTGATGGCAGCCAGGAAGCCAGACTTTCATCTGTACAGTGCAGCTGCTTCTGGTTGTTCCTGTTTCTGTGACCAGGAAGATAGATGAGAAGACGGTTTGGGCACCAGTGTTTATCATGCATCTTGCCAGCGTTTTATAGTCTTCCTTGACCCTTCCTATTTTTTGGCTTGTGGTATAATTTGTACCCATGTGAAAAAGTAATAGTGGATAGTGGTCCATGCTCCTGACAAGTTGGGCTACTCTCTTGGCAGCATCATGTATCTTTGACCCTACTAGGCAGCATTTCCTTTTGTGACTCTTGATCAGGCTGGTAGATGGGGTCCCAGTGACCTCCACCACAATTACTCTTCTTACAGTAATGACTATGTGCTGCTGGTCCAGATGCTCCTTGTTGGACTTGCTAATGGCCATCTAAAGCCTTTAAAACATCATATGTGTTTAGATATGGTTTATGTGGATGTTGGAGGATAGAGGTTGGACTTGAACTCTGTTTGTGGGTCACCAGGATCCAAGGTGTCTCACAATCCGTGATGTTCCATTGTGGACATACGGTCTTGAAGCCATTTCTCTATCTCTGTTTCATCCCTAACACTGCACAGCCTGCTGCAATCTGTCCACCTTCTGCAACAGTTCATCAAACTTTGCACATTTCATGCAGGTGCAAGCCTTTTCTCCAGTAGAAATATCTGTGCAAACTCCCACCTGTACTTGTGTCTCTTCCCTTTCCAGTTCCCTCAGTGGATGTGTCAGTCAGACTTCTTTGGGGATGTCTCAGTAGACACACTTGTTTTGATTCTGAGACAAGTGTCCACCATTATGGCAGAGACGTAAGGCACTTAGCAGTTACCTGAAGCATGAGCAGTTACCTGCAGATTTCAGCACCCTCCCTGCTTGCCCTGCTGCACAAACTGCCACACATCATCTTTTTGATGCACCATGGTCACTTGTGCTCCCTAAAGCCGATTGAGTCACCCACTCTGCTCCTGGTAATGCTCACTCCCTGACTGGTTAGTGAGAGCTTCTGAGTCCTGATAGGGCTTTGGGCTACTGCTCAAGTGTCCCTGAGCTCAAGAAACCTCTGGACAGCTTGATCTAACGCTCACCCCATAAATGTACTTTGGCTGCTGCTGCTGCCCTCCTGACTGATAATGGCCATATAGTCCAACTGCCTGCCCACTTTGGTACTAATAAGTTAAAGCATGTTAGTAAGGGCATTTTTCATATGCCCTGAAACACTGGTATGCTGAGGACATTGACCAATCATCTAGGAAAAACATTCTGGTGTTTGACCATTTTCTTGGTAAAGAAATGCTTCCTGATGTCTGTTGTGGACCTACTCTGCCATAACTTTGAACTATTCTGTCTATCACCTTTCTGTATCCCAGGGACATACGCACTAATTTGGACTCCTTTGAAAATACAGTAGAGTGGTCTTGATTGGAGAGCAGGGTCTTTTGCATTTCTCTAGCTATTTGCATTCATTTACCTTAAGACACTGGCTGCACATCTAGGACACTGTTGTCACATGTTGTCTTAACTTACTACAGTGAAAGATCTTCAAGCACACGTGTCACCTCAGCTTTGGCCTCCTCTGCTCAGGTTCTGTGCAGTATTGCATTCGAACTAACAAAAGTGTGATGCTTCCTATTTCAATTAATTCATTTGGTCACATGGTGATTAATATATATCTCTTGCATCCAGAGTTTGAAATGCTATGGGCAAAGGTTTGTTGCAGTGATTGTCTCAGTTGAATCTCCGAGTCTGTGCTTGGTATGACTTGTGTTCAGCAGAATGTATAGTCTGCCCTGTGATCAGATAAGCATACAGGAAATCCAGGTGTCTGATCCTGTGTCCTTTGCAGTGTCCCCACTCTGTCACACAACTGTATCAAAATACAGTGATGCTATAGGACATACTCTTGTTAGAAAAAGGTACTTAAAGACCATTTCAGTAACTGTCTTTCTCGAGACTTCTTGCCTTTTAGGTAAGTTCTGACAGGAAACTGTATTGAAAACTAAAGATACTTTGACGCTAAAAATATCAGGTTTCTGAAAATGTCAGATGTCTTTTATTTAGATAAAATACTGTACTTTTCTTGACCTGAATTCACTTAATTGTATTTAATTTCTGAAGTTTATGTTGAGGATTGCTCTTAAAACTCTTGGGTTTTGGTAGCCCAGGTTATCAATTCAGTTGAGAAACTCATGCATAAACAGTTCAAACAAGTTCAAATGTGTATATCTTTCAAGTATACAGAGACTGAAACTACATTATAAAGGTCTTTTTAAACTTTTTTCTTTATTTTCTGTTTTGCAGGTAGAAAAAATAACTGGCCACCTCTTCCTGAGAATTTTCCTGTAGGTCCTTGTTTTTACCAGGATTTTTCAGTAGATATTCCTGTAGAATTCCAGAAGACAGTAAAGATTATGTACTATTTGTGGATGTGTAAGTATTTTCTTTTTTAGCAAAACGAAGTGCCTATTCAAACTTGGTTATACATAATACATATTTTCTGCTTTGGGTTTTGGGACTTCTGTAATGAAAAATTATTTTAAATCCAGAAGCCAAATGTTGAAGCAAAATTTTATGTTAGCTTCAGTTTTAAAAGTATTGAATTACCCCATAAAAGCTTCCACAGAAAGAAAAAGGATTATCCTAGGGCAATTTGGTTCTAATGTATTGCATTTGTCTGGCTTAAGTTTCTCCAGTTGTAAAATGAACTTTATTAACTTAGAAATTAACTTATTTATTAACTTAGAAATAATTTTACTGTTTTTAAAATCAGCTTATATGTTAAGGAATAAATCTCATAATTAATGTTAATAGACCTTTGATTTCAAGAAGTATAATACCCATTTGCTTTAATATACATAGTTTTATATAGTTTAATACAGTTTTAATCTATAGCAAAGGCTTTATATCATTTTACTCTTTCTTAAGAAATAGTGTAAAGTAGTTGAAGAATCAGTCCATGTTAAACTATCTCTGCACCATCTTTGTAGGGTTAATTTTGCCCTCACTGGCAGGCTGTGTTTTGTCAGGAGAAATGCTGGATTAAACAAATTGCCACACTTGTTTCTTCTGCCTCATCCACTATGATTGATAAAAGCCTGATAAATACTCTGACTAATGAAATTTCAAGATTCAGATACTTTGATGCCTTTAATATATTTTTAACCTTCTATGAAAGTGTGGATTTCAGATGTTTTCTGTACTTTTTTTCATAGCTTAAGATGTAGTTAAGAATTCTTCGTAATTTCACACTTTACTCTGGTAATCTTATTGCTGTGATTGAACCACGTAATTGAAACGCAAGAAATGAGCAGACAGCATTGAATCAAATCAATTCCACTTCATCATAATCTAGAGCTTTCTATATTCATTGCTAGATTGTTAATCTTCAAATAAACAACTGTAGAGCGTATGACTAGTTACTCTCATAAAGTTGGCAGGTAATTTAGATGTATACGAAATCTAAGGTGAAATATTCAGAATTTTAGGATGGTTACCAATTCTGGCCATTTGCAGAGTTGAGCTCTTAAAGTGCCTATGTTCCAATATGAGGTGAAGTTGGGCAGTTAGAATTGGAATATTAATACTGTTCTTAATTTTCCTTCTTACGGCAACAAGTAAAGAGAGAAGCAGTATTATATTATTTTAAAATATATAGGAGCTGTGCTTTTATACTGACACGACCTCTTATGTTTTAGATAGACTGAGATTTCAAGCATGTCTTCTTGCACTCTTTGTTCTTTAGCTGTAGTACTCTTTGACTTACATATTCCTCATGAAGGCAGGAACAGGGCATAATAAATGAAAAGAAAGACAAAAGCTATTTCACAGTTTAAAAAAAAAAAAGATAAAAAATACTGGGTATAGAAGTCCATGCCTTAGGGTTGGCTGTTAATCAGTCCTTGTGACTCTTCTTTCCTAGGATTGCATCTGTGTGGTTTGGTAGTTTCTCATTGACTGTTTTTTCCTCTGGGGAGGTAGTTATTCCCATAGTAAACCTACTACAGCTTGCCACTCTAAATTTTATTTCCTCTTCCAGAACTTCCTGTGTCTTGTAAGGTCTAGGGGTTCTGTAAACTAATCACACTTGGGTAAATCTAGTACTGCATTCTCACCACTTTATAAAGTAGGTCCTTTTCCTTTGTAGTGGCCCTGGGAACAAACTTTATAGTTTAGTTTTCTGTTTTCACAGTTAGTATTAATTTTGTGACATCATTCATGGTTTTTGTGTCTATGGGGAAACTTCTTTGCCTATTTAAGGTCCATATGCTCTTCCTTTCATGAAAAAACAATTGTTTGTATCCCTGTTTCATTAACTCATCCTTCTTTTCTCCTTTTGTATCAGAAGTCAGAGTTTTCTAATTCTTTGATGTGGTTTTATCTTTGCACATTTTTTCTGTGGGGTGGAACCTTTTTTTTTTTTTAAACAGACTGAATGCTCACATGTTTCTGTGAACTGTAACAATCTGTTAGCAGTGACTTTTCAGAGTTGCCATTGGAGCTTTTCTAGTCTATCTTGACTTTGTGGCCATTGATGCTTTAAGGGGTTGCACATGAAAATGACAGTTTTCTTAGCTCATTAGCATTGAGCACTGATTTTTAGATCTTTTTGTCCAGTGTCAAGTACAATGTTTCTTGACTTGTGCTAACAGTCAAAAACAGGTCCAAAAGCACATTTTCCAGCTACTTTCTCCACAGGCTGATAGCAAATGCCAAATAAACACCACTGATTTTCAAAGAACATTTCTTATTTGAAGTTACAAAGTGAAGAGATTCTGGTAGAAAAATAATACCCTGAAGTGCCAACTTTTTTTTCTTTTTTTGTTTAGGAGAGTTTAATCTTATCCTCTGTCTGAGTATATGATAGATGGTGTGTGTATATATATATATATATTCATAATCAGTCTGTATAGATATATAGATAGCCTAGATAGCCTATGTGTATAAATATAGATAGTTCTGCCTGTCTTTGAGAACCTCCAACGATAGACACTTCACAAACTCCCTCCAAGCCTGTTCTAATGGATTGCTGTCGTTTAGAATTACAAGATGTTTCTTGGTATTATAATTTAATTCTCTTCTCTTGTGTTTGATATTCCCTGTTCTATCCACTGTTATTACGGAAAATGTATTTATCCCCATTAGGCATCTCCTTTTGCCTTATTTAGCATAGTTCACTCAGCCTTTCTTTGTGGGATGTTTTCTCGAGGTTTGACTGGTTGTTGTCATACAGATTCACTGTTGGTCCACTCTGTGTTATTATTATTATTTTTTTAGCATGTAGCATCAGGAAATTTTTTAAAAGTACCTTCACATTTTAAATAGTATGTTTATATGCCGGTCCACTGTTTAATACTTGTGTTATGTTATCTAAGTCTGTTTTAGAATCTGCTTTTTCCCTACGGAAGATCTTTCTCTTTTTTTGTAAGGCATCTTAGTATATCTCTCCCAAGTGAGCAGAACAGACTAGGAACAAAAGCCTGAACAAATCTGAAGCTATTTGGTGCTCCCGGGTTGCGTGTGATCAAACTTCACTAGCTCAGTCCTCACTAGTGAGTTGCCTTGTGGCTTCTGAACTCTTTATTCTATAGGCATCCCATTTGCCTTTAGACAGTTCCAGTCCACGGTAACAGTCATGTGTCCTAGTGTGAACTTAGTTTTCCTGAGAATATAATCAATGAAACATTACTAAAATTAAACTTAGTACCAAACTTTGTTTTCTTACAGTCTCAGATGGAATAGCAAAATCATCTCAATAATGTACATTCCAAATATCTTCAGTACAACTTGTAGTCTTTATCTACAACTCACTTTCAGACATTTATGGAAGATAATGTGTAGTTAATTAAGACAATATATCTAAGGAGAATTCTTCTGTTCAGGGAAGTTTATACAAAAAAAAAGCGAAGTATTAATATTTATTAAACTAATGCAGTTTCCCATTGTTGACTCTTATTCTGGCATGAACGCCTTTTATTTCAACTTCAGCTGCTTCCACGCACAAACTAGGAGAAGGCTTTCTTGAATCACTCTGAGTACTCTATTGCTATAGCTTAGAGGTTGTCATAAAGACGTTGCATGTCGCAGACTTCTACCAAAGCCCTAGGTGATTTCAGCCCCCAGGTGGTCATTATTTTCTAATAGTTTGATTATGGTTTAATTTGCTGAGGCAAATAGGTGGAAGGTACTTAAAACTGTTATCCTGAACCTACAACCACGTCTGTTCATATAAGAGCTAAACTTGTCTAGATCCCTTAGTGAAAGTGTTGTTTTAAAGGATAAATGATTCTCTGTACCTTGCAGCAAGCAGGCTCAGAGAAGGGCAAGCGCAATGAAGTGAGATTTGCAGTCAAGTCTGCTGTCTTTGCCTATGTCTTGCTAATAATATGATTTATCTGAGGAAATGTTTTTAGTTTCGTCAGTGTTCCATGCAATGATCTGTGTATCTTGCTTCTAAGAGTTTTTTCCCACTGTGTTGATTTAGAGCTCAAGTCATAATTAAGACAGCAACAAAGAGTTTCAGGATTGTCTTTTTCAGAATCTTTAGTATCTTGCCTGTTCTGTTAACCTTACCATCCAGTAGAATGCCTAAAATATTGCTCTGAACTTAAGTAAAACAAAAATTATTGCTATCAGGAGCAGTTTGTACAGTTATAAATACCCTACTTTATCCTGATCCACAAGGAAAGAAATTGTTCTCTGAGGCAGCAAAATCCCTCCTGAATCACTGGTTATTGCTGAACAAAGAGAGAAATCCATGTTCATCTTTGAAGTCTAGCAGAACTAACTTCTGTGCCAGATAGCATGAAGGTAGTAGTTGTAATGTTTCTTAATATTGCCTTATTCTGTTCTAAGAAGTAAACTTAATTGAAATAAAATGTGAAGTCATAATTCAAATGTATGTTTTTCAGTAAAAATTGAATATTTAATGTGTAACAAGGTCTGCCAATGAGAAAATCATAGAATTGAGCTAACCACAGACCACCAAAAAGGCAGATGTTCTAAGAAAGACCAGTGTTGTAAGAAATATTTGAATATACAAAATATATTAAAGCATTTAGAACAGCTTGCAGACCATGTTTTACTGAGGAATATTCTTAGTAAGTGATTTTTTTTGTTTTGTTTTATTATATGGAAGACAAAGAGCTTTCTGTTGAAAGAAGATTATTTTGGAAATTTTTGTCTTCAAATTTGAACGTGTACAGTGCTTATTTTGTGATGCACTTTATGTAATTTTTAAGCTTTCTCTCAAAAAAATATTCAGTAGTCTCATAAATATTTGTATTCAGTTATTGCTGTTGAAAAAAATCAATTATTGCAGCCGTAGAAACCTCTTTTTTCCTAATTTAATGTTTGAAAGTATTTTTTTTTGATAGAATATTTTCAATTGCCAGGTATTTGGTGGTACTTGAATTTTCATGTAGAGTGCTCTCACTTGTGAATACAGGGTTTACCTGAAATTTAGAAATCTATATAAATCAATTTATTACAGAACACTTTGAGAGGGTATTGGTATTGTCAGCATGCTGATGTCTTGTTTAAAATGCTGTTTTGTTTAAATGTTTAAAACATTTATAAGTTCAGATACAACTTTAGCTTTTATTTTGCTTTTGCTTCTACAGTCCATACAGTGACACTCTTCCTTAATATCTTTGGATGTTTGGCCTGGTTTTACGTTGATTCTACACGAGGAGTTGATTTTGGATTGAGTATTCTCTGGTTCTTGCTTTTTACCCCTTGTTCTTTTGTCTGCTGGTACAGACCACTTTATGGAGCTTTCAGGTAAAAACTTCAGCCTGACTTAGAATATTTAGAGACTTGTCAAAATGCATTAACATTCCAAAATTTGCTTGATTATCATTTTGATAATCCTTTAACGTGCTTTCATTAGAAACAGAGCATTTGCAGATGCCAGTAGTTAGTAATATCATGGAATATCCTAAAAAACATTTATCCTTTTTACCACAGACAAAGTGTTTGTTGGAAATATTTAACTTCGTTAAAGTTAATAAGGGCTAGTAACAATTGCATAGAACATTCTCATTTAATCTCTGTCTTTTCACACCAAGAATTTGAGTAGGTTAGTAGTCAATAGTGTCTTAAATGTTATGCTTCCTGAATGAACTTCATAAATAGCTGCTCTTAAAATCTTGTATTTTTAAGTGATAGACACCTACAGTATCTGTAACTGAAATAGCCTGAGATTCTTAAGAATTAACAGAGCAGGTACATAGTAAACAAACTAGTATTTTTCCTAGCCTTAGTAATCTTTGCAAACTTCAGAAGCATGAGGTGTGTGATTAAGAATAAGATGGTGTATTTGCATGCAAAATTAAACTTTTTCTTAGTGAAGATCAGCATGTAGGGATTTAAAGTCCTGTACTCCTAAAGTTTTGGGGTTTTTTTAGGTTGAAGTGATTCAGGATGTTCTCAGTTAAAATACCCTTATTTTTGCATTAAAAGATTGATGACCAGAAGTTGCAATTAGCTGTAACTCTCAGACTACAGGAAGTATTTCTTTTGTTAAATTAGGACGTATTGCTATAGCCACATATCTTTGAGGAATCATATAGTTTAACGTTCATTTCTTGTCTGGTAAATCCATAGCTTTTCTTAGAGAAAATTGGTTGGTTGAGAAAGGAAAACTACTACTTGCATATTCAACTTTCAGTTCAGTTGCTCAGCTGAAAATGAAATAATTATTGAACTGAACTGGTTGTGTAGAAATTACAAACTCCCTTCTGCAAGAAGAGCTATTAAGGGCAAAATCTGTTTTTGTAACTTAACTAAATAATTTCTGCTTTCTTAACAACTCTAGTAGCAAGCATATCATATGATCAATAGTTTTGACAGTAGTAGGTTGAGTCTTCATTGAAATTTTGCCTGTATATTTATATTTGGTTGGTTTATTTATTTTTTTTATCTTTTTTTATTTTCAGTCTTTGTAAGGCTGGCATTTTAGTAATTTAAACAGCAAATATTTTTAGTACATTTTACTTAAAATAACAGCTGCTTCAGTATGTTGGAGTGCCCTGTGTTTCAGTAATTCCATACAAGATTTTATTTCCTTTCACAAGTTAAATATTCTCTTCCCTTCTTGCCATCACTGTGAACTTCAGTCTGAAAGTAGAGCAGAATTCTTTATACAAACTTAAATTGTTAGTTGAAGAGGCCGTGCTCTGGGCTGAGCAGAACTATTCTCACCTTTCTTAGATATGAAGGTGGCAAAATCGCTTTATTAAAGAAGAAACAGGAGCTCTTGTAAATAAACACTCCAAAAAGCCACAGAATTGCTGACACTTCAAGTCACTTGATAGATGAAAGTACTTATCCTCTTGTTAATGCAGAAAAAAGTTAGATTGTTACTACAGAATATGAATAAAAATCATGATCTTTCTGTCTGTTTTAATCTTTTTCCTTCCACCTCTTTCAGGAGTGACAGTTCATTCAGGTTCTTTGTGTTCTTCTTTGTATATATCTGCCAGTTTGCTGTACATGTACTTCAAGCTGCAGGATTTCAAAGATGGGGAAACTGGTAAGTATTCTGTTTGCCATAACGTTGTACAGTCCATAAGTCAGACAGATTTGAAGTTAACAACTGCAATAAATCCAGTCTGTGATTTCAAAGGAATAAACATGTGTTCAGTGGAATGTTACATTTAGCTCTTAAAAGAAAGCATTTTTGGAGTGCTCTTAACTAGGAGAAGTGGGTGAAATGTATCCAAAGAATGTGAAGTACTTCTGTTACTAGGCTGGTTAAAATTTTATCCTTTGATTTAAACCACTTTGAACCAATTACTCTTTCATTACTGCCTCTGTTTTAGTGGTGTAAGGAGTTGTTACTTGTTCTGTATTTAAGGTAAAGAAAAGTAAAAATTTAGACATTAATAATATATACTTGGCATATTTTTTGTATTGTTAGGTATTTATAATTATATTAATATGCTTCCTACTTATTGAGAAATTCATGGCTAAAATTTGTAGAACGAGATAACAAGGCATTTGGGTGAATATCTTTGATATTATTTTAAAAGTTCATTTGTCTGAGTCACATCCGTATTCTGTAATAAGTTGATCTTTCTTTTAAATGTTTGCAAATATATGAGCTTTTGCATGAAGCTTGTATGTATATTATCTTTTATTTGAGTCTTTGAGGTCTAATATTTATATTTTACAAGGAGAGACTATGGGGAATCAGTCACTGTCCATGATCTAAAGGAATTAACTAAAAGCGAGGTTGTGCTAGCTGGCTGGTAACATGAAGTCATGAGTGGCAGTGCTGTAGCTGGGTAATGACACTTCCCTCTATCAGTGCTTTTTGCTACAAACCTCAGAATATGTGCAAGGCAGACAAAACAGCATTGCTTTAGAATTGTTATATAAGAAAAGATCCTGCTTGATTATTTTTGCTCTGGAATCCTCTATTGCTTATTCATCCAAGTCTGGGAAGTGTGCTTTTAAGCATACTTGGGGAAGGAGTATTGAAAGTAGCCAGATGATCAGAAAATCCTAATTACAGTTCAGATTTTGGGGTTTTGTGGTAGGTTACAGTGGGACATAGCAGATATCAAAGCAGTGTGAAGGGAAAGTTGTAGAGTTTTGATTTACATAATTTTTTGCCTTTTTTTTTTTTTTTTTTTTTTTTTTAGTACCTTTAAAATCTTTTTCATGTTAATGCATGGGGTTTTGTTCTTAAGGCAGTCTGCTTTTTTTAGTTTTCAGGTCTGAAACTGTTGGTGTCTGTTGGTGTTTCAATTATGAAGAATGGGGAAATGCTTGAAGTAGATACATATATAGCAGTTTTTTCTATTAGTTCATCTGATGCTCTCTACTTAAAAAATTATATTAACCTCAGTTGAGAAAGCATAACTTTGTGGATACAATTGAATGAATCTTCACATGGAAGATGTATATGTGTGGTATTTTCCTGTTCCATATTTATAGAAGTTAGAAACTATATTTTAGGGATATTTTCTCATTTATGAATTCATGTAGTTTTGAATCAATCTGAAATGACAGTATAACAAAAAAACATGAAGAAGTTGAGAAGCAGCTCTCTAATTTCTCCACAATTTTGCTCAAAGATAATAATATTTACAGCAATTTTTCATATAGTTTCACTGCATTTTCTGTGAAAAAATGGAAGTAAAGCTTTAAAAGCATATTATAGAACCAAAATATGCATATGTAAAATTCCCATTATTTTTCTTCAAAAATACTCAAAATTATTCAAAACCAGAAGGTTATGAAGTTTTTTTTGGTGACAGTATCTTTGGTTAAATGGTTCATGTGCTGTACTAGTAAAATTTGTTCTTTCTCCTTCCTTCAGTGGGTGGATTTCATCTCTTACTGGACTTAATAAGAGTATTCCTGTTGGCATTATGATGATAATCATAGCTGCACTTTTCACAGCATCTGCTGTTATCTCACTAGTTATGTTTAAAAAGGTAAGTTACATATTATTTCCCTCTTTTGTTTCTACATTTGATTTGGATTTTGCTTTCTATCTTGAGAGAAGTAGTCTTTCACAAAGTAGTGGGGATTAAGGTATATTCTTCAAGGTGAGCCTTACCTATTAACAACTGTACAGTTTTGCTTATACTGTTGTGGAGTTACAAAATGGTGTTTGTACAATGCAGGTATTTTCTTCAAATGGGGAAGGAAAGCTCTGAGTTAGAGAACCTTAGAGGTATCCCCACAAAGGACTAGGTGAATGCACTGGACACTGATTGCTGCTGTAGATGCCAGGTTGTCCATCAGGTACAGAGAAGTGTGACTCAGGTGATTGCTAAGTTTCAGCTGTTACCCAATCATTCACATTAAAATCAATAGAGAGATGCTCAACACCTCATCTATCTTTATCTCTGTTTTTAAATATTTTTTGCCAGCAGGATCATAAAAACTCAAAGAAATAAGTATAGATATTGATGTATTAGTAAGTCATTGAGATAAATGTAACTGAGAATTATGATGATGATGTGCTGGCTGAATTCTAGTAATTCAGCCTCAGTTACAGTTAGGTTTAAAGATTTTACACATGCACAAATTCTTTTGACCTGTTCACAGTAAACTAGAAATTTTAAGTGTGTCCCTGGAGATGTCCTTTCTCATCTTCTGTAGAGATACTCTATAATGAGAAGAAACAAGCAAGAAAAGGACATGGTAGAATATGTTTTTACACTTTTCATGCATCCAGATTCTTCCCAAAAATCTGCATATTCATATATGACTTGGTATATCCTTATGGATGGGAAATAGTCACATTTATTAGAGGAAAAAGTTATGTTAATTTCCCTGCTACACTGGAATGAAAATGTCTTTGTAATATTATTTGACAACCTTTTCGTGACTTAACTGAGTCACAAATAGCATTTGAATTTTAATACTCAGGTAATTGGAAGTTAATCAGGATTTTTTATCTGGTTTTGTTGATTTTTTTATTTGTTATATGCCATATTGTTAAGAGTGTTTGTAAGCCATGTTATTTATTCTTCTGGTTATTATGCAGAGCTATTGGTTATCAGACTCATTTTGCAAATGTACCTGTGTAATTAGGATATTTTGAAATTTTTAATATTCAGTCAGTTACTCTTGTAACCAGTCAGAGTAACTAAAATGTTTCTAAATACTGTTGTAGAGAAAAATTCACCAAATATGCATCACACACTTTAGTAAACTTGAAGAGACGCCTTTGAACTTGCAGATAATTGTAGGCATCCCCCACAGTCAAATTGTGTATGCAACAGGACAATGAAAAATTCAAAAGTTTGTGGGAAAAAATTCCATGTTCTCATCTCTGGATTCTCTCAATCACATGAACAAATCACATTTCCTCGCCTCACAACCGCACTTTGCATTTGGGACTTTGCTATGGGTCTGCTGAGAAACGGGAAGCGCAGCACCATTTTCTCAGTGCTTTTCCCCTCTGCAGGTGCACGGGCTGTACCGCACGACTGGCGCGAGCTTTGAGAAGGCGCAGCAGGAGTTTGCCACAGGAGTGATGTCCAACAAAACTGTACAAACTGCTGCAGCCAACGCCGCCTCGACAGCGGCCACCAGCGCAGCTCAGAACGCCTTCAAGGGTAACCGGATGTAGAGGAGCAAAGTCGCCGCAGTTCTCTTTCGCCGTTCTTTATTTTTCAGTCACTTACTGTACTCCCTAAATGCCTAGGTCAAAATTCACACAGCATGTTTTTCTCCTCTACAGCTGTGCATGGGGAAATGTTTGGTTTATTTTATTATAAATTTATTTATTTTAAGAAGAAAACCATATATTCCCCTGCTTTAAAAGGTTGAATTCTGCAACGTAAAGCTTTCCATAATATATGGGGGATAAATAATTTCAGTAATTTGCCTGAGAATGAACTGTGATATATAGTGATCAAATCAATGTATTAAGAATCTGGAAGGTTTTTTAGCAATTCACTCCAGTATTTTTTTTAGGTTCAGGGAAGCACTTTGGATTAATTATTTTTCTTTTAAAGAACTAATTTCCCTCTACCATAAGAAGTGGGAGGTATACTATACCATACACTGAGAGGTATAGTTAGGTTTGACTACTGCTTATGCAATTTCAGCAGCTGCAGGGGGTCAAATACAAGTAAGGCAGAGAGTATAAATTCTTCTCTTGTTTGGTTTTGTGGTTTGTTTTTTTTTTTTTAGGTAAGTCTTTTGATATAAACCTGTAAGTTTGCATGAATACGGTTGAGTTACCCAGTCTTGTTTAAGTAGTGTTTTGGTCCAGAATTTACCTGCACCACTTTATAGCATTTGTTTGTATCTATTTCCATGGAGTATTCTCTACCTGTGAGAAATTACTATGGGGAATAACATTTTATGTAATAGAATAGTTCAGTTTAAGGAAGTTAACTGGTGATTTCAATCACAGAGCTGAATGATTATATATCTGCTATTTTTAACTTCAGTATTCACATATCTCCTGTCAGTCTTATATGTGCAGTGGTATTTTTGTTTTATTTGGGATTTTCTTGGTTAGTTTTTATTTGGGTTTTTTTTCCAAGTATAGATTTATGTTTAACAGTGGTACTAAATCTCTAGCCCGGACAGTCATTCTGTTTACTGCCTGTCCAAAACACTATATATACAATATTTCATTTTCTAACAGGAATATTATCTAAAACCAGGCTCTTTAAGCAATAGCATTTTAGTGGATATTTGAATGAATTTTAATATTAAGTCAGCCATCTCTGTGATGTGATCTAAGCTATAAGAAAAAAGCTTTTAAACTATTTTGATTTGGCAAAGGGAGAAATGTTTATTTTTAATAAAGTTAAATTTTAACTCATTGAATTGGAGGCCTAAGAGGTTGGATTGGTGCTGTGAAAGTAGCAATCCATAATGGTACATACCATCACAATATTCTAGAATGTAATAGTATAGCATGAGTTTCTCTCCTTTGAAGACCTTATATTCTTGGATTGCCTCATGAGAATTACATGCAATACTTAGGCAGTTTTTCAAACTCTTCCAGAAAATGGAAAGATGTTGTCCCATACCTGTGTAAGTACACACCGTGGCTGAAATCAATTCAATTCTTAAGTTACATCATCTTTAATAATACAGCATAAAGTTCTGAAGCCCCTCCACGTTTTGAAAGTGGACTGAATTTCATAGAGTCTGTTTCACTGTATTCGTAATACAGAAGCTCATTTTAAAAAATACTTCTCTAGCTTCATGCATGAATCAATAATATACTGTTAGCATGAATTCTCTTATTAGTCTCCTTTTGTTTACTAATTTCATTAAATCAGACTTGAATTTGAAAAGATGTCATAGTTTCAGCTATGCTGAAGTTCACATTAATTAATATACTTTTTTAAATATTCTGTCTAACAAGGCCGTTAAAATGTCATAACAATGGACATGGTAACATTGGACTTAGATTTGCATGGCATGTTTTTAAAGTTTTCCAGATGAAAGTGACTGTCCTCAGCTGAGATTGGGGACCATCATTTTAAAAGCTATATATCAAGATTGTTCTTTTCATATTTTAAATTTAACTTGAAGGGTGTATCTAGGAACTCTGCAATGGATTACTTTTAAATCTAAATTTAGGGGTTTCTTTTGGTACTCTTGGATGGGAATCCTAGGGACATCATCCTTACAATATAACTGAAGTTAAAGATTGCATAATAGCATAGATTACTGGAAAAAAAACCCAAACACATTAGGAATAAAAACTGAATCTGACAGGTAGATTTTTTTCTGAAATGTTTGAAGGTTCCTTGAGAAAACATATGTAATGTTCTATGTATAAGAATTGTTGATTTGTAGTATCATGGGTTGAATGTACAGCTTTAAGCCTTCTGAGTGAAATTCAGGGCCGCATTTCATGTGAATTCTTGAAACCAGAAATCTGTGACACTTTGCAGCCCAAAAGGGAGGGAGGGAAGAGTTTATTTAGCTTTGACAACTGAAGGCTGAGATTTGTTAAAATATTTTGTACCTAACAGAAATTAGATTTTACCATCTCTTATTAATCAGAGTATGGCGCCCACTTGAGTTGTCTTTTTGTAGTATTGTGACAAACAGAGTACAAGGTATGAAGTTTAAACACTGGAATGTCAGTAGTCATTGATCTGTAATTTAGGAGTTGTTTTTATTTATCTGAGGATGTTTGTATATTTTGTAAATTGCTAACAGTGTTCTGCCATCCTGATGAATGTCATGGTTCTGTACAAATACACTTCTTCTGTCCCTCTGTTGCATGTCTGGGTAGTTCAGAAGTTTTGTATATTTATTGTATTAACACAGTGTCATAGAGTAAAAATACTTTTTTCCTAGGTGTTTGCTCTGTATAGTTTTGACCAATAATGGGGATCTTTCTTCTAACAGTCAGGGTGATGTGCAGGGAAGATGATCTATGTCAAAGTCTGACTTGCTTTTTATAATTCTGTATATAGATGCTGTATTTCTGCTGAAATGGTGAAGCAAAATGTCCACTATCAATAAATCTGGTTAAAGAGAATTAGTCTACTCTACTGTTATGAAGAAAATTAATAAAATACTTGCAGCTTACCTTCTTGTGCTGTAAACTCACAAGGGTTAAGATGAAACATGCTGTGTCATGACTGAATGGAAGGAATTCTAGAGGTATGAAGTGACTCTTAAAACATTATTGAAAGTAAAATGAAGTTGCTGAAAAAAGCTTTGCTTTGGTTGTATTTATTTTCTTAATTTCTCCCAGTGATTCAACATTTCTGTCACTGCTGTCCTGCTTTTTCTTTTTTTTTTTTTTTTTTTAGTCACTATCAAAATCTTGATTTTTTTTCATGTAATGTCAGTTGTAGCACCTGCACTCTAGTACTCATCTTACTTCAGGGTTTCCTGTGGAGGGATGAATGACTTCATCTAGACTGTGAGGTAGGTAAGTTCACAAATGCATGATGCATATTCATGCAGTGATACCACAAACTCTGTACTCTGAAGTACAATCAGGGTTATTTTGGGAGATGGCAGACGTGTTTTTGAAGACGCTTTCACATGCATGCATCAATCAGTATTGAAATTCTTCATCTACTTGATCTTCCTTTGTCATTTACAGATCTAGGATGGCAGTGTCCGCACACTAAAGGAAGAGGTTCTGTACTTTCTTGTAAATGTAAGCATGGCTATGCCATATGATCCAGTCATGTTTTACGTTTAGAATTGTTACACAATTTTTTTGCTCTTCATGGGAGATAATTCCTCTGGTTTGCTCGGGTTACTTTCCTCCAGAAGTTGGAAAAGCATGTACACACTGAGAGAAAAGCATGGGTTAAGAGAACTGTAATTAAAAATACTCAGTGATACTTCTGGAAACATATTTCTGTCAAGGAAAAGGCACACATCTAGAATATTCTGGTTATGAATCTGTAATAGGGCATATTAGGTCAGATAGCTATTTAGGTTTGACTCAGTTACATTAAAATATGTGTGAATTAGTTTGTACTTTTTTCCTACAAATTCATCTGTAAATAGCTTTTATTTTAATAAAATTTTATTTTCATAATAAGAAGAATCAGGAAGATTTACAAAGGAAGTAGTGCAGATCTAGCTCAGCAGCAAAAGCCAGTGAAATTTTATGCAAGTATTAAGCTAGATACAGTGTCACATTGTACTGAGGGGAAGAGAAAAAGGCATTGATAAAGGATGTATTACTTGAGGCTCATGTTGCCATACATTTTTGTGCATTTTGCTGGATGAAAGTGATTACATTGAACAGTGGTGGTTCCAGTATACATTTGTTTTATTGTCTCTCAATACACTTGGAGCTTCCTGTTGACTAAGTAATATGTGTATTTATTACATATATATATATGTGTGTCTGTATGTGTGTATATATATGTACTGTCCTGCTTTTAAAGAGTGCTCCTTCATGTTCCTGTTACGTTACACTCAGACATGAAGAAAAATATTTCAATACAGAGGAGCCACTCTTGAGAGTGTTGAGAATATCAGGTTTTACTTCTTTATATCCATGATTCAGGAAGGGAAACTTCCAGGTGGAGAGATGAAATGTTTGGGACTGATGTTTATGGATAAAGTTTGAGGCTTTATTTTTACAAAAATCAGGGCTGGTGCAGGCCAGGAAGACAGACTGGCCTCAGTCACTTGTGGCCCTGCACTCAGCTTTTCTGCTCTGTGATTCTGTACAGCTGGTGTTGGGTAGACAACACAGGAGCCCAGAGCACAGAACAGCTGCCTCTGACCACTGCTGCCTCTGTGGCATCAGCTGCTCTGCCACTGCTCCAGCTGACAATGCTGCTTTAGATTTTACCATGTTTACAGCCTAATCAAACACCTGTGTATGTCTGAGCTGTAGTCATTGCACACATGCCAAAGCATGGGTGCTGTTTTTCAGTGCAGAACTGTTGTCTTTGTTGTGCCTGTTTTTTTTTTTTTTAAAGGAGTGCATGATGTTTTAAAAGAAAAAATGCATCTCCTGGATTGGGCAGTGAGGTGACACTTTTTGTCCAAGGTAAGAGAACAACTGGAAGTAGTCAGAATACAGAATCACGGAATCAATTAGGATGAAAAAGACCTGAACACTCCTGAGATCACTGACTCCAGCCCAAGACCTGTGTGATTAAATTTAGCATTCTTTCTCCTTTGCCTTGGTCAGACCAAGTTACCGATCCCCCCCACATCTGAGTGATACCTGAAGCCAAATACAAGATACTGATTCTTACACTCTCAGAATTTAACTGATACCAAGATATTCCAAATAAAAGGTTGAAAACAAGTTTTCAGTGAATCACAAAAATATAAAGATGTTGTCTTGTTCTGTCACTCTAACACTGATAATAGACATAGACTTTGTGATTGCTCCACTATTCTAAACCCAGCTGGAGCTTGCAGAGTAAGTTACAAGAACATGGATACATGTAACAATACACACACTTAGAGACTTGAACACTCTGCTATTGCCAATTCCATAAACTACTGAAAAAGGAAGGTAATATTTTTAGCTGTTCAAATCAGTACTTCATAATTTCTTTAATCAGTACATTTGGAGAGTAAGTGCTCTCTCTATACCTGTTTTGAAATTCATAAATTGACTATAGTAGTGATGCGTTCAGTGGCATCTATCCCCTTACTTCTGGACTATAGGTTTCTAAATGTTCCAAGTTGTAACCAAGAGCTACTTCTCTTCCCAAGGAGTTTAGGAACTGTTACAAGTGTAATTAAGCTATATGAGATGAATTATATATAAATTTAATAGAAGTGGACTATTGCAATTGATAAATAAGTGACATGCTTTCTTTAAACTACTAAAAGCCTTGTTCCTGGTTCTGCTATAGACTGGCTTTGTAACCTTTCTCTAAGGTTTGTCATGCCACAGCTGAAAGCTAAAACACACTGTGGCAAACACCATTTAAAAAATCTGTGTATGATGAAGCAATATATATTTTACAACTGTTAACTACCCTTTTTCAAGAGAAAGGAAATGCAGGGCTTTAGTTGCAAAATGAAACACATTTTGTCAGAGTTATGTTCAATTAGAAAGTCTCTTTAATGCAACTGTATTGTATAACACATAGTTACAATTTCAGATCACATACTTCTGATCAGTAAGCAGTAATAAGTGTTTAAGTCAGATGGGAATCTCAAATACATCACTGGACCGGGATCTTAAATGCTAGTAAAGCTACAACTGAAGCTCAGCTTGGCTCAACTTGTCCAATATGCTTGTATTAAGGCAGTCAGACTCCTGTTAAAAGTTCAAAAACTCACATTTAATTGAAATTTAGATTAAAAAGAAAACATTAGGTACATCATTCATGCTAACAAATGTACATAGTGGTGAGTCAAGAACACAAAAACAGTACCACAAATAAACCATGGCTCAAAACCTACTCCAGCCGGATCGCTGCAGCCGCTCTTCCTATACAGAGGATTTGTGTGTATGTTGCTGCCGTGCTCTGCTTTTGTTTCGCTCTGCCCTTTCCTTGAAGTGTAGGCACCAGTGCCCATGGCTTTCAAGGAAGGCCTGAACTCCTCTCCATTTACCACTAGGATGTGGGAACCTTTGGGGGGGAGAGGGGGTAAAAATGCAAAATGGAAATTACTTGGCTGAAAAAAAAATCAGAATCCAGAGAACTTTATTGAGTAAAATAGATACAAAGGTGATATAGACAACCCAGAAATAGCTCAGTAGCAATGTTTTTTTGCAGTGCCACATTACAAGTAAAGCACACTAAGAAACCTTGCTGAGCCTTTTCAGCTTTTAGAGTGTAATGGCTGGAGGTGGACACAGCTTCACACTGGAAGTGTCTGTATTCTGAGTATTTAAAATCAATCTAGAAGATATTTTTGCTAAATCTTCAAGCTGCTGTTGCTACTGTTGTATTGATCTTCAACATCAATGATTTTATTGCATTACTCTATATCTACACCAGCAAAGTCCAGCCACTGCTTCCCTGGGAAGTCCCTTTTCAAATCACTTATTTAAAAGCAAAAACTAAAAAAACAAAAAACAACAAAACAACCAACCCCCCCCACAAAACCCATTCCTTGTATTGCACATCTCACACAAGTTTGTGTATATATATATATATATATATATTTAAATATGCTACAATTTAAAAAAAAAGGTCTATGGCACTTTAATGAATATAAGTTTAAGAGTTGATGAAACCACAGATGTTTGAAGAAATCTTCAATACCACAAAACGAAGTTAAACTGAATTAATTGGCACACAGGTTTTAAAGAATCCACAGCAAATTCCTCTAGAGCCTATGCAGTGCATGTACATTAAGAAGCAGTTACACTCTGCAGCCCCCCTCATGAAATAATTAAATTAGCTTTAAGCTGATTTTTTTTTTTCTTTCCCAAAGTGCCTTTGAAAGCTACTGCTGAGGTGAACTTCAGGAGCAATTTAAACAGCTGTGAAATTCAATGAGTGCACCCTGCACCTGAAAACCTCATCAAGGGAAAAAAAAAATCACAATATATACCACCTTATCACTTGCTAGAAAAACAGAACCCTGAGAAAAGAAATTCTGATTACTTCTCCTCTGTATTTCTTCCCAACATGTCTTCTATCTGTGCTATGTGATGAACATGGATATTCTTGCAAGTTAGGTAATTATGCAGTTGCAGAGCAAGCTGATAAAATACCAGCAAACAAGCAGAAAAGCTGGTTCTTCTTGGTTATGAATGCAAACAAAAGCAAAATGTGCCACTGAAAATCTCTCTTTTGTACTTAAAAAAAACCAACCAAAACAAAATGTACAATTGAAATTTTTAAGCATCATGTGGATCACAGCAGAGGTCAGCTAGTAATGTGAATGAAGGTTGCTCAGTTTACTGTATGCCCTCTCGACCTTTTTAAGAACTGACTTGATTCTGCCTGATCAAGTGCTCAAGCCAAAGCAGCATTTTTCACCCTAATACTGTGTCAAGACTTGTTGGCAGTGGTGATCTGGAGTTTGGATTGCTACCCACCTAAGGAAGGTAAAACTGTACATCTACTTAGCAATTCATTTTTAGCTGGTTTATACAACTGCTGCCCCCTCTTTCCCAACTGCAGGGCCTCTGAGGGCAGGGCAGAGCTGGTGGCCCAGGTGCAGTGTCTACTCCAGCAGGGGCTTGGGAGGGATGTCTGAAGGAAGCCTTGCTGGACTCCAGGTACAAGCCCAGTGCATGTACTTCAGGTGGGGGGATGCGTATAGAGCAAAGGCTGCGAGACAAACAGGTGTGGACAGGTTGTGCGGGCTGTGATTTTCACCCTCAGGTACCACTTTGTGCTGGTAATTTTGCTTTATTAAAATCTTGATTTATGCAGGTGGTTGTGCACTCCATAACTTTTGGAGGGGATTTAAATTCAATATTTAAAAGAACAGTGAGTTACCTGTTTTAAAGTAGAATATGGAGGATGTGGGTTGCAGGGGCAGGTGAATGCAAGGAAAGGCTAGCTTTAAACAATCCCTTTTTCATTACAGGCAGAAGTTGACCTTGTTGGACTGTGTCACCTGTGTATCTGTCCAGTGTGCAGGCTGCAGGTGCCGTGGGCACAGAGGCACAGGCTGGGAGCTGCTCTGTGTCTCTGGTGGGCAGCAGGCACTGGATGGGCACCCCAGCTCCGTGGCTGCTCACCCATCCTCCAGGCTGCCCCGGGCCCGCCGTCAGGACTGCAGAACAGCTCTTGTGTTGTGCAGCACGTCAGCAGTGCCTTGAAAGCAGCTACCTACCTGGACAGTAACAACGATTTCTTAACAACTAATGGCATATTTTAAGGGACTAACCAGCAAAAACAATAATCTCTGCTCTGTGTAATAGTGAAGCAACACTGTCATTGGATGATGTTAAATTACCAAGAAATAAGAAAGATAATCTAAATTTCACCTAATATTTCATTAGAACTACTTCTTGGATGAATTATCCCCAATGCTCCTATGGCACAGTTGCATGATTCCTTTGTATGTTAAAATACCTTACAAACTTATCAGAAGTAGTTCTAGTTAGTGAGGCAACACCACAAATAACACAACCATCTGGCTTTGAGAAAAAAAATGGCATTTGTGGCAAGGTCTGTTTAATTTCTGCTGATTTAGTTGGAAAAAGGTCTACTGCTAACACACACACACAAAAAAAAAAAAAAAAAAAAAAAAAAGAAGAAAAAAAAAAGAAATTTCCCAGCTACATAGAATTTGCCAAGGCTTCCTGAAAAATTTAACTTCCCTAAAGACTCATGTGCTTCTGGGTCATGAGACAGACTGTTCTGTAGACTGTGAATGATGTTTCACTGATGACAGAAAAAGTAATACTGTTGAAGTACAATGTGAAATCCACAGTTGTAGGAGAGGCTGCAACCCAGGTAAGGCTGGTGCTGTGGGGAGCTGTTGTCTGCTTGGGATTTCAGAAGTTTTAATAAAGGCTTTCAGAAGTGTTAATAAAGGCTGTAGAAATATTTCAGTTTTACCTGAATAAGTTGAGAGAGCCAGTCAAACAACAGCTTCTCTGTCTAGTCAGTGGAAACAGTATTTATCTGCTAAATAACAAGTTGCACACACCTTGTGCTCTGTTTTAAGAGAGAGAAACCTGGCAGGAACTTGACTTTCTAAATGCCTAAAGACTGGTGTAAACATCAGCTTTCCTTTCTCCCACATAGAGTTAATATCCAAGAGGGCACTGTACTTCTAGGAAGTTCAGTACCAAAAAGCACCTCCATGAAAATGGTACCAAACTAGGTGACGATGAAGAAATATTCACCTGTGAGAGGAGCCCTTGGAAACAAAGCCTCATTAAAATAGGCTTCTCTTTTGCTTAATAAAAGAAAAAAAAATGCTGGCTTTTATTATTTTAAACCCAAATTCTTCAAAGTGACCAAGGTGGGTTTGACAATCTGATCAATCAGAATTTGTCAGTTTTAACAACATTCCTGCTATATACATGTGATTACTCACATCCCCAGTCGGATTAATATATTCCACTGTGTCCTGATCACAGAATGAAACTAAAAATATCCCCAGGTATTTACATTCTGCTTTCTTGGGATCCTTTCTCTGATCCTCATAGCCCAGCAAAGAAGAAAGACCCTTTCAGTAGTTCAGGGCTGGAATGCATGGGGCTCAATCACACAAATGTAAAAACAGGTAAATGGATCTGCTTGTCCAGTCAATGGAAAGCGGATAAAGATTCAGGTGCTGGTATTTTTTCCCCACTGGAGTTAAAGGAGGCAGATAAGATTTTTTCCTTCTTCTATTTCTTCTTGCACTTTGTCACTGGATGTGGCTATTTCAGCTTGCGCCGAGAAGACTGCACAGATGAATGTCAGAACAGTGCCGCCGATAGCTGTGTAGAAAGCCCAGCCCAAGGAGCAGTCTCCTAGTTTGTAAGCAGAAGCATAAGGTCCACAATAGCTTATCGCCTTCTGGCATCCCCAACCTGCAGGGTAAAGTATCAAGCCTAAGATAAGGAAGAGCCCTAGAAATAAAAACAGAAAGAAGTTTAGCAAATGAGCAGTTTAACACCAAATGCAGCACATCTAATAATAATTATTCATGGTCACTAATACTCATAATTTACCAGGATTAAAAGAAAACTGCCATCTCATCCATCCAACCTTCCTTTATGGATTGTACCCTATACAATGTATGTATATGCCATGCAGTCTTTTAACTAAATTTGAAGCTACCCTATGATTTATGTTGTGAAAGGCTTATTTTTTATGATAATGGTCTAGTTCCTTGTTTTAATCTCTATTCCTCCTACATCCTTTGCTCTCACACCTTATTGCTGCAAAATTTTCAAGCATCTCCACCTATTGCTTATGCTTGCACTTCTCAAAAACATGGAATACTTGCATCCACTTTTGATTTTGTTTTTAGCTAGCCCTCATTTAGCTTTATTCAGCCATTCATCATAAACATCTGCCTTTTTTCTTCTGGATTTTGCCTATGTTGATTTTCTTGCCTGGAAACAAACAAAAAGCAACAAAACAAAAAACAAAGTAAAACAAAATGGAAAAAAAACCCCAACCCACTCATACTTCTGCTTTTCTGGCCACATTAGGACATAGCAGAAAAATAATGCTGCCAGTTCATTAAGCTGCTCTCCTGACAGAGGGATTCTGGAGTCAACCTCAAACAAACAGATTGAAGTACCCACAGCCAGTGCACAGTATTGGGGATCCTCCAAACAGGCTGACTACTTCAGAAGGAAAGCACTTTCCTAGTGATGTCAGGGGCAAAAGCCTCAAATTCCCATCTTGCTGAACAGCCCAAACACTCTGGTGTGCCTCAGGCTGGAAGTGAAAAGCTCAGACTAGTTGTTTTGCCCAAGGGATTATCTCTCGTATCCATAGGTGTCTCTATGAAGACCATCTAAGCAGTGAAGAGCTTCATTAAGGAAACTGAAAGTCACATTAGTGTCCCTGCATATGTGTCTTTGCACAAAGAAAGGAGATTTAATCAAAATATCTAACACCCTAGTGGCTACAGTGCTTTTTTATGGGCATCAAAAATATCACAATGAATTAAACACATATCTCCCTCCTACACAGAATGCAGGAAGGAGCTAAACACAAGAACACCTCACAGTATCAAAATTTGCTTTCTGTTTGCCTTAAAAATTTACTTAAAAGAACTGGAAAATTATAAAAAGCAGTTTTTGTTTAAATACAACCAGTTTATCCAGAAAATTAATACAGCCTTCCAGATCCCATAAATATTTTTGATCAACTTTTCCTGCACTTTAGAGCTCTTTATTCAAACTAGTATCCTGATGAAAGCAGCTGCTAAAAGTGCTGTCACCTTCTAGAAGTAGGCTAAAAGTTGTGCACTAAAAACAGTCTATTTTTTATTTTCCTGTAACCAAGAGATTAAAAAGAACAGATTTAAACACTTGTTTACATCTTCCTTCATTGAGTTACACTTAGCAGTTAGACTTTTGTGCAGTATGTTAGGGTTCCTTAATTGCTTTTTCAAAGAAATTCAGCCATATGCATGAAATTTTCCTCGCCAATAGTGATAAGGTGGGTCCTAGCTAGTAACCAGTTAATTTACACGAAACGCAAAAACCATCATCCGACTGTCTAAAATTAATGTCTGTGAATGCCAGACATTTCACAAAACAAAGTCCTTCCTCCAGCATTTTTCTAATGATGACACAACACCATGGGCATGAATGACCTAAATGTCATTACTCTTTGGGGCGGCAAAATCCATTAGTGAGTGATATCCGTTCTCTGTGGAGGGATTTCATCACTGCTTACATTTAAGAACCAATGACAAATTTTATGCAGTGTTTCCTGGCTGGTTGGCCAAATACATAAAGTATAAAGTATTGCTTTATCTTGGACAGACTTGGATAAGCCATGCATTCATCCTGCTGAGCCCTGCAGCCATTTCAGACTAAACACCAGCAGTTCCTTCTCCTCTATTCATCACTAGTTTCCTGTTCTGCACAACCCGGTATGATCACACTATGCATCTTTCTGACTGCACATTGGCATGGGCCAGTTGCTGCTCTCTAACCATCACAAGCCCTTTGGTAGGTAAAAATCACTATCACTGAATAAAGAAGCTGGATCTGATATGCCAGCGTAGCTGCTGCCAACATGGAAGTTTTTTAGGTTTAGCACTCCATCACTCACAAACCTAGACAGCCCGTGTTTAACAGCAAACCTGGCTTATGGCTGAGTGTCACAAAGACCAACAAAACATGTCCATCGCTTTTTATGAAAACTAGAGTGCTGAGCAGCTCTAAAAGCTACTGATTCATGGAATGTATGCCCCAAGCTAAAAGCCATTACCCAAAACTCAGGCTCTCAAAAGGCACAGCACTGCTGCGAAATGTAGTCACCAGGACTTTACTGATTTAGACAATTTTTTTCAAAAGTACAGAAAATTCCTGGATATATAAATCTAATAAATACTATAAAAGGCAATAATTTGGTAAACTTCAGCTATTTTCTCAGAGATTAAAACAAAATCTGGAGGAAACCCTTGACTATAGATCTGAATGCAACCAGTATGCATCTGATTTCAGACAGCTAACTTTGTAACTCCTATACTGGACCAGCATAATAAAGCTAAAAAAAAATTAGTACTTTCACTACCAAACCTCCTTTCTACTATTCCACTTCAGTGCAGACAGAAAGTGTCTCATGAGTCCCTTAGCCCTTTCTTATTTCATTAATAACTGGTTCCTGCTTGACAGGAAAAGTAAATAAAGATGATTCCATTAAGTCAATTCAAAATACCCACAGGAGAAAGGCACTCCTTTAGTTCATGCTAACAGCAAGTGGAGAAGCACAGACCCCTCATCACATATTCAGCTCAAAGCTCCAATAGCCAGAGCAAAGGCTGAAGTGTGCAGGGCTCCTTCCTGACTCCCAATCTGCCCAATCTCCCAATCTGAAAGGAGTGTTCAATTAAAGAGGAGCTTTGCCTCCTGCTACCCAGTATCTCAGAAGAGACAGTCACAGAGCCCATCTCAATGACTCCTACAGCTTGAACAAAACAGGAGGATGATGCTCCACCACCCAATAATAGTGCAAACCACTGCCTAAAATAGAAGACAGCAAACCAAATCACTGAACTGTGCAACTACTGCAGCCAGACACCCCTCAAAAAGAACCACCCCCTCTACTCCTGGGATCATGCAAAGCAATGAGGAGGAAAAACCTATCTTCTGTTGACAGTTTGTCTTGAGACATGTGTAGCAGGAGGACAGTAAATATTAGAGGTTTTCTTCTTAATAAATCAGTTTTTGTTCATCCCTGTGTCTTTGAAGAGAAGCAAATACTCAAGAAAAAGAACAGAGAATAGAAATTAAATGCTCTGTCTGAACAAGTTTTCTACAATGAATCTTTTCAGTTTTTCATGCTGCTGTACAATAAATGATTTTTAATTCACAGCCAACCTACCTGTGGAATTATTGTTGTTTGTTCACTCTGCTGGGAGAAACAAATTCACTCTGAAAACATTACAAGTTGTTTTCCACTGTGCTCCTCTATAGGCTCACAGAACTCATGCTTGCACTGTTGTAGATTTAACCCCCTCTCTGGGCACAGATACACTGATGAAACTGCAGCTTTTGTTGTATACATACTGCTGTTCCTACTTTTTAAGCAGCACAAATCCCACTTCTTGAAATCAGTACGATAAATTTTCCAAATTTCCTTTTCGTTAGTTGCTGCCAGTTCTCAGTTACCTTTCCTCTTAGGAATCCTCAAAACAAAGGTATGAAAGAATGTCACACAGTGTTGCCAGATGCCTAGGAATGACAACAGAAAACTATTCAAATTACTTTTTTACCCAGAGACCTCACTTGTAACTCTTCAGTGTAAGTTCTATCAGCAGAGCAGAGAATATTTTTACATTTTTCACTGAAGGCAATTTGGCCACATAACCTTTTATATCAGGCCCTAATTACTTACTTTCAAAAAGATGCCTTTGAGCATGAGATTTTGATTACTAGATTACTATATATCTCCTGATTACAACAGCCTATTAAGTGTGAGGCATTCTTTACTTAAATGGTGTAAAAGAACCTCCTTTCTCCTAAACAACAAAGCAAAACCATACAACATACTGGGAACATCAATAATAGAGCAGACTGCATCACTGTGCAAAAAATATTTCAGAAGACAGTTCATTAATGCTTTTCCTATAGGAGAAGACTTTTTGTATTTGTACACCAAGAACTTTTCCCCTTTTAAAGGCCTGCAGCTGCAGCAAGCTATTGCTCCTCCTGGTTTTTATATACTGCAGCAGTGCTGCCAGGTCAACACTGTGGAAAACCAGCAGACCAGCCTTTCATCGTGGGCATTTTTATGTCACATTATGAACTGGGGTTAGATCTTAGGAAAACCTTTCTTCTTCCCTGGAAGCAACCCTTGAGAGAGGAGGTGGGGCAGAGGCTTGTTTAGCCAAACGAAGGCATGCAACTTAGCTCTGACAGTCTCCTGCACAGCTGATGTTGTGCCATATTAAACAAGAGCATATACTAACAAAGCCACTTTCCATTGCAAAGCCTGAAACTATCTACTCATTTCCTAGCAAAATAGTAAAAAAAAGCTTTTAAATACTGCTGAAGAAACAGGAAATTAAGCAGCTGTGATCAATGAGGCGGCATTGCAACAGGCTCCTATGGAACAGCACAACTAAGCAGCAACATTTTAAGAGAGGAAAAGAAAAAGGGTAAAAAAATAAAAGCAGGGAGAAACTAGCTTTGCAGTGCAGTGCAGGTGGGCTGCATCCCTAGTGGCACTGATCCTGATTGTTTTCATCTTCTGCAAAACCACAGAAGATTGAGAATCAGTCCAGCAGCACTTACCAGCCAGGCACCCTGCCTTTATTGCTCCATTTCCACACATGTCAATATGCTACCTGAACCATTTCAAAAGTGTTGAATTTCTGTACAATTGTACTAGTGCAGCTGAAGCCAAGGAGGCTTTCCCATATGTAAATTTCTCCTGACAAACCCAGCAGGGATGCTGCCATGTTACCACTCTTGCACTTTTGATCACTTTTCCCCCTGACAGACAGGTGAAGGGACAGCCTCCTACTCGGCAGCTGCACAACAGACACCTTCAGCCTGCAAAGTGATTCAGTAACCATTTTCATCAGATGGGACAGGCCTGCTGACGCGGTGCTTCTAGCACTCCACACTGGCTATAGGAAAAGCATGGGATGCTGAATGGAGCACTGCTTACAGCACCCACAGCACGGGGCCCCAGACCCGCCTGTGCAGTTGCTCTCCAGCCCCCTGGATGGCTGCCAGAGCCACCAATGCAAGCATCTGACCAGAGCCAAGCAGGTCTTTGTCCAGAAAGGAAAGGGAGACTTTGCATGTCCTAGTGCCTTGGAGAAATGGCCTCTGGCGCACTCGCTAATGCTGCATGAGAAACAAAAGAAAAATTCACAGCACTATGAAGACCAGTGCTTTAAAAAGCCTACCTGGACACCACAGGTGGTGCAAGCCAACACAAGGAGATGTGTTTTGGGTAAGTTGGAACATGGCTGTTGAGGCAGGGAGGGTTGCCAGCAGGCAGTGCACCGAGGCAGGTGCACACCTTCCTACCTTCAGTCTCTGCAGATGACTGCTCACATACATAGGTTTACATAGTGTACCTGGGATACCCTAAGCTGAGGCAGGAGAATTAGTAGTTCAATACTACAACCATGTGATGGCTCAAAACCTGCATGGATTTTTTTTCCCTTTAAAATTGTCTCAGAGTTCTGTAAGGGCATACACTTAGCAGATGAAAAAATATTTCCCAAACCACTACCTTCACCAAGCTGAGGAAGAGGATGAGGTCCCTACTCTCATGTTTCTTTTCCCATGTATTATGAAAATCAGATGCTTATTCATAACCAAACCTATGAAAACATCTGATAACGTTAGTCCTGTTGCAATCTGGAAACAGAGATAGAAATACAGTGCAGGGGACTGCTGGTGGGATGCTCAACCATTATGTTTTACTACCCCCCAAAAAAAGTCACAAAGTAACTCAGTTCATTAGCTCAATGTGAGGAATTTGGGGGTTGTTTATTATATTGATATATTTGTATTACTGCTTAGACTTCCCTGAAGTGTGAGCCTGCAGACTGCTGTTTTTAAGAGAGGAGACCGTAAACTCACCATTAGTTTTAAATAACTTTTACTTATGTGGTGAGAGTGCCCATTAGTTGGGAAGGAAGAAAATGTGTAGGCTCAAAGTAAAATCAGTCCCAAGCCCTGAAATGACACTGCTGCCTGTTTGCTGGGTGTCAGCCATGTAAAGTCATCACACTCTGGGGGCTCCCATGTCAATGGCTGTCAACCCAGAAATTAAGTCAAGATAATGACTTACAGGGGAAAAGCCAAATATTTACAAGTTTTCAGCAGTACAGAGGGAAACAAAGACGCTCCACTTGTCAGGCCATTGCTCAGGCACAGCCACCTCCCACATTTTACCTTAAAACCCAATAAGGCAAGTGTTTTTGATCTAGAATGAGCCAGTAACAGGCTCAGTCAATGCTCCTAAATGAGATATTCAGCTGTGAGTGGTAAACTCAGGAGGTTCCTGAATCAGGAAAAGAAAGGCCATGTCAAATATTCTGTTCATGAAAGAGAGGCAAAGACCCAGTCTATTTCCTACCATTCACCATAACCTTTTCCACTGCTGTTCCACCAGTGAGTGCTACTGCCTCCAAACCATCGATCGCTCATGCTGGACTAGCAGAAAGGAAATGAAAAATTACTATAGCTCAGTAAGGGAGGCCAAAACAACCACCTCCTTTAGCTTCAACAGAGGTAAAAGGGCTTAAGGTCACCTTTTTCATGGCCTTACATTTCCTCAATACTGATCCCATAGTAAAAACAAAATCTCAGTTTGGGGGTGAGGGAGAGGAGCTGCAGAGGAACTAGGACTCAGCCTGAAGGAAAAGGCAAATGATGCAGGAAGGGGAGAATTTCCTGTGGCTTCGTGAGCTATGCAGCAGCAGAGTGCAGGGCATCTGTACTGGGTAACAAAGCATAGCTCAAATCCACTTATTTCCTCACTTCCACATCAGGAACACCAAAGACAGGAGCTAAGCAAAAGTTAGTCCCCTTTCTTGAAAGAGCTCCTTTCATGTTTTTTTTTCTTGTGTTTGAGAGAACACAGCATATGCTAAGTTTAAATATTTTCCTTGTGTTTGCATTCTATATACAAATAGGAGCATCTGTCTTGGCTCTGAGGCCTAGAACCAAAAATCTGACAGAAACAGAGCCCTTGTGCCCTCCTGATATTCCCATGGCCTCTTGGGGTCACCACCACTCTTTCCCACATCACCAGGGCAGGGGTGTAAAGAAGTGCTCAGCATTTCACTTATGCTGGTAGAATAAGAGACTTGGTAAGACACCTCAGTGTGCACATGTGCCACAGTAAAATGTTTCTCAGCAGCTAGCATGGGAGTCTCTCTCATACTCAGTGCTGTTTGTTGGAAGAGATTTATGCTCACCAAGATAATCAACTGCCAAACTTGATCACTGAAAACCCGAAATTTTTGTTTATTTTTCTATTTGTTTTGGTCTGCTGTGTGTCTGCTAGTTTCCAAGTGCCCACCTTGATAGTGCAGGAGATAAGTCGACCACCAAATCTAACAAACACTGAAATCTTAATTTTATTTTTTGAAGTTACTAATGGTCTCCCTCAGCCTCAACACCAATTTAGCACTTGAGCTCAGTTTTCCTTCCCTGGCATATTCCAAGACAGCAGTCCCCTTTGCTTGAACTTTCAGCAGCCAAGTGTGTACTAGATGTCACGCTGGCATTGGGCCATATAGGTTACAGGAAGCACTACACCGCAGACAGCAAAAGCAGTTCAGACTGACAGGATTTCCATGAGAAATCCCTCTCCCCTCCTTTTTTTCTTTCTTCCCACCCCAAGAATTCAGAATTCTGGCATCAGAAAAGAAAAACTCTGAGCTGAATCCAAAGAGGAAATGTGCTTTTTGAAAAATGCATGCTCTGCGTTTTAGAAAGACAAACAAGAAGCTTCCTTGTCTTCAAGGGCAAAACCACTCCAGCTCTGCTCTCCTACTGCTTGGGCTCCCTGGCTGTGCAAGAGCTTCTGTTGCCATCGGGCAATGTCAGCTCACGAGGTGCATTCTTCCTTATCCACCAGTTTGTCTCTTTATCAGACAAAATAATGG